>NC_136069.1:1191166187-1191490619 GCF_964261635.1 Lissotriton helveticus
CCAAAGTCACTCGGTGCTACCAGGTGGGTCGAAGAACTGCTTTATGTCAGGATTAATATGGGGATCCTCACGGAGCTCAGCGCTCACGCAGCCTGCTCCATTGGCTTCCAAGCCACGGCCCCATTTATTTAGCACGGTAATGGTCATGGGTTTGGGGCTTGGGTGAGTGTGTGTGCCCCCCCCAACAATGTTTGATTGTCCCAGGGAGGTGGTGGTCCCCAGGGCTTAAAGAACCTGCTCAACATGTGTACACCAAATAACAAAAAGGGTTCTTTCTGGACCAAGAGCCACCTTTCTACCAAATTTGGTATAATTCTATCCAGCAGTTCGGGCTTTAGTCATGTCTACAATCTCAATGGAAATGAACACTGGAAAAACCCTTTTTATGTCCCCCCTTTTTTCTCAGCCCCCGCTTGATGGATCACCCCAAAACTTTCCATGCACAACAAGAATTACAAGTGCACTTTGTTAGGATTCGTCAAACGGCGCCACAGATATAGGCAAGTCAAGAAACACTTTTCCTATGGAAACATAGTCCTAACTAGAGCTACCTCCTGGACACCAGTAGTAGGTAATATATGCATACACGTGTGTGTGTGTATGTATGTATATATATATATATATATATATATATATATATATTATGTTAAGGCAAGGATGTTTTTAGGATATAGGTTTGGGTTTTGGGAAGCAAGAGTATTTTAGGGTTTAGGATGGGTGTGGGTTTTAGAGTGCCAAGGGCAGTATCTCTCAAGGCCTCCACTCTAGATTATTATTCAAGGGGTACTGCCTGTATTTTTTCATATTAGTGGGCTAGGCAGCATAGGATAAGTCTACCCCTCCTTCAAAGACTAATGTTGCTTCAGTGAGGTCACCAACATGGTCAGACCACACCTGGGATCCCATCTGGACATTAGAAACTGCAGGTACTACAGGTTGACTAGAGGCATTTTTCTTATTTTCACACCTAGGAAATAAAGTTGGGTGTCCTAGCAGGGGTGGCTCCCCTGTTTGAGTAAAGAAGCATCCCCCCACTTAATTCCCCGGAAATGAAAAATAAAATGGTAATTAAGTTAATTCATTACCATTTTATTTTCCATCAACCTATCCTGAACAGAGTGTCAGGACGGGCAGGGCCTGTTGCCTGACAGTTGTGACACTAAGCCTTGTTTGGATTCCAGTTCTTCCCTGGTACCCACCCTTTGACTGAAGAGACTCTGGGCTTACCCTCTTGAGCAGGTTTTTGGGGGCTTGAAGAATACTCTTATTTTTAGGTTTACCCTCTTTCCCTGGGGGGGGGTTCTCCCCACCAGTGGTAGTTTTGCTTACCCTTGTTTTGACTCAGTG
The DNA here is from genome assembly GCF_964261635.1 of Lissotriton helveticus. Taxonomy (NCBI): domain Eukaryota; kingdom Metazoa; phylum Chordata; class Amphibia; order Caudata; family Salamandridae; genus Lissotriton; species Lissotriton helveticus. The sequence continues at coordinate 1,191,167,535 of NC_136069.1, forward strand.
GTCTGCCTTCTTCCTGAACTCTTGAGGAGAAAGTTAACCTAGGTCTACCAGGAATTTATGTAGTTTCTCTTGGTGACAATTACTCAAAAGGAGCTCCTTCATTATCAAATTATACATCCCTTCAAAATCAATTACATTGTTACCATTTAACCAACCTCCAAGTATTTTCACTGAGAAATCTACAAAATCCATCCATGTTTGGCTTTGGGTTTTCTTAGCCTCCCTGAATCTGATCCTGAAGTCCTCAGTGCTAAATCCAAAGCCCTCAGTTAGGGTACCCTTTATGAGGTCATAGTGTAGCATATTTCTCATTGAGTGTCAGGAGTATATACCTGCCCTTCCCTGAAAACATTGCCCATAGGATAGCACTACACAGCTTCTTGTGGACCTGCCTCCCAAGACATGCTCTATTCTCTCAAATGCAATGAACCACTTAGTGATATCATCACCCTCAAAGAATTTAGGGACAACCCCTTTGGGGATTTTTGAGTGAAAAGATTCTCCCTCCCAATTTACTATTTCGCTGCCACCAGAGATGGGTCTTGGGCCCATCTCAGCTCTCTTTTTTCTATGGCTAGGAGTTTAGCCTATAAGGATATCCTCCTGGCCTGTTTTTGAAGATCGGCATCTTCAGTTTCTCCCTCATTTGGGATACTAATGGGGTCACTTCCACCAGGCATATTGCTATCTGAGAGGGTAATGATGGAGTCAGAGTCCTCCTCCTCCTCCATCACTTGGAAATCGTCATCATCTTCCGCATTTGGGGATGTTTGACTTGCCAGTGCCTTGTCATTTTCTGCCAGCAACTTTTGGAAATGGCTTTTTTTGGGCTTAGAACACATGGCAAGTTTCCATGCATTGCACAGTTTTTTGTGTTGGGTCACCCTCAGATATGCTTAGGGGCCCAGGTTGGTACAAAAGGGGGTGGTGATGGACGGAGCATCGGAATCAATCAAACACTCACACCCAGTCAAAAGATCTGGGTTTGATCCATCACCGTTCTTTAGCCCACTCTGCCACCCCAGTTCAGACATGGCTATATGCAAATCAGTCTGACCCTGTGCCTCATGGGAACAGTCCAGCCCGAACTGCCAAGCCATGCCTTCCCTGGACCGGAAACAAGCTTCCGAGGACCGGTTTCTGGCATTCCAGCCGCCTTCAGCCCGGCTTGCTTGAATCCAGTGGCAAAGTGAGCAAGGGACTCACGTCTGAGCATACCCTGCCACACTTATGGCGGCCAAAGTGGTACAAAAGGGGGTGGTGATGGACGGAGCATCTGAATCAATCAAACACTCACACCCAGTCAAAAGATCTGGGTTTGATCCACTACCGTTCTTTAGCCCACTCTGCCACCCCAGTTCAGACATGGCTATATGCAAATCAGTCTGACCCTGTGCCTCATGGGAACAGTCCAGCCTGAACTGCCAAGCCATGCCTTCCCTGGACCGGAAACAAGCTTCCGAGGACCGGTTTCTGGCATTCCAGCCGTCTTCAGCCCGGCTTGCTTGAATCCAGTGGCAAAGTGAGCAAGGGACTCACGTCTGAGCATACCCTGCCACACTTATGGCGGCCAAAGCGGTACAAAAGGGGGTGGTGATGGGGGGCCCAGGTTGAGCTGCTGGGAGGTCCCTGGATTTTCGGACATGGTTTTTAAAGTAGTTGGGGTATTATTAATGAATTACAAAAATTGCAAGAGGACTACGTAAGGCCTAACTACTTTACAGACTTTTAATTCTTAAACAGTGGGGAACTTAACCAAGGCACTAACACTAGTTTGAATAAATTTGGAAAAAATCAAAAAAAAATTCTAACTAAAGACTATTTTGGATTTCCTCTTGTGATATCAATTATCAATCAAATGATACAACAAATGTCTTGTCTTGTACCCCCACCGCTGCACCACCAATGTAAGAAGCTGGCTATGTGTATGGTATGCCACTAGATGGTTATACCGTGCACAGAGTCCACAAATTCCAATAATTGACAAACGAATTAAAAAAGATCCACACCAATTTTATAAAAATAAACTCTGCTTGTGTTTTATTTTAAGAGCAAGATCTTCGCAATAAGGTAAGTACGTTTTTAAATAAAAATACTTTTCGGTTTCAAAAGTCGACAAGTTAGTGAAATTTTCAAAGAGTTCAATGTATCTTATGGAGGACACAATAATGCGGTTATGCAGGTAAGTATCCGACTTACAGTTCAAGTCTTCGGGGCTAAATGTCCGCAAGGGTCAGGTGAGTACTCAAACTGCACCACCAGTGGCACAGGGGCAGCCGGATGCAGGGGTCAAAATCGGAGGTCACCCCAATGCTTTTGAACGGAGACTAGGGGGGGGGTGAGCTCGAAGCCACACTGCTTGCAGGTAGGAAAATCTGTTGTAGGGGCCAAGCTTTGGGGGTAAGAACAAGCACAAAAGGGGCCACTATGCAGCACCAAACATACACAATCAGCAGCATTGGGGCACGGTCAGGGTGCAAATTGGGCGTTGGCCACCCAATAGTTTCAATGGAGAATATGCTATGGACAAACAGGCTTCAGGGGTAACACCGGAGGTTGCAGGAGGGAGACCAACAATAGAAGAGGTAAGTAGATAAAGAGGGGGTTGTAGGGGCACTGTCGATTCAGTTCACCAAGGCCCAGGGGCTTCGGTGCAGAGGTGCCTTTAGACGGCAGATTCTTCTTACTGAACCCGGTCACGGTCAGGTGAGCCTCTGGATTCAGCCTGCAGGTGTCGTTGTGGAGTCTAGGAGGGGTCAGCCAATGCTGGACTTGAGGTCAGGATAGTTGGGAACCTGTTATGGGTCAGTGGGCCACCTGGACACAGGCCGTCTGCATTGGGGCAGGACTTGTGGATCCACAGGTCACCGGAGTCCTCTGTGTTGGTTTCTTTAGGACAGAACCGCTGCCCTTGGGAGTTCTGGGCTTTTTCAAAGTTCAGGCAGTCTTCCTTGAGTTTCTGGAAGTTGTGGCTGTAGGACAGGAATCGTCTTCTTGTAGGGTCTTTGAAGCTGGAGACAGGCCAGTAGGGCTGGGGCCCAGACAGTAGTCCTCTTTAGTTTTCGCTACAGTGCGTCTTTCTCTACCTTCTTCCTAGGTCACAGATAACTAGTTTGCAGGTCTTGGGGAGCTCCCTAAATACTACATTTAGGGGAGTAGCAGGTAGAGCCAGTGAGCACCTTACCTGTGGGAGGGGCACAGACCTAGCCCTGACTAAAGGGTTTCTTTTGGACTCACATCTGTCTATGGCAGCCCAGCTAAAGTTAGCAGTGGCTTATTCTTTTTAGCAGCTGAAAGTTTTGAACAAAGAACTCCGGTTTCTCCCTCTCAATCTCCATGGGCTAGAGACCACTGTATGTATCCTGTCCAGATTACACCAATGCAAATTTCTTTAAATTAGCCTCCTGGAGATTTTGCTTCATTAGCTTCAATGGGTAAGAAATGCTGCAGTCAGAGTTGTTGTTGGACTGAAAAAGAAGGGAACACATCACTTCAACCTGCGTCAGCTTCCATGGCTATTAGTGAAATATAGCATTTCATTTAAAGCGTTCTGTCTCATGCAAAGTCTTCCCGCACCATGTCTCTTTGGAACCGAGAAGCCCCCCCCTCCCCCATCCGTGGTCTCTTTATTTCAAGCTCATATACCTGCACTGAATCTTCAATCTGGAAACACCATGCTCCTCTCTGTTCGGAGAGTGAGTAAATCTAGAACCGGCTGAAGATTAGCTACATATGGTTCTCAGTTGAGGAACGCTCTACCAATTAGGCTAACATTAATTTCTTCTCATCTTAACGTCAGGAAAGCTTTTAAAATCTCCTTCTTTTGCTAATGCCCAGTTTTTTCTACTGAGTGAACAGTTGTGCTCTTAAAGTTCCTATTCATTTATTCATTCATTCAGGGTTAAGGTAGAAGAAGTAAGGTGAAGTAAGGAGAGAGAAATGATACAAAAAGATTGTTTTTCGATTTAATGTCCATCAACTGCCTATAGGTTGAAGGGTTAAAGCTGGGCCTGCCAGGAATGCACAAGAAGGGCAGATTTATTACTGTTTAGAGAAATGCAGCAGAGCAACCAAAGGTGCCCAAGAGCGAGAAAGCAAGCAGTGCAGAACTGTAGTTATTAAAAGTGTCCTTTTGCTCCTCACTATCCCTGTACTGATGCACAAACAGGCTGAACAGCGATATGTACAGCCTTTGCACCATGGTGGAGAGGGGAGTGTGGGCTGTCTAGCATAGGATTTGATTGGAAGTATACACTTACAGGTCAAAATCCTATGCCGTGGCAATTCTTGAACATTCCACACATTGTATGTGTGTTGTACAGTGCAGCACACACGCAATGCGTGGAATGCTTCCAGAAATGTACACATTTCCTAATGTTAGCAGAGGCTTCAAGGAGGCGATATTGTTTTATGTAAAGCCTGGTCTGGCTTAGTTAGCAGATTGGGATTTATGTTATAAATGCAGTGATGCTCCAAGTATGGCCCTGGTGCTGCCTGCGGCCGCGGGTTAACAACAACACTGGGTGCTGCTTTAATTCAGAAAGATGTTAAATAAATGGGGAAGCTTTTATTTACAAGCTAACTGCAGTAAAGGAAAAAAATCTAATAAAGTATCCTGCAACAGTTAACCACCCACAAAGCCCCACTCCCATTTTGCTAGCATTAATGCAGCCCTCAGACTCACCACAGACCATACTTTGTGGCCCCTCGGATAATGTTTGTGAGTATCTATGTTCAAAACAATGGGTGATTGAGCTTATCCACCCAAGTAATCCCCCTTGACACAAAGTAGTGCAAAGCACAATTTGCAATGAGAAACGGGCACGGTAAATTCCATGCAAGTGTTTGTCCTGCTTTGTGACACTTTGTGTAATTTTGCCCTGGTGCAAACCCTTAGTAAATCTGGCCTTAAGTTTGTATTAAGCATGCTCAGCTGTTAAATAAGAAGTAGCTGTTTTTATGAACAACGTTATAGCAGTAAATTACAGTGTGCCATTCACTTTACCATGGGGCCCCTTGGAAGATGGGTCCCTGGGCAATTAATCGCTTTGCCAATGCCCTTAAACTTCTCTGCATCCGATTCCTCTTTGGCAGAGCCGGCTTTAGGGCAGTGCGACCGGTGCGGCCCCACTGGGCGCTGGCCTCTGGCGGGGGGCGCCGACCTCAGAGGAGGGCGCTGAGTTCAGCAACAGCTTTTGATTGGAGAGATGAAGGGCACTTTTGCCTGGTGGTAGTGAGAGAATCCGAGGAGGCAGTCATGGGGTGTAGGGGTGCCGAAAATTATTGTCGCACCGGGCGCCACCAGCAGTAAAGCCGGCCCAACTCTTTGGCTCCTCCCTTTGCCCATTTCTTGGAAAGATTGCCCTTGTAAAGACATTGGCTTAGATTCTGCAGATTCTTTCTTGTACAGCAACACCATGATTACCAACAGAAACTAATTCAGACAAGTCCCTTAATTTGCCATCCAGTGCAGATGATACACAGCTACATCCGTACCTTGGGCAACAGCCCTTGAACGAACACTCCTCCAACAGCTTCTTGAGCAATTTTCACAGCATTAGCAATATCAGATCAACGCTTAAACAAGTCTTTGAAACAATGAAGCTAATCGGCAGGAGTTTCTTCTTTGTTTTTGCAGTTATTCATTTTGGTCCAATCAAGGCACAGGGAATCAATAACCTCATTCAATGGTGGATCTCTAGCAGTAATAGGAGCAGATACATCAAACGGTGCTTGTCACAGCCAATTAGCCTTCTCTAATAAGCAACATTTGACTTCCCTTGGCATAATATGTTAACAATTGAAAACATCAGTCCAACTGGGTTCATAATATCTAAACAGTTTAAATATTCAAGGAGCTCTTGAGGGTTATCACGTATACTAGAGGATTGCCATTCAGTGAGTCAGCTGGGGACCACAGGACGTGGACAGTGACATGGACACGTATCCCAGAGCCCTGATATTCTTGAAGGGATAGAAGGGCGTCGTCTGGACATGGGCAATAATACTGGGATACTAGGATCCTCACGGTGTTGCCAACCTCTTTTCCTAAAGTCATGATCGATCAGTCCCAGAGCAGCAAGGACTGCATTGGGAGTCAATATGAAATGCCATTATACGCAAGGCATACTGTGGTACAGTTATCAGGCCACAGCAGCGATCTACAATATAAGGGCCCAAAAGTGTAAAAACACGGGAACCCATGAGCTGCTGATATTTAAGAGGCCCTCGGGTGAGCAAAATCACATATATGTCTCAAAACCCGAATAGACACCCTCAAACAAAGGCACATTTTGGAATTATTTCTGTTGGTGATTGCTAGTGATGAGGACTGGGTAAAGGAAACTGCTTTTTTTCTCTTCTCCAAATGGCCACTTTAAAGAGCAATTGACTAAAGGGACATCACCTTGGCAATCTAGTCCTCAGAATTTATAAATACTCTTCCTTTATGGTTTCCCAATCATTTGAAATCTGCATAGGAAAATGTCCAGTAGTTAGCAGGCAGCAGCTGACAGCAAACATTACTGAAAAATAATAAGAGATTTCACAACGACAGCGTGGCTTTGTGCACCCCATGCTTTAACATTATTAGATTGAAAATACTGAACACCACAATTACCAAAATGCTTTGGGAGGCTACCCACTGTAACCAACAAAGGACAAGGCAACTGTGTTGTTGAATTTTCTTGTCGGGGTCAGCAATACTTGATTGATTGTTTTAAAAACTGAACACAATATGACCTTCTCGAGCTGGGAAAATCTATTTAACGCTACGTTGATTTGTTTTACCTGTAGGCTAAATGCACGTAAATGAGTTGACAACAGTACAAAAAAAGACAGATAAGCAGCTGATTTATTTTTTATTAAACAATGTTATGATTTTGTTTAAAGACAGAATCCATTATTCAGTTTGCAATTCACATTTGAGATCCAAAAACAATGAAAGTTAATTTATAAAAAGTTGTCCAAGATATGAAAACTGAAACAAGATGTTTCCGTAAAACCAGGCAATCCAGCCCTTCATCGCCACTCAATTCGAAGATACCAGAATCTTTACTTTCACTGCAAAGAACCTAGGTTTTGCCACAGCATTTGGTCCTGTACATTAACATGTAGTGGGTAAATAAACACTTAATTGGGTTTGTAAAACCTTAGACCGTAAATCAATCTTTAAAAAACAGAGTAAATGCTCAGGCAATATTTGTGCTACAAATCACAAACTCCATGATGGTGCTGTGTGATGGGGTTTAGATTGCGTGTTATTATTTAGAGGGACTATCTGGTCTAACTTCCAGAGATGGTAACATACTAATAACCCACAAACCCATTCTTTACTTAAATAAAAACTTATCTTGTGAATTAAAGATGCAAAACCTGACTTTTGTACTGAGAAGGGAGGAACAATTTGTTACAAAAATTTATGGATTCTATAGGTTGCAAACTGATTGCAGGCTCTTGCTTACCTTTCCAGATCACAGACTTTAACATACTAAGAGCTTCTTACAAAAACACTTCTTACAAAATAAAGCCAAGAAGTCTGAATTTATATCTTTATAAATTAGAACACACAAATTCGTGTGCCGGTTAATTTTTCCATTTACTTCGTGTCTGTGTCCATAATTACTGCTACATATATAATCCTTTTTCGGCTCTTTATTCCCACTTTAATGCATATCACAGCCTCCCTTTGCCTGGCAAACATTTGCAATTTAAAATAAAAGTTACATAAAATCTTTCAGTTGAGACATTATATTTAGCTTAAACATTGGAAAAGACCCAAGTAGATGTCTATTGATGCATACAAGAAGAAACACTGCAATGTATAAACAATCAGCAGAAACCGAGGAAGACCTTAAAAGGCAGGAAAAGAAGTCAGCTTTCATCTGCGAGATGACCTCATTCCTTTTTCCAGCAGTCATTTAACAAACCCTTCCATCAATATACTGATCATTGCAGCAGATGGCAAGATTTAGTTAGGGGAAAAAAAAGTAAAAGTAAGAAGCAGTATCCCAACATAGTCATACAACACTCTAGCACATCTGTCCTGTGGGCTCTGCGGCTTCAGATGGGAGCCAGGAATTTGTCAACAGAGCTACTTTCAGCCAAGTCCCTTGTCCATTCTAGCATATGTGATCAAGGAAAAGGATAGGACTTGTTTCGGTGAGGTAACATTGTAACATAAATTACAATCACCATGCTGAAAAAGTTATCAGAGAAAATGGCTTTGATGGCACTTGTATTTAAAGCTACTACTCTTAAACTTTCTTTTGGAGTGGTCTAAGTGTGTGACCCTATCTGAAAGCCTATGACTCTTCAAGATATCTTGCTTGTAAGCTGTCAACGAGGACACCAAAGCTTGCTAAGTAATGCTTTTGTGTACATTGTAATAAAATCGGTATATAGAAAACAAGACATGAGATGTAAATGCATGAGTCAACGCTTCCGAGTATATGTAAGTATTTCGGGAGAGCATTATCTTTCATGTTTTGCTTGCTGGTGCTGTAACTACAGGGGATCAAGCTTTAGCAAATCAATTAAACCCCGCCGAAAAGGAAAGCTTTAGTTCAAATTACCAGGTAAGGCTCCCTTCAGCATGAGACACACAATGGCAAATGTGCAATCTGTTAGTACATCAACTTCTTAGTCTTAAATGTGCAGGATGAACAACATTTGGTGAAAGTGCTAATAAAAAACCTCTGGTTGGTATAAAAAGCGAGAAAAACAATTAAACTGCTGTGTAAACTCCAGCAATAGTTTAAGAATGATTTATTTACAATGTCAAATTGTTTTCTTGAGTCCTTCATTTTAAAATATAATTTAAGAACTGTTCTCAAAACAGGAAATTCTACATTAACTATCTCTGGAAACAAAACATGCAAGATGACAATAGCATGCTCCAACACCATATGTAAAGTAATGGGATTTTACCATGGAAGGCGTCCTACATTTAGCAGTCATGGCCATATTCTGCTCAAATGTGTAAATGTCTACAACCTAGCAAGATCTTATAAAATACTTCTAAAATGGGTGTGAATTAAATCACTAATACAAACTAAAGTCCACTTCACCTGCAGACTTTAGCCAGCAAGTAGTAAGTCCTTGCAGATGATTCATAGCTGTATGAGGGAGGACTGTGCAGGGAAGCAGGCATAAATCCACCAATCACCTGAATAAGGCACCCAGCCACATCTGGTAATATGCGACCCGCATCTAGTTCCTTCTCTATGGCACTTCAAGGTATTTTAAAAAAACAATCTTCTGAATTCTGCAGGAGCTGGACTGTTCATTCAGTCTCACAGGGGATATTTCTCAATATCCGACACTGAATCGGATACTTCATTGCCTCTTTCCTGTGCAAAGGAACAACCATGCACACAACAAAATAGCGGGACTTTCAAACAACATGTCCTCTCCAGGTGATGCCGCATTCCAAGGTGTGTACGCCAGCTTATTAGTTAGAATCATGCAAGGGAAGCATGGGATACATGGAGAAATCAGAGGTCTTTAGGTCCTACTCCAACCTCACAGCATGAAACTGGTCAATGCTTTGTGCTGCAACATCCAGGGCTTGTTAAATGCCACCTACTCGCCACCTTCTTCATACATACCGCCAGAGAACGTACTGCAGAGTATACAGCTATTCATATCTTGCCAATGAGGTCAATTGTGGTGTTCAACGTGTGGCACGGCAATGCATTTGTGACTCCTATCCTTCAAAGAGGTGAAATTAGCAGACTGAAGGAAAGGGTGAGATCGAACTTGGGCAAAAGATTCTCGAATGCCATGCCAGCTGGAGTATTGCCTGGAAGGTTTGAGTTAACCGTTGGAACCTTCAGCATGTGGATATCTGCCAAGGGGTCATAGTTGAGGTCCACTGAAGGATCAAAGCTTCCATAACTTGCATTAGTAAATCACAAACTGGAGCTGTGTGGTTGCAAATTCATGGTACACCGGGCTACTAATCACTAGTACTTGTAGGCTTGGCCAGGTGGTTACAAGGGCCTGGACACTAACAGGAGAAACCCACAGAAACGGAGAGGTGCAGAAAAGAGGCATGAGTAACACCTATCACAATAACGCCAGGAAAAAACGCAAGGTAGAGGAATGGACTGGGTAATTACGCAAGGCAGCACTTCGTTTGCGATTTAAAAGTGACCTAGCAAATCAAGCGTTAAATTGACATCTTTACAGGGTACCTGTTTAAGAATCATTGCCACATGTTGTGTTGCAGTCTTGTAGATGCTACGAAAGAACACAAATTAAGATCTGTCGGTGCATGTGTGCTTTTGAGGTTGGTCACATTTGAGGGAGAAAAGTATACAGTCCACAAAGAAAGTGCATTTTTTAAAATTAAATTACTATACAACAAAAAAGTAATACGAGAAATAATGTGTTTCGGTGTCTACGCAGCCTGTTTTAACATAACAATATTGGGGCACACAACGTGTTTCCTGATAGTTTCAGTAACATATTTAGTGCAAAATTCATAGGCAAACATAAAAAAAGACTATTTAATATATTGCATTTCGTTCCACTGTTAGTCGCATGGTTAGAATTCTTGCTTTCAATTTATGATGCATTTTGTATGACAAACAGCTTCTTTTTTTAAATTCATCCTCTTTGGTTTTGGTTGAATTCTCAGATGCAACACTGCTATGAGAGATTATTTACACATGGAGATAAAAGAAACGGCTGTAAACAGATTCCAGAGCCATGGAGAATCGATATTCTGATATGTGCAGATATGGCGAAGGTGATGGGTCCAGTACTTCTTGGGACATTCCATTCACAATGCAGGGGTGGAATGTGACGTCGGCACAATCAGCTTATCGTAGCCCTGACCAGCTGTGCAGATATGAAGCCCAGCCGGCGGGCCTTGCCGCAGCCTCTTCTTCACCTTTACAAAAAAAAAATAATAATAATAATACAAACACTTAAAAAGGTACAATATAACAGCTTATGTACGACAACCAAATGCAGATCCCAAACAAGCACTGGCAAAGTCAATAGGTCTGTCACTGGCTGCTGATCTTTTGCTACATAAATACTTATTTGGCTTGTTTTTTGTATGAAGGCATGCATTGTATGAAAATAAACATTGCCTAAAGGCCAGAATCATATTTTATTGATGTAAAATCACAAACTGCTCCAGTAGTCTTGCATTGAAGGAGACTACTTACTGTGCCTGTGTGCACATTGTGCAAGAGCAAAATGCAGTCACTTGCAGTCAGGTAAGACAGTGGCTGAAGTGGGCTAACCATGAGCCCCATGCTGTTTGCTGTGGTGTGTGGAGGCAAAACTTGACTGACACTCCAACAGTAAATGGATGAAACTAGCTGACTGAAAACCTTTGAAAGTATGGATGTATAGTATGTTTTAATGTTTTCATTAAAACTAAAGGTCTTGGCTAACTCCACACCAAACAAGAGGAAGCCTTACTACCAACGATTTGCTTTGTAACACGCTTTGCAATTTTATTCAGTGTTCAAAGTCAGCGGGACGAAAAAATACATAGGCCCCCGCTTTACTAGGTCGGAAGTCCCAAACTGAGTGCAAAGAAGGTTTTGCGCCCAAACCAGGGTTATAACTTGTGCGTGGAAATATTTTTACAGTGCACAAGATTTGCCAGGTAAAACCTGGTGTAATTAGTCTGGGAAAAGTATCAGAAGTTGAGGAATTTTGCAGCTCTGAATGGGGTGAAGCATGCAGTATTAGTGTTACTCCCCATGCCAATGTACAGAACAAGGAATGCCAAGATAATACTGTACATGGTGAATATTGCACAATGTAGTATCATATTTAATGTGTGCTGCAGAATCTCCCAAAATATTGGGTATTAGTAGGGAGGCCCACATTTTTGGAGAATCAATTAGAGACAATTGTTGCATCTATCTATCTATCTATCTATCTATCTATCTATCTATCTATCTATCTATCTATCTATCTATCTATCTATTTACAAAAAAGAAGCAGAGCACTGTGGGTTGTTCTCAAGTTTAGGTGTAAAGCAGCTCCTGTATAGAGCATCCTCAACACCAGCCACACTCTAAGTTTGCTCACCTCAAATGTCTGCTTTTCTATCAACGTCTTTCAGCGTAGGATTAGCACAGTGCAATCCACGCAGAGATAGAAAGAGGCAAAGTCTTTTGCCATTTCTACAGCAATGTCTTTAAGCATAGGACTAGCACAGTGTCATCCACGTCGAGATAGAAAGGGACAAAGTATTTTGCCATTTCTACAGCAAACTCTTTAAGCATAGGACTAGCACAGTGCTATCCATGGTGAGCTGTAAAATGACAAAAGCCTTTTACCACCCCAGGCACAGTATTACAGTTTTGGATTAGCAAAATACCAATCAAGCCAACCCGAAATGAATAAAAGCAAAGGGTTACTTTTATTCATTTCAGGTTGGTTTGGTTGGTATTTTGTTGATGCGTTGTGAAGTGGCATACAAATATTCATTTGTCTAACATTTCCATGAGAGGTAAAACTCCGATTTACCTGTATTAATAGTATGCAATGTAATAGAAGACCGACACAGTTGAAGATAGTTATCTATAAGGCAACCTCGGACTTGCTATGAAACATGCATAGCTGGTGGACATCCGCAACTGTAATGCCCCTACTCTGTTCCTACTTCAAATCCACGGCCTCCTAAGAGTATCTTATGATTTAGTGACCTGGCTAGTTAACTGCTTGCTGCAGACAGATGATGCTATCTGTAGTTCACCAGTTCCAAATGCTTGCAAGGACAACTTAGCCCCCCATCCATCGGAGGTCTGTAGGTTGTGTACCATTATTTACAGCACTTTCAAACGGCAAGAGTGGTATGAAGCACTGTATAAAGAAAGTCCAGGCACTTAGTCATTATGTGAAATAATACCAACTGTCAGGAGATGACTGCAAATATGCAAATTCAGATATTATCTTTGGATTAATTCCTCTCTTGTCTCCAAATCTCACCTTTCTCTACTCTGTCTGAAGATGTTGCTTACCTTTCTTTACTCTAAGACCCAAAACCTGCCCAAATCACTCAAATTGCCGGAAGACCGTGTCCATTTCATTGAGGGTTTCCGATAAGTACAGCAGTATACCGTATTCTCTGGAACTCAGTGTAGATAATTATTCCTTTACCCAGTGGGATGGAAAAACGGGGTTGGGGGGGCGGACGGGGGGGGGGGGGGGCGGACGGTTAAGAGTGTCTCTTAAAGGGGCGTGGCAAATGTAATTAGGGGCGTGGCTTAAAACACTGCAAGCTAAAGATCTCTGCTTAGCCACAGTATGCTGACCGACTTGTGCTGTTTCTGTCATTGCGCCCAGATATATAATACAAGTAACATCATACCTACAACAAATCAGGACTATTGGCTTTGTCAATGGTTGTTAGTTGCAGAAGATAAATAAGCATCAACTATGGCTTGTATATAATATTGAAAAAGCTTCCACTTAAAGCCGTGGGGACACCACAACAATGTTGCTGGTCCTGGGTTTCAAAAGGAGAAGGAAATCCAGAGAGAATATGACTCTCGATTTCCCTTCCCCTACAACGCTCACCTGGCATGACGTCATGCCGTAACTTCTCCACTAGTGAGAAGTGAGCAGTGTGAGCACCTGCACATCAATGTGCGTGCTGTCACTGCAGTCCAGAAAAAAAGGACTGCCTGTGCCAGGGCACAAAACAGAGCCCGATAGAGACATGTTTCGAGGCCTCCTTTAAAAAACGGCCAGTGCTCGGCACCGGTGAGACCCAGCCAACTTAAAGCCTTGCCTTTACCCTTTTCTTACCCTTACCTTCCACACCAATGACACTTCCACTGTCTCAGAAAGCAACCTCACCTCCATCTTGTGCACATAAACAGGCCATGGGCTTCAACAACAGAACACACAGGGCTGTGTCACTCGTTCACTCAGACACTCATGCAGTTTGTAACCCACATCTCATGCACAACACACACTCATCCATGCAGTCTGGATCTTGGTGCTAGGATTCTGGGCCATTGTTAACAGTGGAAATTTATCTGAGTGAGCCAGTAGGCTCATACTCTTGTGATGCAGGTGACAAGGCCTGGCCTTGCTAACATCACTTCAAAACATGCTATGCTGCCCCCACTGCGTTACTCTTATTAACCTGCGGCACAAACACTAGTCCTCTGCCACTACAAGACTATGCTTAGTGCACCCCACACTAGTCCTCTGCCACTACAAGACTATGCTTAGTGCACCCCTTTCGGTTCAGGACTAGACTTGTGCAGGGTAAATTAGGGCAAACAACCATGAACAGAAAACAGAATACCAGATACTCAAACTTGGGCAAGCAAGGCAGGGGGCACTACTGTACACCATGAGCGGGACATTCCTGTCCCAACAGGCTAGTATCGGGTTGGCAGCTTTTGAAAGCTTATCCACAATGTGTTCAAGACTGGTCATGCAAACAATGGAACAGGATAAGCTTGCGTAAGCGACTATAAGTTAGAGAGCAGAACATATTGTGACTTGTCGATGAAAACATTCAAACACATGAATACATCTTTAATATTTATCTACTTGAGATAGTGTTACTATTATTTTACTGCACTGCCGTTTCTTTTTTCACTCACCTAGGGCAATGGCTACAAGCTTTCCCTTCTCTTCAGGGCTGAGGTGTAACATGGTGTCAATTACAGGCAGAAGCCGCTGTCTCTCACTGCCTGCCTTCAGAAATATGAACTGCAGAAGGACGTTCTTGAGGTATTCCAGGTTACTGACGGACTTGTCCCGTTCCTGGTTCCTTTCGAGTCTTCTGATTTCGTTCTTGAGAAGCTACGGAGAAAATATTTAGATCTGAATTAGGTTCTTTACTTGCATACAGCTCCAACAGAGAAATGCCCGTGTTTTAGGAATGTTAATCTTGTCTCAATGCAATTCTCTTTCTTACATCAATACTTCCTCTTTTAGGCAAATACTTCAGTAGGGAAAAAAATATGTCCGAGACAATTGATCATGTTAAAATTGTCCCAGCTTTTGATAATGACTTTTACACGCACTGAGGGGTATACAATGCATAGTGCAGTTTCCATTGGAAGAGCGTTTTTTCATTTGCCAATAACTTTGGTGTTGTTTGATGAATCTTTGTGAATTTTCCAAAACTAGTTTGATGGTCGCTTCAGCTGCTGTCTTGAAACTTTTGCGGTGATCCGTCAAGCAGAAGCAGAGATGAAAACGGGTGGGTCGGGGGGGGGGGGGGGGGGGGGTAGGGGAGGGGGAGGGGGAGGGGCATAACGCTTCTCCTCCATGTTAATTTCCATAGGAAAATGTAGAGACTGCTACAGCCAGAACTGCTGAACGGAATTACCCAAAATTTGGCAGAAAGTTAGCTTTTCCTCTAGAAAGTGACGTTTTTGTGAAATGGTGTAAATCTGTTCAGACGTTTGAGAAATGTAAAGGTTTTTCAAATATGCAACTGGGGCCGCGGTAGATCGGCGGCCCCTCCTGATCTCGGGGCCAAGATCTGATTGGCTGCCAACACTCCAAAGCAGAAAGTGCTGGCAGCTATCTTGTGACTCCGTTCAACCGAGTCACAAGAAAAAAAGTAAAAAAAAAAAAAAGGGGGCAGGGCAGAAACACCCTGACCCCAGAGGCCTCTGGGGCGAGGGGCCTTTAGGACCCCTGGTGGGCCAGGTCTCGGGGGCATTATCAAAATATAGGAGGGGGTGCACGAGGACCTCCTGGGGCAGTCAGATAATTATATGCGGGGGAGCCTCGCAGTTCCACCGCTGCAACGTGGCGCGCCACCTCCCCGGGGCTAAAATGACAAATAATGTGGGGTGCTGCACGGCTTTCTCTGCAGCCCCGGGGACCGCCACCTCCCCCAGGGTTCAATGACAAATAATGTGGGGGACCACATGGCCCCCGCAGGCCGGGGACCGCCACTTAACAGGGGGCACAAATATTCGTTAAAAAAAGAAAACTGGGGGGGGGGCATGTGGCTTCACCCGCTGCCCGGGGACCGCCTCCCCCTTTGGGGACGAAAAGACAACAATGAAGGGGGTCCGTTGTGGACCCTCGGCAACCACCCACCTCTTACTTAACATTGGAGGGGGCCCGCTGCCCCCCTTGTGGAGCCCTGGAGGGCCCTTGGGACCGCCACCCCCAGGGCAGGCTTCAGCAAGGTCCTGGGTTGACCACCCCCGGAATACTACAGTTTGCTATGGCTTGGCAGGAGCTATAGCAAACTCTCTGCTTTTACCACAGAGAGCAAAAATGCTCTCGCCTACAAAAAGCAGAGCAGTGTCTCTTTCCCTGCCTGTTGTGAAGCGAGCAGGAAAACAGATACTTTGCTTTGGGATCCAGGGAGCAGCTCCCTGGATACTAAAGCAATGCCGGCTCCAACAGGAGGCGGGGAGCCGGGAGGGACTGCTGAGGCCTCCAGCGTAGTGACCAGGCCTGGGGGATGGGGTCTCCAGGGCCAAAATCGGCCCGGGGAAGGGGGTCCACGCTGGTCCTCTTCCCAGTTCAACCGAGTCACAAGAAAAAAAGTTTTAAAAAAAAGGGGGCAGGGCAGAAACACCCTGACCCCAGATGCCTCTGGGGCGAGGGGCCTTTAGGACCCCTGGTGGGCCAGGTCTCGGGGGCATTATCAAAATATAGGAGGGGGTGCACGAGGACCTCCTGGGGCAGTCAGATAATTATATGCGGGGGAGCCTCGCAGTTCCACCGCTGCAACGTGGCCCGCCACCTCCCCGGGGCTAAAATGACAAATAATGTGGGGTGCTGCACGGCTTTCTCTGCAGCCCCGGGGACCGCCACCTCCCCCAGGGATCAATGACAAAAAATGTGGGGGGCCACATGGCCCCCGCAGGCCGGGGACCGCCACCTACCAGGGGGCACAAATATTCGTTAAAAAAAGAAAACTGGGGGGGAGGCCATGTGGCTCGCCCCCAGGGCAGGCTTCAGCAAGGTCCCGGGTTGAACACCCCCGGGATACTACAGTTTGCTATGGCTTGGCAGGATCTATAGCAAACTCTCTGCTTTTACCACAGAGAGCAAAAATGCTCTCGCCTACAAAAAGCAGAGCAGTGTCTCTTTCCCTGCCTGTTGTGAAGCGAGCAGGAAAACAGATACTTTGCTTTGGGATCCAGGGAGCAGCTCCCTGGATACCAAAGCAATGCCGGCTCCAACAGGAGGCGGGGAGCCGGCAGGGACTGCTGAGGCCTCCAGCGTAGTGACCAGGCCTGGGGGATGGGGTCTCCAGGGCCAAAATCGGCCCGGGGAAGGGGGTCCACGCTGGTCCTCTTCCCTCATTAAAAAAAAAAAAAAAAAAAAGTTAAAGGCCTGGCCTCAGGGGATTGGACTGGGTAGAGGTGCCGAGCAGTCCCCCTCCCCTTGAAAAAAAAGAAAAGAAGCATATATAAAGGCCCAGCCCCAGGGCCGAAATTGGCCTAAGGAGGGAAGTCCCGCGACACCCGCCTTATCCCTTTCAGGCCCCGGAGATGGGGTCTCCAAGGCAAAAAATGGTCTAGGGAAGGAGGGTGGCACACAGCCCCCCCTTTTATTTAAAATCAATGAAAGACCAGGACCCGGAGAATGGGGTCTCAGAGGCCGAGACAGGCCAGAGAATGAGGTCCCCGGGGCCCAAATCGGCCTGGCAGGGGGGCCGCGCAGCCTCCTATGCTTTTAACAACACTTTTTTTTTTTAAAGGGCAGGCCCTGGGGGTAGGGTCCCTGGGCCCACAGCAGCCCGGTGAAAGGGGGCCATGAGGACCCCTTCCTAAAAATGTGGTTAAAAAAAAAGTTGCAACTCTCCTGGAGGCCCGCACCTTTCGCCACCAGTAGTGTGGAAATTGGAGTGGGTGTATGAAAGGTTACATGGGGTGTGAGTGGGTGCGTCAGATTCTGTGGATATCATCAGTGATGTAATTTGAGATGTCATGAGTGATGTCACTGACCATGTCATGAGTGATGTAATATGTGAGGTAATAAGCAGTGCATTGCAGGGGCACGATTTATAGTTAGCTCAGCTAACTATGACTACTGAATTTCTCTGGTTTTGTACGAGTGAAACCTGAGCCAAACTGTAACATCTCTGTAACCTTTGTTTTTTTTTGTGAATATATATTTTACCGCCTGGCGGTCGCCAGTAGGTAGCTAGAGTTAGTTCCTTGTTTCTATAGGGAAAGCATTTTTTGACTTGCCTAGAACTTGAGTGCCGTAAGACAAATCTTCACATTTTCCCAAAAAGGTGCCACAATTAATCTGGTTGTTCATGGAAAGTTTCAGGGTGATCCGTAAAGCGCGGGCTGAGAAAAAGGAGGGGTCAAAAAAAGTGCATTTCCCATGTTAATTCCTATATAGTCTTTAGATACGCCTGCAGCCGGAAACAATGGACGGAATTACATTGAATTTGGTAGAAAAGTAGAGTTTGGTTCGCAGATCACACTTTCAGTTATTTGGTATAAATCCGTTCAGTAGTTTGTGAGAAAAAAGGAAATCCAAATTTGTTTCTCTACAATTGCGGCTAATTTGCGAATAATAACAAGCTTGGGCAGAGATCTGCCTGCTAACACTTCAACCATGAAGTGTTGGCAGCCATCTTGGGACTCTGCTTCAGCTGAGTCTTCCCCAATTTTTTTTAAAAAAAAAACGAAAAGTGGTCAGGGTAGGAATACACCGACACCTTAGCTCTAGTCTGATAGTCCCAGAGGGCAAAAAAACACTTTAAAAAAATGATAATTTTGCAGCGAAATCGTTACAAGAATGAAGAAATAAAAAGCAAGTGCGCTGTCCCGTGTAGTTTTTTTAATTTAGCCCCCTGTGGACCAGGTAATGGGCATTTATTTATTCATTTATTTATTTATTTTAGAGGTTTTATATAGCGCTGGCTGGACCCAGGGGTATCAGAGCGCTTTACTTTTTTGAGACAAGGTCAATAAGACAGGGGACATACATAGCATCAATGTATATAAACAACATAAAAGTCTCGGCCTGACAGATTTCTCAATAAAAAATATGGGGAATAAGCACACCAAAATGTGGAAGATGTTATAATCAAAAATATCATAAGGCTCAAATTGAAAAGAGAGCCGGCAAATTGCACAGTCAGAATAGGGAGGTTAGTGGTCCGTTAGGTTGGTAAGGAAGAAAGCAGGAGTGGAAGAAGTTGGGGGGTTGGAGGAGATAAGGGCTGAGGGTGGACAAGGGAAGGGGGGGTGCAAGGAGGAGTAAAGGTGGTAAAGAGGGAAGGGGAAGTGACGAGGAGGAAGGGCGAGTAAGGCTGAAAAAGGGAGGGTGGGTGCATCTAGGGTCGGACAGATGTGGCCGGTGGGAGAGAACGGATAGGGATTAGGGTCCCCAGTACTTATTGAGGAGATGTAGTTTGAGTTCTTTTTTTAAGCTAGCGTAGGAAGGGTTGCAGCGAAGGTCAGTTGGAAGGGCATTCCAAATGCAAGGTGCGTTACCGGAAAAGGATCGTGACTGGGTGGTTTTCATTTTTAGAAGGGGGGGATAAGAAGGAGGGTGTTTGTACTTCTCAAGGAACGGGAGCAACCGGCTTTAGTGAGTTTGTTAGCGAGGTAGGTCGGTGTGTTCTGATGGAGAATTTTGTGAGTAATGCAGGCTGTTTCGTAAGTGGACCTACCTTCAATGGGGAGCCATTTATGGGTTTTAAGGGCAGGGGAGATGTGGTCGTAACGCTTGCAGTCTGAGGTAAGCCAAGCTGCAAGGTAGAGCACAGATTTAAGAGGTGCTAGGTGGATCTTGGGAATTCTGGGGAGATGGCATTACCATAGTCGATGCGAGAAAGAACAAGGGATTGACTGCTAGTTTGAAATCATCGATAGGGATGAAGGGCTTGATTTTCTTAAGGTGGCGGAGAGTGAAGAGGGCTCCTTTGGCAGAATTGTTGATGTGTACCTTGAGGGTTAGGAGGTTGTCAAGAGAGATCCCTAGTGATTTGACTTAGGATGACAAAGATAAGGAGCAGTTGAGGGCATTAAGGTCAGAGATCCAATTCTGAATGGGGAGCTGGTTATTTTTAGGGGAAAAAAAGAATAATTTCAGTTTTTTAGGGTTGAGTTTGAGGTGGTTAGTGTGGAACCAGGCTTGAATCTTGATGAGTGTTGTTGAGGTGAAGGATGTCAGCATGAGTTTTAATCTTATAATAGAGTTGGGTGTCGTCGGCGGAGAGATGGTAGTTGATCCCGGCTTGTTTAAGAACGAGTGTGAGGGGTTCCATGAAAAGGTTAAAGAGAGAGGGAGAGAGGATGGATCCTTGCGGAACTCCTAAGGAGATGGAGGTAGGGTTAGATAGGCAATTTTGGATTTTGATTTGTTAAGAACGGTGTTGTAGGTATGAGACGAACCATTTGTGTGTCGTACCATTCAGGCCGAATCGATCTCTAAGAACATTTAGTAGAACAGAGTGGTTAACAGTATCAAACGCTGCAGAGAGATCAAGGAGGATCAGAAGGCTAGATTCAACATTGTCGAGTGAGTGGTGGATGTCGTCAACAATGTTTAGCATGGCGGTTTCAGCGCTGCATCCTTTCCTTAAGCCAGATTGGAAGGGGTCTAGTAAGTTAAAGTGTTCAATGTGTCTATCTAGTTGGAGAAGAACACATTTTTCCAGGGCTTTAGAAAGAAGGGGAAGGTTGGAGATGGGACAAAGGTTATTGAGGTCGTTTGGGTCTGCCAGAGGATTTTTGATAATGGGGGTGATTTGGCCTAGTGGCAATGAAGTGGGGACGCAGCTGGTGGCAAGGGAGCTGTTGATAATAGAGGTCCAGGAAGGGGTGATGATGTGTTTGAGGTTGTGGACAAGTTTGGAGGGGAGAGGGTCTTTGGTGTGGGAGGAAGGCTTGAGTTTGGTAATGATGTTGAAGACGTCTCTTTCAGTGACTGGCTGGAAGTTAAGCCATGCAGCATTGTTTTTAGGATGAGAATTAGGATGATAGGAGTCCAGGAAATTGGAGGGCAAGGGGGGGTGAGGGAGATCAGGGTTATGATGGGCAGTAGTGGGTGTGGGGGGAGTATTGATGGAGGGTGGGATATTAAGAGAGATGTTCGGATTGGTGGGGGTTCACAGTAGAGAGGAAGGATTGCTCAATTAGTTTAATTTTGTCTGAAAAAAAGAGAGCTATTTCTTCACATCTAGTCGTCGAGGCCAGAGGGACAGAGGGAGCGGAAGCGGTTTGATTGCGCACAATGTTGAATAGTTCTCTTGGCCTATTCTGAGCTCGATCTAGTTGTGACCTGAAGAAGGAAGTTTTTTGTCTAAAGATGTGGTTTTTGTAGGACGATCTAGCAAGTCTGAGGCGGGCCAGGTTAGAAGGAGAGGGGTGCTGTCTCCATAATCTTTCAGTCAGTCTGAGTCTGCGTCTTTCATTATTAAGAATTGTGTTAAACCATGATTTGGAGGGGATATTTCTTTGTTTTTTGAGTTTGAGAGGGGCTAGAAGGTCAAGGGTAGCAGTGACAGCTTTGTTATATTGTTCGGTAAGTTCATTAGTGTTAAGGGAGGGAGGGATAGCGAGAAGTTGGGCATGAAGTTTGGATTCAAGTAAGTCGGGAGGGATATGACAGATTTCTGATCAGTTTCATGGGTTTAATAGTTTTGGTAGGAGGGGGGGAGGCGGAGGTAGTTATGGAGAATAGGATGAGGTGATGGTCGGACCAGTCAATGGGAATGATGTTAGATAGGAGGGCTAGATCCTTGCTGGTAATGATAGCGTCAAGGGTGGCTCCTTTGGAATGGGTTGGTGACTGACAGATTTGTTTGAGGTCATTCATTTCGAGAAGGTCAGAGAGGAGGGAGATTGAGGGATCTTTGGTATCATTCCAATGGAGGTTAAAGTCTCCCTGGAAGATGTTTTTAGGTTTGGAAATTGTGGATTGGGTAAGAAGGTTAGATAGCTCGTCAATGAATGGGTAGTGATTTCCAGGCGGATTATATATATTGTGAAGGCGGATGGGGGGGGAACCCTGAATTTTGAGTTCGGCTACAAGGTATTCAAAGGAGGCATATTCGGCGTTATTGATAAGGGAGAGCTGTAGTTCGTCTTTGAAGATGATAGCTACGCCACCGCCTTTTCGGATGGGTCTATCTTTCCTAATGATGGAGTAGCCCGGGGGTGAGAGTAGGTCTAGAATGCTTATAGAGTGGTCATTAAGCCAGGATTCTGTAAGGAACGCGATGACAATGGATTCACTAAGGATGGTTTCAGAGATTTCTATAGCATGTCGGGCAGCGGAGCGGCAGTTAACAAGCATGCAGGTGAGGGGTTTGGGAGTGGGTTTGGGAGATGGGAGGGCATGGATGGAGGTGAGATGAGGAGGGGGTCTAGGTGAGATAGGTGAGAGGGGAATACGACTAGTCCCCAATATGACGGGGATGCTTGAGAAGGGGGGAGGTGTGTTCATGGTTGATGAGTATGTGGGGTAGGAATTTTGAAGGTCGGAAATCTCCCGGTGAGAGAGGGTGCAAGTGGTGCGGAGTGGTCTTTGAGCCCGGCAGAGCAAGGGCGTTGTTTTCCACGGTTTGGAGGTGATGGGGCTTATTAGATCAGGGCTAGCGGTGTTTCTTCGGGGAGGGAGGTCGCTGGATTTGAGGTTGTAGAAATTGTTCCTAAGACGAGAGAGATCTCTGGTAAGAGTGGAGAGGTTAAGTTCGATGTTGCGGAGGGAGTTTGAGATAAGAGTGAGGGGGTAAGTAGGGTGTGGGGGGGAGGAGGACAAATGGGATTCGGAGTTAGCTGCAGAGGAGGGTCTGCTCTGAGGAGGCAGTGAGCAGATGCAGGCAGGAGGCCTGTTCTGAGGAGGAGATGAGCCGATGCAGGCAGGAGAGCAGGTAGGGCTGTAGTTGAAGGGGAGAAGGAGTGGCATGTCGGGGTAGGGGGAGATGAGACCTCTGTGGATGAGAAGTTTGGAGATAGCAAGGAGGTACAGTTGCGGATTGGAGTAGGAGTGAGGGGGGGATAATGGGAATTGTGTAGTTCAGGGAGGGAGAGGATGAGTTGGGAGAAGAAGGGTGTGGGGTAGTGTGATTCAGAGGGTGTGAGGCTGAATTGGGACAGGAGGAATGAGGGGGTGGAGGATGAAAAGAAGGGGAGTCTGGGTGAGGAGTATTGTGATTCGGTGGGAGTGAGGAGGAGTTGGGAGAGGAGGAGTGAGGGGGGGTTGGAGGAGGAATGGAAGGGGAAACTGTGATAGAGGGCCAGGAGGGAGGAGTAATCGGGAGGGGAATGGGTGGGCTGATTGGGTGCAAGGGGGATTGGGACTGAGGGGGTGAGGAGAGGATCAAGGGGAGATCATAGTGAGGAAGGAGGGGATGGGTGATAACGTTTGCATAGTGTCATAGGATGTTGAAAGGTCAGGGGCGGAAGAGGTGGGCTGGTGGGGTGGGGGCGGTGGAGAGAGAGGAGGTGGAGAGTATGGGAGGCTGTTGGTGGAATTAGAAAGTTGGATGGCCAAGGATCTGAAATGGAGTTCGAAGGTGTTAAGATGGGGAACGACCGCTTGGATGAGGATTTTACCAGTTTTAAAAATGGAGATGTTGATTTCCCCACAAAAGGATGGAGAGTGAGTGGTGGAAAGTTTGTAGCCATGGGGTATTTTGGAAGTTTTAGTGACTGGGAGATGTTGGATGTTTAGATTATTAAATTAAAGGAGGAGGCGCATGAGGCCGCTCCCTCCATGGCCATTTTTATGCCCCAGGGACCACCCTCTCCCCAGGGCATATGATAAAATAAAAGTGGGGGGACCATGCGGACCCCTCCCCCGGGACCACCTCCTCCCTGGGGCTACAAATAAAATGAAAAGGGGGAACCACGCGACACACCTGAGCCCCAGGGACCACTACCTCCCGAGGGCTTATGATAAATGCAATGTGGAGGGCCTAGCGGACCCCACCGGGACCACCACCTCCCTGGGGCAATATATTAAATGAATAAAGTGGGGTGCGCGGATCCCCTGAGCCTCGGCTGTGGTTACCATTGACACTAAAGAGGGTGTCTGTGTGGAGCCCTGGGGCTCAACACCTACCCGGGGCCATATACAAGAAAGGAAGGGTGCCATGCAGCCGTCCCCCCTCCTGGAGCCATTTTTGGCCCTGTGTACCTAACCAGACTAGAAATATCTCAAGGCTCCATCGTCATCTAAAGCAAGAAGAATGAAAGTAATTTGATTTGAGTTAGTTTTGTGGATGCGACATGACTATACTGAAAACCAAGAAAGATTCTAATCAGATCCTGTGAAGGGCCATATCTTCAGATGCTTATAGAACACTAAATTGCACGTCTGAAAAACACAAAATAAAGGGAAGTTGGCTCCAAGGCCTGGCTGTCAAAAACTAAAAGGAGTCATCACCCATCCCAATAGACTGAGGGGCTACAACCAAACGACAAGAGGAGTAGCAAAGGGACCTGGCAAGTAAGTACAGCTGAAATTTGAAATATAGATAAATATGGTCTTGGTTAAACAGGGCCTGATGTACAGATCACAAATCTTTGAAGAGGACCCTTTTCATGATAGGAAACTAGGACAATAACAGCAATTGTGGTGTAATGCACAATCTGCAACCCTTGAATCCGGTATTGTGGTGCATCTAAATACAACACATTGTAAGAATCCCTTATTTCTAATAGTGGGCACCAGAGTGTGACGGAGGGTGGGGGGAGAGGGTTAAAGATCAGCTCTTTAAGCCAAAAGTCTAAAGACCCACGGGAGGAATCACCCCAACCCTGTTCACCAACAGTACCTTGTTCTTATTTCTATTTAGTTTCACAGCATTGAACCTCTTAAAGCTGCTTACTGCTTTATGACAGTCTGAAACTCCTTCTTGGGCCAATCCTGAATGGTTGCCCAGGCAGACAATTTGTGTGATATGCATATGCCACGAATGTAAGGCCAAACAACCAAGTCAGCTGAGCACGTGGGCTACACACATTGAAAAGGGTAGTACTCAAAGATGAGCTCTGTGGTGCAATGCTTCAGAGCTTACTTTGAAGATGATAGAAAATGGTGGCGAGAGACACTGGCCTCGATCTTATATACATGTTTTGGCATTTCTAAAGGGCAAACCTAGCAAACTAGCAAAGAAGCGCATGAATGTGATAAGAGACAAAAAGGACCTTGCATGAAATTATGTCCAAGGTGGCCGAGAGATTCAGAAAAACTAGAGTTGCCCTTTTGCCTTCATTAAGCATTCTTTGTAGGTCAAATAAGACACAAACCAATGCTGACTCTGGTGATCTGAAACCAGACAGCAGGGGATCAAACACTTGATTGTTTTCAAGAATAGATGCTGACTATGGAAGCGCTTTTCTAGAACCTTGCAAAGGAGTGGTACTAAAGATATAAACCTACAATTGATTCAAATCACCAGTTCAACATTAGTATATATATTTTTTGTTATAGCTGTCACACAAGTTACTTTTTCCAGGCTTCTTGCACTAACAAGTGAGAAAGGGATTCTGCAGCGAGCTTAAAAACTGATGCAGGACATGGCTCATAGGTGAACCCGATCTGATATTGAGCACACATTCACTCGTCGTCTCAGAGCAAAGTGGAACAATCACATGACTATCCTCTGTGCTTTCAAGCCGGTTAGCAGAAAGTGGGTCTGACATTTCACAAGTCAGAAAATATGCACGAATCGAATGGCTTTTATTGTAGAACACCCCTAACAAGGTATTGTGTAGTGTTTACAGGGAGTCAAAGCGGGGCTGCAGCACCTGGGATAAATTAATAACTTAATGATATTAAAGGTTACTTTGCAACATAATTCTATTAGATTAGCTTACTCTATACACAAAGGAAAATGGATATCTGGGCACTCCTAACTAGCTTTTTCTAGGCACAGGTTCCAATATATTTAGCATTATGGTTTGGGAAATAGGGTGTCAAACAATTTATTTTTATGTTGCACAATATTAATTTGTCAATGTACTATGGAGCAGATAGAATAGCTCGGCGATGCTATACAGTTTTAATGGAGCAAATGAGTCTACAGCTGCTGTGATCCAAGAACTAAAATAAGATGGATGTCCCTTTCGGTCACTCTTCAGAGGAGGAAGAGTATGTTGGAGCAATGAAGACCTTTTCTCCAATGTAACTTTAGACCAGGATGTTTTGCTAATAGGCAACATTATGCAGAAGGTAGCCTGCATGGTGTGACCAAGGCCATTCAATATGGTTAGCTCAATGATTGGACCAGGTCAGACAGTGAAAATCTGCAAAGGTAACGTGACTGCAAGGAAAAAAGATCCACTAACTAACTGGATGTGTTGTGAAACAAATTGTGAAAGACCAATGGATGAAAGATTCAGGCATTCCGTTGAGTTCCCCAAGATACTGAAATCACCTAGCAGGTGAAAGTTAGGTGCCGATATGAAAATAAGGGCAAGAAATTAAGCCAAGTGCCGGCCAAATTTGCCTGGTGAACCAAGAGGTCAATAAATCACTGCCCTTATTAATACGTATGAAGTAGAAAAAAGTAACTTTGAAACACAGCTCTCTGTTCTTGAATGGGCCCAGCTCAACCCTCACCGGAGAGAGATTCTCTCTAAAGATCAGAGCAAGACTGCAACACCCGCTTCTATTTTATCTTGTGGCTCCTCATACAAAATCCATTGTGTGTTTAGAAAATGAATGAACGTAAATTAAAATGAACAGAGATATCATTGTTATGCTTATCCAAGCCTGAGGAGCTGATTATCCATTTAAAGTTACCCTAGAGAGAATCTTTAAGTAATGGGAGTTCCTCATTGCTGTAATTTACTCTAATGAACGTTTACACCATCCACAGCCCAGCGGGAGACCGGATTGTTGAGTGCACCATCAGGGGGAGCTCCTCCAGGAGAGAGGAGGAGCGTCGCCACGCTAAAAATACCCCAGAACAGCTGAAAAATAAAATGGTAATAAAGTTTATTTATTACCATTTTATTTTTCAGAACTCCACCTGAACAGAGTGTCAGGGCGGGGAGGGGCAGGGCAATTGCTGCTGAGTGGCAGCAGTGAGCTGCGCACATATGTATAAAGTGCGCATGTCCCTTTGGCCAGCCGTCTTGCAACGGCCAGCCAGACATGCACATTTTAAACTTCTTTAACCTGGAATAAAGAAAGCACATGCCTCCAACACTCTTAAGAGCGCTGAGAGAGGCCGCTCCCTCCAATCCTGATGCTTCACGCACTGCATGAGAGCAGCGACAGGATTGGGTAATTCACTTTCCTGAGTGAAGACACCCTAGCGAAGAGGAATTTGTGCGGCAAGTCAGCAAGGTAAGTGCCTTTTTAAAATTATTTTAATGCCCCACGTATTTTGCCTTCCTCACCACCCTAAATACATGCCAGTCGCCATTGTGCACCAGCATTGTGACTGAAACTGTGCATAGCTGGTGAGCAGACTGGCATTAATGTGCTAGCATTTGGTATTTCACCACCTCAAGAGCAGCGTGCCCACACATGTGGGGGCATTAAGTAGCCCCACTCAAATTCAATCTGCTTCATCACATCAGAAAGGACAAGGCATCCGAGGTGGGAAAATACAACTAAAAGAAGGACTGATTCAAAAAAATTAAACTGTAGCTCTGTTATTCTACATTGTAACCCTAAAATCTCCTTCCACGGGGCAGCTACTGAGAAAAAGAAAACAATCTAAAAGAATAAGAGAAGAATAAGCCAAAAATGTAATACAATCAAATGATGCACTTTCAGCAAGAGCACAGGCATTTACAAACTAAGTTAACACAAGTAAGCTGTAAGTGGGTGCCATGCTGGGCAGCTTGAAATCTTAAAAAATAAACTTTAGGGTCTTTGCACACTATCAGCTGGAAAGGTTAACTCCCAGTGTCCCACTCCTCCAGATCGGGCAAGGATCGGCCCTTCTAGCCCTATCTCCAGTGCAATACAATTAAATCATATTTGCACCACGTTTCTCTGTTGAGATTTGTTTGTATTAATCAGTTTACAATTTAATATAAAGATTAGCTCTTTATTCAGTGCAGCAGTTATCAGTATCTACTCATATTGCAGTGCTTACACCAACTGAAATCGGACTGTATTGCACACTTCAGTATTTCTTTTAGCTGCTCCTTCTCCCGCCACACCCCTCACTTGGAGGGAAGACGAAATGCTATGCTATTCTCCGTAGGCGGAAACCTGTTCTCTTAGTGTGTACTGCGAAAAAACATCATGTGCTTTGTTTGTTCCAGTTCTGATAAATTCTGAGATTACAGTGACAGTCATCTCAATTTCCTTTCCTTCCCTCAGCTCCTATGGCTCTTTCAGTCAGCCCTGCCAGTTTCATCTTTTGTCTATTCAATTTTTTTTAAGTGAGGCAACCCTTTGTGAGTCCTACCATCAGGCATTCAGTAACCTCGCCTTATTTTATACACCTGGCCAAAAAATAAAAGTAAAAGCTTATTGCTTGGTGGTCTTGCTGGTGACAAATATGAGTTTGGAAACTATCCAGAGGTAGAAGGTAGTACACGTTATAAGTCAGGAAATCCTTCGTCTATAGAACCAAACTTTACTGAGTATCGCAGCCAAAAATTAAAGTAATGCACTGGTTACTGGCTCAAGTTTAAAGAGAACTCATTTTTGAATTAGTAGATTGAAAAAAGGATAAAGTCCTGAACACT
Source organism: Lissotriton helveticus (assembly GCF_964261635.1). Taxonomy (NCBI): domain Eukaryota; kingdom Metazoa; phylum Chordata; class Amphibia; order Caudata; family Salamandridae; genus Lissotriton; species Lissotriton helveticus. The sequence continues at coordinate 1,191,196,145 of NC_136069.1, forward strand.
GCTTACATGTTTTGCTTCTCCCAGCTGAACTACCAGATTGAACAAGCATTTACAATGCAACGGTCTCGCCTTGGCAAAAGTTAGAGCTATTGGCATTGTAAATGACAACATTTTTATTTATGTGTTGGTTTTGAAAACAGATAAATAAATGGCATTGTCATTTACAATGCCAATAGCTTAATCTCTCGCAAATGCCGGTATATCTCTCATAAATTTGGTATAATCCCGGGTGCCGCGATTATACCAAAATGAAAGAAATAGAAAAAACATCTATTTCTTTTATTTTGGTATAATCGCGGCACCCGCGCATTGCTTTTAAAATATTATAAGTAAAGCGTGGGTGGCGCGATTATACTAAAATGAAAGAAATCGAAAAAACATCTATTTCTTTCATTTTGAGTGAATACCGGGCTGTACTTGGAGGCAGAATATGGCCAGAGTAGCAAAGAAATTACATGATAAAACATAGAACACAGATATTTGAGAATAAAATGTTAATGTTGGAATAATGGTGAATGATAATGAATATCAAAAAAGTAATAATTATACCAGTAGCAGTAATTATAGTATTGTTGTAATTTAATAAGTAGAGGTTAAGTTAAGTAGAGAGTAAAAGGTTTGTTTTCCAAGGTCTGTGTGCGTGGCCTTTTTGCGCTCAGCCTCTGGCCTCCGCCAAATTCTTATCACGTCAGAATTAGAGCGGATTCCACTTCCTGGCCCTGACTCATAATGTCAATATAACATGGCATGGTTTGGGATAGGTAGTTCTAAAGACTGCTCAGGACTCTGTGAAGAATTGAGTAATTATATATAAGGCTCGTGATTTAATTCGTAGACGGAAGGGCCTGCGTTTCATTCCTCAGAAGACGATACATTGAGTAGCATACAGTTGAATAACAGCAGCACTCGTTACCCACAGCGCCAGGAATCCCCAAGACAGACAGCAAGAAAGATGTGACAATAAAATAGTTAAACAATATATCTATGTTCGCCACTGTGGTTGATGATTTGACTGTGATGTGTATCTATCTGTACTTAAAGTGCACGGCCCACAGGAAAGTCGTGTGTTAGTTGAGTAGGTCAACAAGTGAAGTCGAGCTGTCCGACGGAGTGCGCGCTGCATTCTTGCAGCAAGTGCAGCTGTGGATGCGGGGAGGTTGTCAACGAGTTCCACATTTTATCCCTACAGGATGAGCAAGCCGCACAGCTGTTCCTAATCGGGAAGTGTCGCTTTAATTCGAAATACCGGACAGTCAGTGCATCGCGCGAAGGAATGTCTTCGAGTCGGGGCAGCAGTGGAAACACACCCCCTGCTGTCAGTGTCACACGGAGGGTACGCTGCCCCAGTCACATCGGATGGGCCTTGAAAGAGGCGCGTGTTTAATGACACTGGCGGAGACACACGCACCTTTCCCAGCCTCATTGCGCTGCGTGGTAGGTGGGTGGGGTGGGGTGGGGTGGGGTGGGGTGGGCAATGACCAGCCACTGGGTGCAGGCGCTCGCAGCCCAGAGGCAGAGCGTTACCAGCAGCGGCCTGCAGCCTCCTTCCTGGGTGGCTGGCAGTAGGGCAAGGCTGACAAACACCATGCGCGTGTTGTTACGCAACCTAAATTGCGCCCTATTCAGCTAACACAAAGAAAAATGTGCATTAGTTACTTTATACGCGGGTATAAAAACAGACGGACAGGAAGCGTAGATTTGTAGCTCGGGCCAGGGCAAGAGATGCGTTCTTTGAACCCACACTGAAAGCCCTTCAATTTCAAGAGTTTTCATTTCACAACATCTCTTCTTCCCACAGCCCCTGTCGAATTTAGCATTAAACGTACCCTGTTACATCGATATTCTATAGATCAGCCACCATCTGTGGGTGCCCTTGATAAGAGCTGAGTGGGGTTTGTCTGTGTATCCGTGAGTGTTGTACGCATCTGCCTTTCCACCCATCCTGTCCCATCCTGTCCTCTCCCCGAACCCCCCTCAGTATCTCCACACCCTTTGGATGCTGTGTATTTATTTGGAAGGTTTTATATAGCGCAGACATTACCGAAATGTGATAGAGCGCTTTACATTAGAAATAAGACATCACATTAGAATTATAAACTACACCACTCATACACGCCAGACTGATCCTCGACATCCCTCGCCGCAACCACATCACCCCCCCACCTGCGAGATCTTCACTGGCTCTGCGTCGAGAAGAGGATCACGTTCAACCTCCTCACCCACGCACACAAGGCCCTCCACAACACTGGACCAGCCTACCTCAACGACCGACTCAGCTGCTACACCCCCACCCGCCAGCTCCACTCCGCCAAACCTCGCCGCAGTCCCCTGCATCCAACGTGTGACCTCCGGCGGCAGATCATTCTCCTTCCTAGCCGCCAAGACCTGGAAGACCCTTCCCACCCACCTACGGCAGACAAAAGACCTCCTCATTTCAGAAGACTCCTCAAGACCTGGCTCTTCCAGCAGTAGCAGCCCCCCCTTCCCTCAGCGCCTTGAGACCCTCGCGGGTAAGTAGCGCTCTTTAGAAGTATATTGATTGATTGATTAATTAAACGTAAACAGGTAAGATGCTAAAGAGGGTATCACACATTAATAACCATGTGTGCAGATGAGGCAGGCGCAGCCTTTGAGAGGCCCATATAAAGCTGTGGACAGCTCCGTGGAGCATGTAGTAAACACTTTTGTTGGAGTGTCATGCGCAAAGCCTGTCCCCGTACACGAGCTGCTGTGAGGTGCTAGCAGAGCTCCGGCCCTAGCGATCTCCAGGGAGCGCTGCTGCCCTGGCTGCAGCTCCAGCAGGCAGGGCAGGCACCTCTGTCCAGAGCAGCAGGGCCTCTTCAGACGAAAGAGCTCGGTTCCCTGCCCCCCGCACCCCAGCTCTCACATCACCCCACCTCCGCTGCTCTCCATAGATCCCGGGCCTCCCACCACCCCACCTTCCCTCATTTCGTAGCTCCCGGCCCGCCTCCAGTCCCACCTCTCCTCGCAGAGCCCCAGCCCTCCTCCTAAGACGCCTCCTCTTTGCTCCAACTCCTCACTTTAAGTAAACGCCACCAGTAAACATGTTCAAAACAAAGAAGAAAGCGGCGGGATCTCTCGAGTCCCGGCATGAAACTCCTCATGTAATACCACCGATTAATGGGCAGCTCCAGGCACTACTCTGATCGGGGGATTAGCGCACAGAGTCCTGAGCCCCGGGTTACAATCAGGCAGCGGAACATGGACGTCAGCAAGCGCGGGGAGGGGGAAACAGAGTTCTCGTGAGGAGGCAGCGTTGGGGCCCGACTTACTGCTGCGGTAAAAGCTTTCTTATCTTGTTTATGGGGCGAAACAGATGACCCATAAAGAAGATAAGAAACCTTTTACCGCAGCAGTAAGTCATGTAAGCCAGTCTGAAAAGGACGGGGCTTACAGAGAAAGAAGAACGTCACTAGGACCTCTTCTCCAATGGCTGGCCATCGTTTAGCATGAACGGTGACGCCAGCCAATGGAAAAGAGGGGTGGGGCTTAACCTCGCTAGTAAAAAATACCCTACCTCATTAAATCTCGCCAGCTCACTTGCGCATGTGTGCAGTCTTTCGCAGGCCAAGACCTAAAAAGGATAAAGTACTATTGATTCTGATGTTCACTTTCTTCACAGCTGTTTTGGGGCATGCTCCAGCCACTACACTGTCTCCCTCTCTCATAGTACTAACACGACAAGTGGGAAAACTCTAATTCATCCCAGCGAGGAATAAACGTGATGTTTTACTCACTAGAATCAGTGGAGAAAAGGAAAAGACTATCCCTTAGAAACAGACTTCTACAAGAGCACTTCTTCATTACAAGCGTATGGTCCAAATTGAGATCTGTTTATGGGGAAAGTGCCTTTGTGGAGTTTGGATGGGAAGTGGATAGAGCAGAGAGAAGTTAACCGACTGCCCGCATTCAAAACCTTGTGAGTGAAATGCCTAAAAGTAGTTATCTGGTTATCCAACTGACGTGCATTAGTATGGTGGCCCTGGGACACCAGTGTTAAATGACAGGGTGCCGAAGGACCCAAATAAGGCCTCACAATTACATCCTACTATCCGCAATCATATGGTATAGGAAACAGGATGACCTGGTTCTTAATGTGGGTAACCGGAAACATTTCACAATTTTATATTTAAATACACACTGTGCTTAGATCATTAAGTAGTAATAAAATAATGGAAAAGGGCATGATGGAGTAGAAAATAGCATATTTATCTTTCAGCTGCTATTAGTACGTTAACAACATCCTTGTAAACATCGATTGGCAAAGGCAATTGGACTGGCCTTGGCAAGGCTGCAATGTTTTTGCTTTAATATTTCTATTTTTGCAACATATGAAACATGCATTACAAGTATAAATGTAGATTAGGGCGTGGCTAGCAGCCGAGCATGGCGGCAGCTTAGAGAACGAGCTCCGTAGTTAGAGCGGCCTCTCCACAAATCCGTGCACCCATCCGATTGATTTCAGACCTCTGTCGGGGGGACCCGACGCCCGGGACCAGGCGGTATCGGTGGCAGTGATTCCGGTTGTAATCGGATGCCGGGTGGTGAAGTTACCACTGGGCGCTCCTGAGGCCTGCACGGCGACCAGGATCCGGGGACTGCCGTGTCCGAGGAGCCCGACAGGAAGTGTCGGTGACCGGGGCAAGTCTGGCCGGAAGTGCCCGACTGTCGGGAAGTGGAGCCGCTGCGCTCCGAAAAACAACTGACGGAGTGTGCCGGGGCAGTTCATGGGAGCGGACCCGGTAGCGGTGTTACAGCAGAGGCGAGAGCTCCGTGAAATATGGCCGGACGGCAGGCAGCGAGACTCCGACAATAGCGCCGCCATAAAGACGAGCCGCCATTTTTAGGAACTGCGATCCACATATGGGGCGAGCAGGACCTCCATGCAATATTGGATGGTGGTGAGGTCAAACCGAAGAAAGGGCGCAGCGGCCAAAGAAAACAACACCGACTTGGAGGAGGGCTCCCGGAGCCGGCTCTAGCCGCGAGCGGGGCTCCGTGATCTCCCCGGCACCGCAGCACATGAGCGCGTGGAGGGACGCCGGGTGCTCGCTGCCAGACCGGACGCACAAGCTCTGGACTGAGCTGACTAACCCGAACATCGTGGGTGTTGGAAGACATCGGCGCTCTGGAGGGAATCAAGCCAGCAACTGAGAAGTGGTAAGGAGAGCCCCGGTGACCCATCACATAGTGGGCACCGCAGATTCTGCAGCACATCGGCCGGCGAACAACCCCGAGCTGAAATTGGAGCAGTGACAATTGCCTGGGAGACGTTCCTAATACCGCGTTAAGGTGGTGATCGGCAGTGCCTCCGTGAGCAGCCCCGGGAACTAATAAACGTTGACATCCTATCCCGACCCCTGAGTGCGCTGACGGGGGAGCCGCATGCGGTGGCCTACTTGGTTGCGTTCTATTTCCTAAGCGAGTGGGCCGGTGCGGAGTGGGCACCTGGGAATCGGCGAGTCGGGCTGCACAGTGAAACACGCCGGCCTCGGCTCAGACATCGAAGAGAGCCCCGAAATAATCACCCCGTAGTGGACGCCAAGATGGCAGGAAGGGGTTCCAAAGGTGGCACGACACAAGCGCGCCTTGAGAAATATGCCTATGAAAAGGGCGCATCCTCCCCACCGGAGGGGAGACCAACCAGCGGAAAATCAGCGGACGGAGCAGGAGGGAAAAAGGCGACACTGGATGATGTTATGCGAACATTGACACAGGTACAGACTACAGTGGGCTCGATTTCTACCGAGATCACCCTACTAAGAGCGGACCTCCATAAAATGTCGGAGAAGGTGAGCTCGCTGGAGGTAGTCACGAAGTCATTAGTGGAAGATGTGTCAGAGCTGCAGACGGCAATGGAACGTGTAACAGCCGAGAATAAAGTGTTGAAAGAAAAGCTTGATGACCAAGAAGGGCGCTCCAGAAGGAACAACATAATGATCCTGGGAGTTCCGGAATCTGAAGGTACTGGAGCGCCAGACCTATTCGTAGAAGACTTGATCAAAACTTCTCAGTTGAGAGGGCACACAGAGTACCGGGTGGCCGACCAAAACAGGGAGCAGCTCCAAGACCCATCCTAGCACGACTATTCAACTTTCGTGACAGGGACGCCATCCTGCAGGCAGCGAGGAAGTCCCCTCCTGTTAAGATACAAAATGCGACACTGGCCTTTTTTCCAGACTACACGGCGGAGGTCGCCCGGCGCAGACGAACGTTCTTGGATGTCAAAAGAGTAGAGGACGCGAGAAATACCATACTCAATGATTTTCCCGGCCATGCCGCGAATAGTAGCAGATAACAAGACTTGGTTTTTCCACACACCTGAAATGGCCCAGGACTGGCTGGAGGGATGGCGACCAGTCACTCAGCCCGCCGATCGAACAGGACACAGGGAGATCGGCACGCAGGGGGTCGTGCGGGCTCACAGACTTCAGGACACGAGGAGGGGGAGCGTTCCCCAGTGAGAGAAAGGGTAGAAGAAGATGCTGAGACGGGGCGGTGACCACCCGGTGGGTAAAGAATAGTTGTTGACGAAGATAGCTGCCTAAGAGACTGCCATTGGACACTGGGCGGAGGACCTCTGGGGAGAGTAAGAGAGGCCGCCGACTGTGGGGTGTTCCTCACCTCAACGAGCAAGTATTTTGTACGAGGGATGGGTTAAGCACTCTGCTAAGTTGGGGGGGCGGGCAGTTACAAGTCCGTATAGCACGAGGGCAGGGAGGGGGGGAGTTCAGGTGGGGGTAGTTACTGACATTCACACCTCAGAACAAGAGGTATTGTTTATTGACAAGTTGACTCAAAGTAGAAAGATACGACGCGAGGTCACTGATAACACGAAGACTGTACTACAGATGCGACCACATGGGTACTCACCTACAGCGCACACGGGTGCCCCACTCCATGACACACATGGCACAATACAAACAGGCTGACACCCCGCAGGGAGTTCCTCAAATGTCACCAGTTACACCATTACAGTTCATGTCCTGGAATGTAAGGGGCCTAGGAGATAAGATCAAGCGGGGACTAGTTATGCAGGGCATTAGGAGAGCGAATCCGGCCTTGGTTCTTCTCCAAGAGACGCACTTAGTGGGCACTGCAAGTCAGGGATTAAATAGGAGGGGTTATCATATGATAGTACACTCTGAGTTTACCTCTGGATCGCGGGGGACGGGTATTCTGTTGTGGAAGTCGTCCCCGTTTATACTTCAGACTACTTAAACGGATGACCAGGGCCGATTCGCGGCTGCGCATGGACAGTGGGAGGGCAAACCATTGACCATAGTATCGGTTTACATTCCGCCAGCGTTGCATGCCATAGCGTTTCCTGATTTGGGGAAGTTCCTCCTGGAACTCCCAGAGGGCGATCTAGTCATTGGGGGGGACTTTAATGCGGTTGCACATAACACACAGGATAGGTTCCCGGTTAGAACACAGACTCCTGGTCCTTCCCGATTCAGCGATTTTCTGGAGGCACAGGGATTGGTGGACATATGGCGTAGATTACACCCCAATGAGCTGCAATACACGTACTACTCAGCTACGCATAATAGTTTGTCTCGCATCGACTATTTCCTCACTTTGGGCGATGGCCTCCTCACCATAGACGAAATGCAAATCAAACCTAGGGGAATATCAGACCACTCGCCACTAACTCTTACCTTATCATGTTCAGAAAGGGCCTACAAGAGACTGTATCAGATACGACCGGGATATCTTGCGATACCGGCTATAATGAAGGAGTTGAAGAAGGCGACTCAGTACTATTTTGCAGAAAACGCGGCCTCGGTCGAGTCCCCTACGATTATATGGGAAGCCTACAAAACAGTTCTGAGGGGGCACGCTATTTCCACCATAGCGGGATACAAACGCGCTCAAGGGAGGGAACTCCTTAAGCTAGAATTCAACCTTACTGCGTCAAACAAAGCACACATGGCAGACCCAACAACGGACACACTACACTCACTTCAGCTCTGTCAACAACTACACGACGATCACCTGAAACGACGGGCAATAGAAAACATAGCGGCAACGACACATAAAATATACGACGTGGGGGATAAGGTAAGTAAACTTTTGGCTTGGTTGGAAAAGAGTAAGGGAGGTAGTAGGAGTATATTGCAACTAGAGGATGCAGGCGGGACAATGCACACGCGTCCAGCGGCAATCATTGAGACATTAGCGGACCACTTTCAGGAGGTATATACCCCGGAAGTTGAGGTAACGGAAGAGATAGCAATAGCGGCACTCGGTGATGTACCGACGCCGACTATCGCAGGACGCAGTAGACGTGCTTGACTCGGACTTTACGACGGAGGAGGTGCAAGCGGCCATCAATATGATACACTCCGGGAAGGCAGCGGGCCCTAACGGCATTCCTATTGAATGGTATAAGGCAATGTCAGAAACGCTGAGCCCGCCCCTACTGGCCATGTATGTGGATAGCCTTGACCGGGAGATCCTGCCTCTCGATCAGCGACAGGCAACCATCGTAGAGATCCCGAAGCCGGGCAAACCACCTAATGAATGCGGGTCGTTCCGCCCTATATCGCTCCTCAACGCGGAGGCCAAAATTTTTGCGAAACTGCTGGCCACACGGTTAATGCCACACATCACACAACTGATTCACCCAGACCAATCGGGCTTTATGCCACATAGGAGTACAGCGTTGAACCTCCGTAGAGTGCATGGAGCAGTGGCGCGTGCACCACTACTGACAGAACCGGCGGCCATTCTCTCCTTAGATGCCAGGATGGCATTCGATATGGTGGAGTGGCGATATCTCTTCGCAGTACTGGCCCATATGGGATTCGGACCCAAATTGATCTCCTGGATACGGCTCTTATATAATAGTCCGGTGGCACGAGTGACGGCTAACGGTCACATCTCCCGTGAGATACCACTGAATAGCGGGACGAGGCAGGGATGCCCGCTCTCACCGTTGCTGTTGGCAATAGTCCTGGAGCCTCTGGCCACAGTCCTTAGAACCACCCCATTACTCAAAGGGATCAGATGGGGGGACAACTGGGAAGATAGAATTTCCCTTTACGCTGATGACATGTTGATCTATTTGACAGACCCAGAAAAGGGCGTCCCAGAACTCCTTGCGCTGTGTGAAAAGCACGGACAGGCGTCTGGATATAAGATCAATTGGACGAAATCAGTGATTTATGAGCTGAGAGGACCCCCTCCAAATCTTCCAAGCGACTGCCCACTGGAAATAGCGGACACCTCATTCAAATACTTGGGGATACACGTAACACGCAACGCTGCAGATTTCTACGATCGGAACTTATTGCCACCACTAAACAGATTGAGGAGGGATGTCGGACACTGGAAGATAACTTGAACCCTCCTGAGGCTCAGCCGGGAGTAGCTAAGATTGCGCATTTGCACATTTGTTCTTTTAAAACTTGCTGTTGTTTTTAAAAATTAAGACCATTACCTAGCTCTCCTTGCACTCGATTTCTGCCTGCAAGCACTCATACCCAGAAGATTTAGCGCTGAGAGGGAGATCTCGTGGGCCATCTTCCAGCCGCCATCACCCACGCTGAAACGAGGGACACGCCCACCTTGAGGCCACGCCCCCTCTAGTCGAGTTAAAAGCGCGCTGATCTGCTAGCGCGTCAGATAACTTGAACCCTCCTGAGGCTCAGCCGGGAGTAGCTAAGATTGCGCATTTGCACATTTGTTCTTTTAAAACTTGCTGTTGTTTTTAAAAATTAAGACCATTACCTAGCTCTCCTTGCAGTCGATTTCTGCCTGCAAGCACTCCTACCCAGCAGATTTAGCGCTGAGAGGGAGATCTCGTGGGCCATCTTCCAGCCGCCATCACCCACGCTGAAACGAGGGACACGCCCACCTTGAGGCCACGCCCCTTCCCTGCCCCATAAACATGTGCATCTACCGGAAGCGCAGCGGACGAGCGCAGCGGGCGCGCCGATTGCGCGCCGAAGGCGCGCATAAGGCAAGCTCGTCTGCGCTCGTCCGCGCCGAGTCCGGACCTAGGGCCAGCCCCCCTGTAACTCAATCTTCAGAGCCCAGATATTACAGCGCTGAAACCCTCCACAGCCTTAGGCCCCCTGCCAGCACCTGCACTCGGCATATTTATCAAGCCGACGTCATGCCACAAGTCTGCCCCAAATGCTCTTTTTCCCTCAAACCCAAACTAACCGCTTAATTCACGCACGACTTTCGCATGTTCTTATTGAACTGTCGCTCCTTGCCGAAACACAGGGCCGAAATTGCTCTCTTAATAGAGGAACATACGCCTGACATATTGTTTCCGACGGAAACTTGGCTTACCTCTGAGTCCGACCCCGCTGTTGTAGACGCTCTCCCGTCAGGCTTCCAAATCATTCGGCAAGACCGACCCAAAGGGAGAGGAGGAGGCCTGGCAATTATTCATAAAGAACAGTTTTACTGCCGAGTCGCCTCTGAAACCATCCCTGATTGTGAGAGCCTTGCTTTTAACATTGAACTCTCACCTAACAGCTGCTTCTCAAGCATTCCTATCTACCGCCCCTCTGGCCCCCCGAAGCAGTTCCATGAGAGCCTACCCTCAAGTGTGGCCGAACGAGTCAGCATCACATCCAATTTTACCTTGCTAGGCGATTTTAATCTTCATTTCGATTCCTTATCAGACCACACAGCCTACACCTTGGCAGACGATCTAGCAGCCCTGCAACTTACCCAACGTGTGAAAACTTCTACTCACGTCAAGGACCACTTGTTGGACCCTGTTTTCAGCAACTGTTCTGATCTCCTAGCCGGTCCACCAATCCCACTGCCCTGGACAGACCACTCCCTGGTCCCTATCAGCTGGACATCGCTTAAGCCCTCGCCGACTGTACCTACCACTAGGGTCATGCGAGCTTGGTCCCGCCTCGCAGTTGACAACTGGTCTATCAAACTTGCCAGCAATCAACCCCTCGATAACGAGGATCCTGGCCTAGCCAACCAGGCCTACGTTAACTGGATCACACAAACCCTAGATGCTACACTCCCAAAAAGTAAAATCACGCTGAAGCGCCCCCACAAAACTGCCCCTTGGTACACGGAGGCTCTCAGGGAGAAAAAAACGCCTATGCAGGATATCGGAAAGGCGATGGCGTTCAGATTACTCGGTAGATAATAAAACCCGTTACCGAGAATCCATCAGCGAATACAAAGCTCAAGTAAAAGCGGCCCAGGCTACATATTTTTCCAATAGAATACTGCTTGCCAAGTCAAAGCCTAAGGAAATTTTTCAAATCGTGAACAAATTAACGAAACCCTTCCCCAGCCTGCAGGCCGCAAAATCCACCACCCACTGTAATAACGTTGCTGAGTTCTTCCACCAGAAAGTAAACACTATCTATTCAGCCTTCCCCCCAAAAAATATCACTTCCCCAGCTCAATCTAATAAACCCACAGCTCCCCTCCTTTTCAAACTCAATCCACTTTGACTCACTTCCCCCCCCTAGACCTTGCAACCCTTGAATCCTTAGTGCGGAAAGTCAAATCCGGATCCCCTGACGACCCAGCCCCGCCAGACATAATAATGGCAGCCTCTCAGTTCATTCTGCCCACAATTAGGCAGGTATTAAATGCATCCATCACCTCCGGCATTGTCCCAACCGTCTGGAAGCAGGCCATGGTCAGATCATTATTGAAAAAACCCAATCTAGACCCGACTGACCTGGGTAACTACCGACCCATCTCCCTGCTCCCATGGGTGAGCAAGATCCTAGAAAAATATATAAATCAACAGCTGGTAAACTTTTTAGAAGATCACCATTTACTAGACCCCACCCAGACGGGCTTTAGACCGAAACACGGGACTGAGACCGCCCTCCTCATGGTCACGAGGAAGCCAGAAAAATCCTGGATCAAGGAGGATCAGTGGCAGTGATCCTCCTTGACCTCAGCGCGGCATTTGACACGGTCAGCCACGACACCTTGCTGCACCGTATGTCCTGGGCCGGGATTAAGGACAAAGCCTGGTCGTGGTTTAAGTCCTTTCTAGAGGACAGATCTTTTCGAGTCTTCGAGGGTGAGTCTGTGTCCACCAGCAGACCTCTGAAGTGCGGAGTCCCCCAGTACTCCTCTCTAAGCCCCGCACTTTTCAACTTGTACATGAGGCCACTGGCTGAGGTCGTCCGTCCATTTGGGGTCAAGATCATCTCTTATGCGACGACACGCAGCTGGTGGTCTCACTGGCGCAGGAGGCCAACCTGCCTGCGTCAGGTGGGCTTAGAGAATGCCTAGAAGAGGTGAAGTTCTGGATGTCCTTGTCATCCCTCAAACTGAACGGGGACAAAACGGAGCTGATGCTCCTAGGCCCCCCAGATCTCTGTCTCCCCGCCTCTCTGTGGCCCCCTTGTCTGGGTCTCCCTCCAACCCCCAAAAACAATATCAAGAGCCTCGGAGTCTGGTTGGACAGATCCCTGTCTTTCAACGTCCAGGCCACAAAACTTTCAGCCACCTGTTTCGGCATCATGAGGATGCTAAAGAAAATCTTCCCCCTCCTCCCCATGGAAGCCAAACAGGTGGCTATACAGGGGTTAATACAGTCACGCCTTGATTTCAACAATGTGCTCTACCTTGGCGCCCCAGAGTACACCCTGCGCAGGCTCCAGACAGTGCAGAACTGCGCAGCCCGCATACTGCTCGAACTCCCTCGCAGACAATCAGTGAGGTCCGGGCTGGTCAGTCTTCACTGGCTACCGGTGCGCCAGAGAGTTCTTTTCAAGGCAATGTGTATAGCCCATCAGGCCTTCTGGGACACAGGCCCTATGATAACCCGTGACCTACTCACCCGCTACATTCCCAGTAGAAGCCTCCGCTCCAGCCAGACCTTTCTAGCAGCGGCCCCTAGAATAAAAAGGACCAGAGCTGCTGGAAGGACGTTCGCCCACAATGCATCTAGGACCTGGAACACCCTACCACTGCATCTCAGAGCCAACTCCAATCTTTCTGCGTTTCGCAAACAGCTAAAAATCTTCCTTTTCAACCTACCCCATTAATTTCATGCTAGCCTCCCTTACAGGTCTCTTGTAGGTTTCTGGTTATTCTTAGCGCTTGGACGCCTCCGGGCAGCAATTCGCGCTCTATAAATCTACATCTAATCTAATCTAAGACCCTTCCTCTGACGCTGCTGGGGAGGGCAGCATTGTATAAAATGATGGCACTGCCACGGTTCTTGTACGTGCTGGAGAATGCTCCGAGTCTGGTGCCACCACGCTATCTACAGAGGGTGACAGCAGTGGTGAATAGCTTGTTATGGGGAGAGCGCCCAGCGCGAATAGCGCATTTGAAACTCAACAGAAGCTGGTATGATGGTGGGATAGCCCTGCCCAATATACAATTATATTACTGGGTGGCACAACTTAAAGTTCTCAATCAATGGTTACATGCCCCGCAGGACGACCTGGCTTACCTAGCAGACAGAGCGCAGCTGGGCACACATAGTTTACTGGCACCGCTATATCACAAGGGTTTGGCGGGGAAACTAATAGGTCCAACCAAACACACAGTGACACTGTGGCACAGAGCGCAGACGAGGCTTAAATGGGGGGGGGGGGGGGGGGGGGGGAGTCATAACGAACTAACACCTTTATGGGACGCCAGGGCACTGGGTCACTTGCGGCGCACCAAAGGATTCACCCAATGGGACAATATAGGCATTTCCACAGTGGGAGACTTGTGGTCAAAAGATGGGGTGGTCCCGTTCTCGCACCTTCAACAAAACTATAACCTGGGTCCCAACGAAACATACCGATATATTCAAATTAGGCATGCACTAATGGCAGTGATACCAGCAGGAACCAAGGTCCCGGAGTCCTCTCCACTGGAGGACCGCCTGCTTACTGACTATATGCAGACTAGCACCACCTCCCTCACATACCGTAAACTGCTGAATAACTTGCCGGACCCCCTAGATAAGTTGCGGGAGACTTGGGTGAACGAACTGGGAGACATGGATGAGACGGAATGGAACGCGGCCCTGGCGTCCCCGAGAGAAGCTGGCATTTCAGCAAGGTTTCGACTGGTGCAACTTAAGATCCTGCATCGGATATACTTCACGAGAACCACGCTACATAAACTGCGCAGGGCGGACCACCCGTATTGTCTGAGAGGCTGTGGTGGGGAAGGTTCCTTTACACATACACTCTGGGAATGCTCAAATGTTACCAATTATTGGCGACAGGTATTGCGCACCATCTCTCAAACACTAGACACAACATTGCTACCCGACCCCCGCACATGCCTGCTAAATGTATGGGGCCCTACTGAACTGACACGTCAGGGTCAATTGTGGGCCACTGTGGGTTTCATGGTCGCCAAACGGGATATAGCACAGAAGTGGGGGGCGGTGGAAACTCCGACTCTGGCCCAATGGTGCAAGAATATGGATGCGCTTATGGTGACTGAAAGGGCGGTATACAAAATGAGCGCTAACCCACGCAAATGGAATAAGGTATGGTCACCCTGGAATAAATACCGGGGAGACCTATGTGACCCTCTGTCAGAGGACGACACAGAAAGCTCAGACGATGAGGAAGAGGAGGGATGAGGAACAATAACTGAAGTTCCATACCGGTGTGACGCCGGGTAGCCGGCAAACAATACACAACCAGACGGGTACACAGGGGGACACTCAGAGTAGGGTTTGGGAATGTGAGCGCCTAGAATGGCCGCAAGTAGGAACTTTACACAATTAGGAGCGATGCTACATGATATCTGTAACACTACTGAGTCAAAAGTTGAGTTATGTTTAGAAAAGCACAAAAGTAAGACAATATGATTTTGTGGTAAATGATGATATGTTTTTATTGCCGTCTTGGTTAACTTGCTGCCGGACCGAAGGTTGTCGCTGAACAGCTGTGTAACTTGCATCTACTATCAGTATTTACAAAAAGCAGCCGGCCTCAGGGTTGTAGGCATAAAGTTGTGTTTTGTTGGCAACTATTAATAAAACTCTTACGAACCAAAAAAAAAGAAAAAAAAAGTATAAATGTAACAATTGAAAGTGCTACAGTCTAAAAGTTGCATGCATAGGTTTGAGAAAAAATTAATTACCCATCGCAAAAATAGATTTAAAAACAAAACATAAAATAAAAGTAGAGATTAGCCCTAGTACTCAAGTGGATAACGTTTTAGATGTATGTGCCTATGTAACTGCTTTTGCCCACAGTGACGAGAACCAATGGCTGAAGTGGGTTAACCATCTGTGACATGCTGTACGCATGTGGGGGGGAAGCAAAATGCGAATAATACTTAAAAAGACCAATGGGGGCTGACAGACAACCCATATATGTATACATATATGTATGATTTTTATTAAGATTGCTTTGGAAAACCTGAGGTTGGTGAGACAGCTAACACTGGCTCAATGCCAACCCTAAAAATGCAAGAGAAAGGGGACTAAACATTAAAGAGAAAAACAGTGCAGGCAGCATAGTGGTCGGTGTAAAAAGTGGCTACTGCAGTAAAATTTAACAAAAAAATGAAGCAACAAAATTTAGATAATTTGAAACAGTTTATTATGTTTATAATCTACTGGCATCAATGTTTCAACCATTTGTGCCAGGAATCTGACGGGGTCATCATCTGGTCACATGAACAGGGCTAATAAGTGGACACTATTCAGACATAGCGATAAACTAGCAACTGTGATTTGGAGTATGTGTGTACCAGTAAAGGACAGTACATGTCTTGAGATAAAAATGTTCAAGTAAATTTGCATCCACAGCCGAACCAAGTCATACAGAACTGTAGACAGCTGCTCTGCCTTCAGCAGAGTGACTGATCAAGATAATAGCTAAGAACCTTAGTACAGCCTTCCCGTTTCACTCACAAAAGACTAAGAACTTTCACTCTAACTCATTAAATAAAATTCACACACTCACCTAAGAGAAGTAAATTTTCCCATACTACGACAGTACATCTCAACAAGCTGAGTGAAAATCTGGTCTGTGATGGAAACTTCAAAACTGTTTGGGAAGTCTACATAGCATTGCAGTGCCATATCAATGGCAGAGTTTCTGCTAGAGAAATTGCATTATTAATAACATTTCGTGTAAGAGCAGGATTGAGGAAGGGGTAGTGATAAGATCAGGAGTCGAAATATGCTAATGTATTGGTTTAGATTAGGGATAGATTTTGGGGTACAGAAAGGTTATGTTTTAGCGTTAGATTTTTATATAGGTTATGTTTTGGGTAAGAGATTGGGTTGGACTTCATGGTACAGTGCTAGAATTAGGTTAGTAAATTTAGTCGGATAAATATAAAATTTGATGTAATGACATCCTAATTAGGGGCATACAAAGTAGTGGAAATTTGATTTTATAAGTCTGGAAAAGTAATTAGTGAAACAGGACAAATCTGTCTACATTTGAAAATTCACTAGCAGGGCGAAACTGGGTCACAAAAACCCACCAAATGCATTTTCCAGACGAACCTGCGAAAAAATGGATTTCAGGCACTTCTTGAATAATGAATAATGATATTTATAGAGCGCAATGTTCACTCCGGGAAGCTGTTGGAAAGACTGGGCAGGGCCTGTGTTGAGGAATTAGAAGGACCAACTGGTGGGAGGGTCAGATAAGTTATAGCACTAACTGGTCTGGGGCCGCAAAGATCCATGTTTTTAGGAGTTTCTTGAACAGAGGTTCAGACTGGGCCAGTCTCAGGTGGGTGGGCAAGGCATTCCATGCTTTTGTTCCCAGGACTGCCATTGACTTTCCTCCTCTAGAAGAGAGGTGGAAGGCAGGAGGTACCAGGAGACTTTCAGAGGATGATCGCAGAAGCCTACGGGGAATATATGGTTTGATTCTGGTTCTTAGGTACGTGGGTCCTGAGTCATTGAGGGTTCTGAAAATGATTACTAGGATTTTGAAGAGAATCCTTTTATGTATGGGTAGCCAGTGGAGGGTTTGGAGTGCTGTTGCGGCTGAGGACTCTCAGCAGTGGGTAGTCTTAATACCAGACGGTCTGCTGCGTTCTGGAATGTCTGTAGTCTTTTCAGGACTACCTTATTAGCTCCTGCATCCAGGCTGTTGCTGTAATCCAGGCGAGACAGAATTAGGGCTACTGCCACTGATTTTCTAGCTGTCAGAGGAAGCAAGTCCAAAAACATTTTTTTTTTTTTATAAAAGATATTTTTATTGTTTTGTTCAAAGGAAGAGGGGAAGGGAAAAGGGGAGAGAAACATAAAAGAAAAGAAAAGGCGACAACCCCGCCACAAATCCCACACAGGGGAGTAAAATATTCCGCAAAGAAAAGTGCTGATGGCTATCCACAGTAGTACATGCTACATCAGTTAAGGTCCGACACTATACTCGTGCCTTCTCAATTGCCCACATAAGAAGAAAAGTCTGTCCAGGAGCAATAAGGGATGGGCATCCGAAGCCATCGTAGGACCAGACCCCAAGCTAAGTAGAGTCGCAACAATGAACAGTAACAACACCCCAACTAGGCCTCCCCCCACCCCCCACCCCACCCGGTGGTGATGACACAGCCATCCTCCCACCATATCCGGAGGGAGGACACACAAAGCAATCATACTTGAAATAAATGCAAGGCACGAAGCGTGGGTGGACAGACCGCCGACGGCAGGCCAGATGACAAAAAGCGGACCAGCGGGCCCCATCGAAAGCGGAAATTTTTAAAGTCTCCCAAGAAGATGTCCAACATCCTCTCCATGCTCAGAAGGCCCCACAACCTCGAGTGCCACAGCGATATAGCCGGCGCGTGCGGCTTCTTCCATGCCGCTGCCAGGGTAAGCTTAGCCGCCCCAAGACACAGCCACTGAATACGCTTGTCAGCTTTAGTCTGGTGTTCCAACAATGGATCCCGAAGGCCCAGTAGAACATGAGCCGCCGAGTCCGAGATCGGGTACCCCAAGATCTCTTTGATGTGGGAGAGTATTTCCGACCAGAAGGGGCGAATGATCAGGCAATCCCACCAAATATGGTGGAAGTCGCCCAGCAGGCCACACCCTCTCCAACATCGGTCCGACGATGCCGGGAATATTCGATGGAGCCTGGAGGGATACAGGTACCAATCATACATCGTTTTCAGGTGAGCCTCCCGAAGGCTAACGGAATGGTTGAGCGCCACCACATCTCTCCAGAGGTGTTTCCATTCCGTATCAGAAATATCCCGTTCCAGAATGCTCTCCCACCGCACCATGTATCGAGGGCGAGGGGCAACCGCCGTGCGCAAGAGCAAGCTATACAAAAACGAAATCGCCCCCCGCATCGTCGAGGTGTGAAGCAAGAAGGCTTCGAAGAGAGAGAGTGGACGAGTGGCAGCTTCACGAACCCCCTCTGATGTCGCCCAGTGAAGGAGCTGGGCATGGCGGTAGCACTCTGTAGGCAAAAGACCATAGTCACGCATACAGTTCTGGAAGGTGAGGGGCACGTTCCCATGAAACAAGTGCGTAAGTGCCCGACAGCCCCCCTCACGCCACAGTCGGTAGGGGCCCTCCTGGGCGGCCGGCGGGAAGGCCGGGTTAAAGTGAATGGGGGTGAAGGGGGACGGGAAGGTGGTCCAGCGATCGTCCCCAGACACCGTATCCCACACCTTCAGGACCGTGCTAGTGGGAGTGCTAATGTAAGCATTCTTAGGTCGGTCTATCTTAGGCTTCCAGACCAGGTCCCAGATCGACCTACCCGCCACTGCCCGATCCATATGTAGCCAGTGCTTCTCCGAAAGCTGTTGCGTCCACTCCACTATCACCCGTAACTGTGCGGCCTTGTAATACAGCAGCATGTCCGGGAGCCCAACTCCCCCCTCCCCTCTCGGTCGACGAAGCGTCGTGAAGGGTACCCGAGCCCGGCCACCCTGCCAAACAAACTTCAGAACCATCGTCTTCAGGCGGCGGAAGAAGTCCGCGTCTAAGGGAATAGGTAGGGCCTGAAAAAGGTAAAGAAACTTGGGGAGGAGGACCATTTTAAGTGCATGAATCCGACCGAGCCATGAAAGGTATTTCGGTTTCCACCGGTCAAGGTCAGTGCGCACCGAGGCTAGCAAGGGGGGGAAATTCGCTGCAAAGAGGGAGCCCACAGATGGTGTGAGGCGCACCCCCAGGTACATTATGGATGAGGGGGCCCAAGACAAGGCCGTCAGCAGGCGCAGCCGATCCTCCTCAGCTGAGGAAAGGGTTAAGTTCAAAATCTGCGACTTATCCAAGTTAACCCGGAATCCCGCCACCGCCTCGAACCGAGACAGCTCCTCGTGGACAGGTGGTAGGGACTGGGCAGGGTCACCCAAAGATAGAAGGACATCGTCCGCAAAGAGATATCTTATGTTGCTCCCCCGTGAAGGGTATGCCCTTGATGCGGTCGTTCTCCCGAATCGCCTGCGCCAGAGGCTCAATACTCAAAGCGAAGAGGAGAGGGGAGAGAGGGCACCCCTGTCTCGTACCTCGCGAATGGAGGAACGCCGCCGACCGATGTCCGTTAACCAACACCCGCGAGGTCGGTTGATGGAAATTCGCCCGAAGCATCGTAAGAAATTGGTGGGAGAAGCCAAAAGCAGCCAGGGTGCGGAATAAAAAGCCCCAATCGACTCGGTCAAAGGCCTTCTCCGCATCCAGACCCACCAGTACAGCAGGTAACCGGAACCTAGAAGCCTTTTCGATCAGGTGAATCACCCTCCGCAAGTTGTCGTGAGTCTGGCGCCCCTTAATGAAGCCGGACTGGTCCGGGTGTATAATGGCCGGCATCAAGTCTTGCAACCGGCGGGCGATGAGAGAGGAGTACAGCTTGGCATCCACATTCAATAAGGCTATAGGGCGGTATGAAGTACAGCTGGAGGGATCCTTCCCCTGTTTGGGGAGCACAGAGATCAGGGCCTCAGCCATAGTGCCCGTGGTTTTCCCGTCCGTCGCCATACTATTGAAAAGGGAGACCAGGCAATCGACAAGCTCCGAGGCAAATGTCTGATAAAAGTAGGCTGTGTACCCATCAGGCCCAGGGGCTTTATTAGGTTTCAGTGCCTTGATCGCCAACAGGACTTCCTCCCTAGTAAAGGGAGCAGTAAGCTGGTCATTGCTATCAGCAGAGACCCGCGGGAGGGGAAGGCCAGACAGAAAGGCGTCCTGCGCCTCCGCATCTAGGGAATCGCTTTTATAAAGCGACTCGTAGAACCGTCCAAAAACATCCGCCTTATCCCCATCCCGATGATGAACCGTACCTCCCGGATCCCGGATTCCCCCTATATAGTCCTTCTCCCTTTTTTCTCGGAGTTGGCGGGCCAAGTGGCGGCCCACTTTGTTCCCCTGAGCGTACGACCCCCGACGTAAACGCAGGAGGGTAAGTTCAGAGCGGTTGGAATAATGTGCCTTCAACTTCCCCCTGACCGCCGACAGAGGCCGGAGGGTCATGCGCGAAGGGTTCAGTTTGTGGGCCCGCTCAAGTTTTTCAAGCTCAGCCTCCAAGGATTCCCGCTCCGTTCTACGGAGGCGGTTAAGAGCCGCGTTGAGCCCAATGCAGGTACCCCGTAGCGAGGCCTTACAAGCATCCCAGGTGTTGAACACCGAAGTGTCCGAGGCCGGGTTAAGCAAGAAGAACTCCCTGATAGCTTTCCTGAGCTCCCTACAGGATGCCTCATCGCGTACCACAGCTGCCGGAAAGTACCACTTCCGATACCCATCCCCCCCCACCAACCACTGAAGCTGGAGCGTCATGAGGCCATGATCTGAGACGGAGAGGGGAAAAATTGTAGAAGACCGGACATCTCCCCGAAGGGCCTGACTCACAAAAACATAGTCAATGCGCGAGTAGGTGTGGTGCACATGAGAAAAAAACGTGTAGTCCCTGGATTGCGTGTTAACAACCCGCCAACCATCCACAAGACCCAACTCCACCATCCTTTGTTTAGTTACAGCAGAGAAAACACCAGAGTCTGTCCTCTGGGAACGGGAGCTGTCCAAAGCCTGATCCCACACCATATTAAAGTCCCCCATGACCACCAGGTGACCCTCCACGAAGGCCCCCACTGTATCCAATAGACCTTGAAGAAAATTATTCTGCTGTGCATTCGGTACATACACTACCACAAACGTACACAGGCGTCCATGAAGCAGTCCTTTAACCATCAACCATCTACCCTCCTTATCGCTCTGCACTCCCAGAGGTTGGAATTGAACGGAAGACCTAAATAAAAGCGCCACCCCCCTGTGCTTGGTAGAAGCGGAGGACCTGTATATGAGGGGAAACTGCCTATGCCGGAGCCGGAGCTCATCCTTACGGGCCAGATGGGTCTCCTGGAGCCCAACCACATCCAAGTGGTGATCCAAAAGATATTTCCACAACTTCAGGCGCTTCTGCGGGGAGTTAAGGCCCTTCACATTCCAAGTGCCCAGGCTAACAGGCATGGGAGCAGATCAAGTCCCCCAGCTCTCCAGCAGCGCAACCCAGCCGGTCCCCCCCTCCCTGGAGCCCCCCCCCTCGGGTACCACCCAGGTTCGGGAAGCCTCTCCCCCCTTCACAGTGCTGACCCCACCCGCACTCTGCCCCGCTCACGTCCCTGGACCAGCAACCAACCCGCAAGTCCCGACACAAAAGAACCATCGCCAACCACAGCCAACAGGAGCAGCCCATCAGGTCAGTCCACATACACACAGTCAAACATTCGTCGTCACCACCCCTCCCCTCCCCCGCCCAACACCCCCCCGACCCACCCCAACCTGGTCCCCCCCTACCCACCCATTCCCCAACATCCCAAAACACCCAAACAGTAAGGCCCAAAATGAGCAAATCCAGGAGAAAGTTCCCCAAGGGGCGTAGTTGGAGACCCAAGATCGAGTCTCCCAAGGCCAGAGAACGGGGTGTCTTCTCGAAAAGTACATACATAACCCCGTTACCTGTAAGGGCGTGCCCCTCCGGCACCACAGCATGCGGCATGAAGATCAGGCCGCCTCAGAGCTCTGCTGCGACGGTGTGAGCGTGGCCGAGGCCACAGAAGCCACTGCATTACCCCGCTCCTGGAGGCTAGTCGTGCGGTCGGGCCTCCTGCTATTCTCCGGGCCCACTCTATGCCAGGACGAGGAACGGCGTCGTCTCCGCGGTGAGGGGCTCCGACGTTCGGGAGTCGGGGTCTCTCCCCCAATCCCCAACAGTTCTTTCGCCTCTCGGAGGGAGCGAACCTGGGCCAACCTGTTCTGCCAACGGAAGATAATTCTAAAAGGGTGGCCCCAAGAGTAGGAGATATTGTGCTCACGGAGGTAGGTAGTGATGGGACGGAACTCGCGCCTCTTCTGGAGCGTCGTTGCGGCCAGGTCCTGGTAGAGCTGAGGCCGATGGTCCCTGAACTGCAGGGAGGGGATATCACGCGCCTTCCTCAGGATCCTCTCCTTGACTTGGAAGTCGTGGACGCATACCAGGATATCAGGTGGGGGTCCCCCGTTCCGTCTGGGTAGGCCCACCCTATGGACCCGGTCCATTCGAATCTCCGTCACGTCTTCCTCGCCCAAAACCTGAAGTAGGAGAGCCTGCACATATCCACGGAGATCCCCCGCCTCACCGTCCCAGGGGACCGCCCGAATGCGGATGTTGTTCCGGCGGGAACGGTTCTCCAGGTCTTCAGCATGGGCCTGCAAGTCTATATTTTGTTCCATCAGGCGGAGCACGTCCTGCTGCAGCAAGTGTACATCGTTGGCCATAGTGAGATCGTGATCCTCCAAGGTGGCGACCCTCTCTCCGATGCCGTCGACATCCCGCCGCACCTCGCGTAGATCCGACGTAAGCTGTGAGCGAAGCTCCGATATATCTTCTTTGATGGAGGAAAAGAGTTCCTTCATAAAGGCCTTAGTAGCCGGAGCCTCATCATCAGACCTCCCCGACGACGAGCTCTGGCCCGGGGAAGCCGGGGCCTGGGAGTTCCTGATAGCCCCCTCTTTCACAGTCTTCCCCTTGCGAGAATTGTTGGCCATCGTCGCTCCAAAGCGCTGCACCCAGGGGCCGGAAGAGCGTCCCTCAGATGGATGGTGGGCAGGCGAAGCAAACCACAGGGACACCAGGTGCCTCGCAATGCCGCAGGTTCCAGTGGCAATCTTAGTGTCCAATGCCCCTAGGCGTCCGCGGAGGGGGACGGGCGGTGGCGCCAAAGAAGCCGGTGTGATGGGCCCTCAGACTCTCCTACCAGCGAATGACCACCACCCAAGGCGCCGCACACAGGGCCAGCCGCCCTCCACCAGCTGCACACCAGGTCCGCTACACCACCGGGAGTCCAGCCGCCAGAGAGGTCCACCACCAGGGGGACACCTCGGAAATCAAAGAGGCAGTGGGCGACGGGACTGCAGCTCACCCGCAGCTCTCCTCGTGGCTGCACCCACACGTGGACCCTCTTCCAGTCTGCTCCCGGCGCTCACGCCGTATGGCTCTCCCCCGCTCTGCCGCCATCCACAGCACACCTCTCGGGGGGGGGGGGGGGGGGGGGGGGGGGGGCAGGACGCCCCAGCCGCAGTAGCGAATCAGCCACAGAGGCTGAGGCCGGGACCCAGGTCTAGGCCTCGATCCCCGGCCTCGAGTAGACCGCCGGCCGCCCACACACCCCGGCCGCCGCGGCCGCAGTCCCCGCCTCCTCCCGAGGCTCCAGATTCGGCGCCGGACCGGCGTCCGCCCGTGACTCAGGGGACCGGAAGGCTTCCGCCGGGCAGTGCAGGCGCCCACTCCTCACCACAGCCGCCGGGCTGCGCCGAAGTGTCTCCGGCCGCGCCGAGTCGCCTCCCGCCTCAAGGCGGCGTCCAGGCCGGAGCGCCGTGCAGGGCCGGGGGTCAGGCAGCTCCGCAGCCTCAATGCCGCGTCTCCCGGGACCAGGGTGCCCAAGAGTCCGTCCAGCGCAGGTTCCCACTCCAGGGAGCTCGGGGAGCTATTTCCCTGCGAGAGAGACTCCGGGAGCCGCCGCTACACAACGCTAAGCAGGGCCAGGCGCCGGAGGGGACACACAACACGTCCTACTCCGCCGCCATCTTGGCCACGCCCCCCAAAAACATTTTTAGTGTTTTTATCATGTGGAAGCACATGCCCGCTACTGAGAGTGCTTGCTGGTGGAAGGAAAGTATATGATTGAATCGGATCCCTAGGTTTCTCACAGAGTCTATTGTGTTAGGGGGTGGTGCTGTATCGGTCGGCCACTATTGTTTGGGCATGAAGATGTTGGATTTACCAAGCAGCATAATCTCTGTTTTTTGAATGTTGCATTTAAGGTGGTTTGCTTTCAACCAGTCAATCACTGCTGAAAGGCAGTTCTGGAATTTTTCTTAAGCTGTTGTGGATTTTTTTTCAAGAGTGAGAATTAGCTGAGCATCGTCTGCGTATGAGATGGACTCGACATCAAAGGATGCAACCAGATTGAGGAATGGTCTCATATAAAGATTAAAAAGTGATGGGCTCAGGGCAGAGCTCTGGGGGACTCCAGAGAGCAGTTGGTTTTCTGTTGATTTAAAGTTGCCCAAGGTTACTATTTGTCTCCTGTTGTCCAGGAAACAGATTAGCCAAGCTAGGGCTTTGTGAGAGATGCCACATTCCCCGAGTCTGTCTGCCAGAATGTCATGAGAGACCGTGTCGAATGCAATCGATAGGTCCAATAGAATAATTTCTGCATTTTTACCTTGATCTAAGGCAAATTTGAAGGTTTCTGATGTATGGAGCAGCACTGATTCTGTTGAGTGCCAGGCCTGAAACCCGATTGCCTGGGGTGCAGAATGTTAGCTTTTAGTAGATAGGTGTTAAGTTGAGTATTGACTAGCTTCTCAGTAATTTTACTCAGACTTGGTAACAGCAAAATAGGTCTGAGGTTGGAGAGAGTCGTTGGGTCTGGCTTTTTTTCTTTTCTTTGGAGGGGTTAATTAGAGTTAATTATACTGTTGATAATGGGGTTTATGATGTCAATGAGAGCATGTAGAATTTTTGGAGGGCAAGGATCGAGGGGGGACCCTGATTTACATGCTAGAATTGCTTGTCTGGACTGTTACAAGCTAATTTCCTTGCAACAGTTAAGCCCATTTCCATTTTCTAGGGTCCTTATTTCTGTAGGCAGGGCCTTGGTAGTCTGAAGTTATTTATTTACGTCTTTTATTTTATTGTCAAAATATTCCGCTATTTGGTCACATAGGAATTGTGACGGCGGGATTTTGCATTCTAATACTTTAGGGTCTGTAAAGGATTTTACGATGTTAAGGATCGTTTTCTGGTCAGACTCTGCTTGGTTGATAAGGTTGGAATAGTATTCTCTCTTTCCTATTCTAATTTGTTGGTGGTATTTTTTAAGGGGTGCTTTAAAGGTTGTGAGCTCTTCTTGTTTATAGTTTTTCCTCCATGTGCGTTCGTTTTTTTTGCACTAGTCTAGTTTCAGGATCAGGTTGATTGGAGTTTTTCCTGGGATGTTTAATGGGGCAGTCAACCCTGAATGGGATCTGCATATGATTTCTCACGTTATAGTGATCTGGAGGTCCTCTTTAAGAGTGGTAGAGTTGGTGCAGAGTCCATCCAGTCTGTGACCTGCACAGTGTGTGAGCCCTTCAATTTGTTGTTTCAGTCCCAGGGTGTTTGTGATCTCTCCACAGTTCTTTGCACTTGGGGTATCAGCTGATTCCAAGTGGAGGTTAAAATCACCTAGAATGCTGAAATTGGAGTAACTAACCACTAGGGAGCTCATGCTTTCGCCCACGGAATCTAAGACATTAAGGCTGGGTCCCGGCGGTCTGTAAATTAGGGCTCCCGTAAAGGACCTTAGGCTATCTAGTTGGAGGCAATAACCAAGACTTTCTGCCTCTTTTAAATCTGTAAAGTCAAACGTGGAGCATTTCAAAGTGTTCCCGTATATTATTGCTAGGCACCCCTCCTCTTTGCTAAGTTCTATCTTGTCTGGAAATAGTATATCCTGTGGGGAGGGCTTGTACCACATCAGGGTTTGAGTAGTCTTTTAATCAGGTTTCTGTTCTGAAGAGACGGTTTAATTTGTGAAAGCCCTCGAGAAGTATTTAAGATAATGCGCTCATACAGGGATTTAAAATAGTGCTAGTAAAAGTGTCACAGTTTAAAATGATATAGAGTACAGCAGTAAAACCGAAGGACCAGGCAGTTATGCAGCGCGACGCAGAGGATTCCTTCCCCACTACCACTCACCCGTTTCCGCTGCGCACCCGGCTCAGCATGTCCTTTTATTACTGGTGGGAAGTGCGGCTTTGACCTCCGCACTTACCTTCTAGAAGTCTCTGAGGTAAGGGGGAGTGCCTAGGAGCTCCTCTGCGCAAACGGCAAGCCGCGGCAGACGGGAGGTCCCAAGTTCCCTAGCAGAGACAGTAAGTGTGCTAAAAACGTAGCATGCATGTCATGTGGTTCTCCCTAAAGTAAAGTTCAGGTGAAAACTGGGCAGTTTATGTAGTTCATGTGGTTCTCCTTGGAACTCGTTCCTCCATAGGGAACTACACAAACCAGGCAGAATACAGTTTGTAGGTAAGATTGGTAAGTTGGTAGGCAGATGTTCACCTTTTTAGGTCTCGGGCCTAGCGTACACTGCGCAGCAGTGTCGCGCAGCCAGAGTCCTTTTCTGGGGGTTTTGAAAATGGACCTGGAAATTCCACGCAGCTCATGCGTGTTATTTCCTAGGTCCATTTTCATTGGCCTTTGCGTGCGTATACTTTTTTTTTTTAAAGAAAAAAAAAACTTATGCCGCGCTCGTGCAGTGTGAGGTGTCGGATTAGCTGCATGTTGAGCAGTCGCTTCATCCAGCTCTGCTGCTATATTATCGAGGTCAGCCTGTCTACCTCACTTGTACCCTGCGATCAGCGATATGGCTTGCCCTATAGGCTTCCCACAGTATTCTGGGCGATTCCACCGTCCCCATGTTTTCTTGAAAGAAGCGTGTAGTAGTTTCCGTAACACCCTTCGCCACCTCTGGTATATGTAAGTAATTTGGGTGTATGGGGAATACACAGCGCCGAAGCTTCAGATGGCGCGTGTAGGTTAACAGTATCGGTGAATGATCAGATATACCCCGAGGGCAGATGTCTACCTCAGCTATACCCTCCAGACCGTCTGCCGTCACAAGGAAGTAATCTATGCGTGTGAGACAATTATGAACACCCGAGTGGAAGGTGTACTGCCTAGAATGAGGGTGCCGGTGTCTCCATGCGTCTGCTAGCCCCAGAGCATCAAGAAGCCCAGTCATACGTTGGCCATGCGGTGATGTCAGTTTTATGGGGTGTCTATCTACCGTACCGTCCACTATATCATTGAAGTCGCCCCCCAACATCATCATCGCTTCCGGCAGTGCAAGGAGGAATGCAGTAAGCGCTGAGTGTGCCAGTGCATGCAAGTTTGGCGGGACATATACAGAGGCGAGGTTAAACAACATCCCCTCCAACTGGCAGGTAACTGCTGCAAAGCGGCCCTGGTCATCTACCCTCGTTTGGCGCACTACGAGTGGGAAGTTCTTTTTTATAAGCACTCCTACCCCTCTAGATCCCGAGGAGAACTCTGCATGCGCCACCATTTTGTACCCCTATCTATCCATGGCCTTGCAAGTAGAACCTGTCAAGTGTGTCTCTTGTAAGAGGGCCACTGCAGGTGCACATCGCTTTATATATTGCAGTACCAGACGCCTCTTCACCTTGTTCCCCAGCCACCGCACGTTCCAGGTCAGTATAGTCAAAGGGGTCCCCGGGACTATTTGAGTCATTGGAGGACTAGTGTCCTGTTGGGTTTGCACAGACATATGATACAAAAGTAGAACTCAGCATAGCAAAGAGTAACCCAGTACACAACCCCAACTCCATTGCCGCTAATTGGATGATCACTCGTGCCTTGTGGAACTATGCAAACAGAAAAAAAGGAAGAACCTAGAACAGGTCGAACATTCCACCCAACCCTACCCACCCTCCACCCTGCCTCCGTGCCTAGCGGACTCAGAACTGCCCGCCACCCCAACTCAGCAGAGCGCTTAAACCCATTCCCCATGTGCAGTACTTGCGTGAGTGGCGGGAGAAGGCCAGAAGAGTCCACATCATTCCCCCCTCTTCAAAGGCACTAGGTACTTTATGGTTCAAAGTTTTTGTTTTAACAAAGCTCACGAACTCCGGCTCACAGCATCGCCTTATTTGTTGGTCCAGTCACAGAGCATCCCCAAGTTCGTCACTCTCCTGCTTCCTCTTGGCGGGTTTTCTCCACTGGTTGCTCTTGGTCGTCAATGTTGTCTCCTGTTCTGTGGAGCGTCCAACGTCTACCATGTCGACCGCCGCCCTCCACACGTCTCCAGCCCTCCAGCCAGTCATGGGCCTCCTCAGGTGTCTCAAAGAATTGGGTTTTTCCATCCACCACCACCCGAAGTCTCGCCGGAAAGAGCATGGAGTAGGGTAGTTCTCTGGCTCTCAGTTCTTTCTTAACCTCCATGAAACTTCTGCGTCTCGCCGACACCGCCGCTGTCTAGTCTGGAAAGAAGGACACAACGGAATTGAGGATCCGCAACGGCGGCGCTACCCGCGCCGTCTGCAATATTACATCTCGATCACGGAAATTGAAGATTCGGCCAGAATCGGTGTAAGGGGAGCCCCCGGCTTGGGCCGGCCTCCTGGCACCCTGTGCGCCCGTTCAACGGAAAAGAAGGTGGAGAGCCCCCTGGGCTGAAGCCTGGTCTTTATGAGGTCTTCTACGTACAGGTCCATGGCCGGGCCCCCTTCACTCTCCGGAATGCCCGTGATTCTTACATTATTGCGACGCGCGCGCCCTTCCTGGTCGTCAAGCTTTGCCGCCATTCGTTTATTGTCCATTTCCAGTTGCGTCACTCTTTTCAACAATGTGGAAGTGTCTTTCGTCAGGAATTGGGTTACCTGCTCGACCTCCGTGATCCTGGCGGTCATTTTCTGAAAATAAGCCCTGAGGAGGCCAACGTCTGTAGAGATAGCGCCAACGGTTGTTTGGACTCCATTAAGGGCGGCCATAATGCCCTCTAGTGTTACCTTGGGGGCACCGCCATCTCCTGTTATCTTCTACGTGGAGTCCTTCCGTTGGGGAAGTGGAGGGAAGTCCTTGCCATAAGCGTATTTTTCCAGGCTAGCATGTTGGGTTGTACGAGGGCCTCTCCCCCTCATTTTGCGGCTAGGGACGGACCTCTTCAACTATCTGTGGACCGTCCAGGTGCAGCTCTTCCTTGCCCACCAACACGGGTGCTTCAAGAGGGGAGGAACTCTGGGCAGGCGAAGATGGACCGCTCGCAGCTGCTCGTTCACTGTCTCGTCGAAAGGCACCCTCAGTATATGGCCGATCCACAAGGGGCCCCCACCGAAAATTTTTCCCCACGCGTATACCCAGTGGGTCTCTTGCCTTGTCCAGGCCTCGCTGTTTCCACGTGTCCCCAAGTTCGATCGTGGAATGTGCCGAGTCCACAACGCTGCTAGGCCCCCACAATGCTGTTCCCAGGCCTGGAGCCCCAAATGACCACTGTTGCTCCTCACCTCCTACGCTCCGGCTCCAGTATGTTCCACAGGCCACGGGACCAGCAAGCCGTCTGCGTCACGTGTATTACGGGGCCCCCTGCAGCGCTCAGGTCCACACCGCCAGATCAGTGTCACGACCCACCGGCAGCCCCAATCTACAGCACGAGCCGTCACCACCTCCGGTGGGTCATGCAATTCCAAGGTGGGGGAGAAAGGACGCTCTCAACTCGCCGGGGGTGCAACCGTGTCTGCTGTTGCCTCAGCCGTAGTGGTTGTCAGGCGCACATCGCCGTCCGGAGAGAGGAGTGCATCTTCACCTCCCCGGAGGGTGCCGCTGCTGCCGGTCGATCCCGTGCCCGCCTCCGCAGGCCCTCGATGCCGCTCTCCTCCTCCCGGAGGTCTGCCCACTTTAAAATTGAGTCCCCGGCTGGGTCACGGATTGCAGGCCGCCGGTGACTTAGCTCTCCTGGGGTGCTCCTGGACCTCGGAACACCGCCAGAGCAGAGGCGGATGGTTGCGCCGGAGTTCTGACACAGGTAGGTGCCTTCAGTGTGCCCTGTATAATCGGATATGTGAGCGGATTAATGGGGGAATACGTTTCTTCCCCGGAGCTCCTCTAGGCTGCGTCCATTTCGGTCGGCAGCAAGCCACGCCCCCTGTGTGCGTATACTTTCAAAACAGAACACGCAATAGGCCATGGGCGGTTGCGTAGCTCTGCCTGTGGCCTATTGGTGTCTGTTACGCGCACCAGAGGCCATATGTCTTCAATTATCGCGGGTGTCATGGCCGCGATATTTAAAGACACATGCTCGCAGTGGCGCGCGCACCACTCGCGGGTTTTTTTTTTTTTAACAATGGGATCGCTTTTGCTATTGGTTGAGGTGCCGCTTGTTTTTAAATACACTGGAAACAGGAACCGGCAGAAACGCGATATTGGTGGGTCCCCTGAAGACTTCCGTCAGTGCCTGGTGTATTGGTAGCGCAATGGCAGTCGGCCCTTTGAAGCAGTGTGTGTTGTTTTCCAGGTCTGTCCCGCTCTGATCCCGTAAGACGTGCTCCAGACTTGTAGCTCCCCGCGATCCTTGGCTGCAGGATGACAACGAGGTTTGCGGATCCGATGTGCAAAGTGCGGGCAGGTCAGCCAGAAAGAAGGAAAGGCAAGGAAGACACGCACTGCCACCTCTGACTTGCGTGGCAGCTGCTGCCCAGGCCCCTCCCTCCACCGTAAAAAACCCACTCTAAAAAGTGGTAAATATTTCAAAAATTTCGTGGGGGAAATCCAGTTACAAAATAGAGAATGTCATTGAATCAGCAGTGCGGGTTTGAGCGCTAGCATGCAGCATGTTGGGGAAGTAGTTTTACCTGTCCACGAGAGACGATGTGCCGAATTGCCTGATATCCATTTCTCTCGCTGCAGCTTTTCAGAATTCTAGAGGCAATAGGAGGATAGAGGCACTACGTCTGCGCTACGGTGACCGCGAAAGCGCAGAGTTAAACAGCCGTCTGACAATCATTCTGCGCACTCCGAGAAGACGAAACAGGAATGAATTAGACTGTGGAGGCCAGAAGGGGAGCTGCAGATTACGGAACAGCCTGGGCTAGCAGTGTGTAAGTGTGCAGGGCTAGCAGTGTGTAAGTGTGCAGGGTGAGCAGAGTGTGGCTGTCCAGGGCTAGCAGTCTGTGAGTGTGCAGGGCTAGCAGTGTGTGAGTGTGCAGGGTGAGCAGTGTGTGAGTGTGCAGGGTGAGCAGTGTGTGAGCGTGCAGGGTGAGCAGTGTGTGAGCGTGCAGGGCTAGCAGTGTGTGTGTGTGCAGGGCTAGCAGTGTGTGTGTGTAGGGCTTGCAGTGTGTGTGTGTAGGGCTAGCAGTGTGTGTGTGTAGGGCTAGCAGTGTGTGTGTGTAGGGCTAGCAGTGTGTGTGTGTAGGGCTAGCAGTGTGTGTGTGTAGGGCTAGCACTGTGTAAGTGTGCAGGGTGAGCAGTGTGCGGATGTCCAGGGCTAGCAGTGTGAGCGTGCAGGGTGAGCAGTGTGCGAGTGTGTAGGGTGAGCAGTGTGTGAGTGTGCAAGGGTGAGCATTGTGTGAGGGTGCAGGGTGAGCAGTGTGTGGGTGTCCAGGGCTAGCAGTGTGTGGGTGTCCAGGGCTAGCAGTGTGTGAGTGTGCAGGGTGAGCAGTGTGTGAGCGTGCAGGGTGAGCAGAGTGATAGTGTGTAGGGTGAGCAGTGTGTGAGTGTGTAGGGTGAGCAGTGTATGTGTGTAGGGTGAGCAATGTGTGAGTGTGCAGGGTGAT
This sequence comes from Lissotriton helveticus, assembly GCF_964261635.1. NCBI lineage: Eukaryota > Metazoa > Chordata > Amphibia > Caudata > Salamandridae > Lissotriton > Lissotriton helveticus. Next base: position 1,191,227,877 of record NC_136069.1, read on the forward strand.
CAGTGTGTGAGTGTGCAGGGTGAGCAGTGTGTGAGCGTGCAGGGTGTGCAGTGTGTAAGCGTTCAGGGTGAGCATTGTGTGAGCGTGCAGGGTGAGCAGTGTGTGAGCGTGCAGGGTGAGCAGTGTGTGAGCGTGCAGGGTGAGCAGTGTGTGAGCGTGCAGGGTGAGCAGTGTGTGAGTGTGTAGGGTGAGCAGTGTGTGTGTGTAGGGTGAGCATTGTGTGAGTGTGCAGGGTGAGCAGTGTGTGAGTGTGCAGGGTGAGCAGTGTGTGAGTGTGCAGGGTGAGCAGTGTGTGAGTGTGCAGGGTGAGCAGTGTGTGAGTGTGCAGGGTGAGCAGTGTGTGAGCGTGCAGGGTGAGCAGTGTGTGAGCGTGCAGGGTGAGCAGTGTGTGAGCGTGCAGGGTGTGCAGTGTGTAAGAGTTCAGGGTGAGCAGTGTGTAAGCGTTCAGGGTGAGCAGTGTGTGAGCGTGCAGGGTGAGCAGCGTGTGAGCGTGCAGGGTGAGCAGTGTGTGAGTGTGCAGGGTGAGCAGTGTGTGAGTGTGTAGGGTGAGCAGTGTGTGAGTGTAGATTGAGCAGTGTGTGTGTGTAGGGTGAGCATTGTGTGAGTGTGCAGGGTGAACATTGTGTGAGTGTGTAGGGTGAGCAGTGTGTGAGTGTGCAGGGTGAGCAGTGTGTGAGTGTGATACCCATCCAATTCTTTTATCATCCCCCTGCAATTTAAACACCCTATTGAGTCTACACTTCCCTCTTTCCCACCAATTGAACAGTGTTTGAGTGTGCAGGGTGAGCAGTGTGTGAGCGTGCAGGGTGAACATTGTGTGAGTGTGTAGGGTGAGCAGTGTGTGAGTGTGTAGGGTGAGCAGTGTGTGAGTGTGCAGGGTGAGCAGTGTGTGAGTGTGTAGGGTGAGGAGTGTGTGAGTGTGCAGGGCTAGCAGTGTGTAAGTGTGCAGGGTGAGCAGTGTGTGGGTGTCCAGGGCTAGCAGTGTGTGAGTGTTCAGGGTGAGCAGTGTGTGCAGGGTGAGCAGTGTGTGAGTGTGCAGGGTGAGCAGTGTGTGAGTGTGCAGAGTGAGCAGTGCGTGAGTATGCAGGGTTAACAGTGTGTGAGCGTGCAGGGTTAACAGTGTGTGAGCGTGCAGGGTGAACATTGTGTGAGCGTGTAGGGTGAGCAGAGTGTGAGGGGGAACATTGTGTGAGCAGTGTGTGAGTGTGCAGGGTGAGCAGTGCGTGTGTGTGCAGGGTGAGCAGTGTGTGAGCGTGCAGGGTGAACATTGTGTGAGTGTGTAGGGTGAGCAGTGTGTGAGTGTGCAGGGTGAGCAGTGTGTGAGTGTGCAGGGCTAGCAGTGTGTGAGTGTGTAGGGCGAGCAGTGTGTGGGTGTCCAGGGTGAGCAGTGTGTGAGTGTGCAGGGTGAGCAGTGTGTGAGTGTGCAGGGTGAGCAGTGTGTGAGTGTGCAGGGTGAGCAGTGTGTGAGTGTGCAGGGTGAGCAGTGTGTGAGTGTGCAGGGTGAGCAGTGTGTGAGTGTGCAGGGTGAGCAGTGTGTGAGTGTGCAGAGTGAGCAGTGCGTGAGTATGCAGGGTTAACAGTGTGTGAGCGTGCAGGGTGAACATTGTGTGAGCGTGTAGGGTGAGCAGTGTGTGAGTGTGAGGGGGAACATTGTGTGAGCAGTGCATGAGTGTGCAGGGTGAGCAGTGCGTGTGTGTGCAGGGTGAGCAGTGCGTGTGTGTGTAGGGTGAGCAGTGTGTGAGTGTGCAGGGTGAGCAGTGTGTGAGTGTGCAGGGTGAGCAGTGTGTGAGTGTGCAGGGTGAGCAGTGTGTGAGTGTGCAGGGTGAGCAGTGTGTGTGTGTGTAGAGTGAGCAGAGTGTGTAGGGGCAGTGCGTGAGTGTGCAGGGTACAAAAACTCGAACTACGTCCACCACACAAACACACATAAGACCACACACATAAGACCACACACAACACCACACACACCACCACACACACCACCACACACACCACCACACACACCACCACACACACACACACTCACCACCACACACACACACAACCACACCGTCAGTGCACACTTTCACCAGACACAGACACCATAAGTCGTCAGGGCGCGCTTTCACCGGGCACAAACACCACCAGCCATCAGTGCACGCTTTCACCGGGCACAAACACCACCAGCCATCAGTGCACGCTTTCACCAGGCACACACACCACCAGACGTCAGTGCACACTTTCACCAGGCACACACACACCACCAGCCGTCGGTGCATGCTTTCACCAGGCACACACACCACCAGCCGTCAGTGCATGCTTTCACCAGGCACACACACCACCAGCCCTCAGTGCACACTTTCACCAGGCAAACACACCACCAGCCGTCAGTGCACGCTTCCACTAGGTACACACACTTCCTGCCTGCAGTGCACGCTTCCACCAGGTACACACACCACCAGCCATCAGTGCACAATTTCTACAGGCACACACACCACCAGCCATCAGTGCACACATCAATTGTTAACACATCCACAATTAACTATTGTAGCAATCGCAGTATGGTGCACTTTACTTTTAAACATATTCATCTAAAGCGCAGCATGCCACCATTGCTACAATTCCAATCCAACCCACATAATTCCACTACACACCCCATGCATACACTTCATAACACATGGCTAAAAGACATTGCTATTTACAATGCCATTAGCTCTAACCCAAATAAATCCGAGACCTATTGCATTTCCATTGCTTGTTTCTTCTGTGATTGGTGGAAGTGAATTTTGTGGAATTTCGTTACAATTCACTTTCTCATCTTGTCACAAAATCTTAGCGCAGCTCTCTTCTGCTTCTATCTTGAACTGACCGTAATTGTGTTTTTCCTCTATATTCTTTCTTTTGAATTTTCTTTGACTATATTATTAATGATGTGTTTTGTCTATATTATTTATTGTAGGTACACTGGGTTTATCACAAGTAGGGGCTAGCCTGCACCGTAACAATAAAACAAATGTGGACAGCACTTACGGTAATCTGTTCCATTAGGATTGCATTTGTCGCTTCGGTCTCATGGAGTAATCCGCTCAGATGGTCAATACTCTTACTTGTTGAGTTTAGTTTTTGGACTAATTCTTCTTTGGAGAGTTCTGGTTGCCACAGAGGAGGCTCTAAAATGTAATTTATATTAAAAATAAATACCACTGCATCCATTACATGAGTATACCTTTATAAACTGAGCATTGTATTCTACAGCTGAATAATGCTGAAACAGGAACCACTCGGTTTAACAAAGAGGTAATTAAAGGATCAATAAGTGCAAGATTTGTAATCAAGCAATCAGTGCACATTTTAACATAACCTTAATTTTCTGTACAATACTTATGCTACCATACAAATATACAGATGTTCATTGCCTTTAACAAAAAGCAACTAGGTAGCTACTTACCTACATGAAGTGGTCTAGCTTCAGAGTAATGTACAGTTAATGAACCTGTTTACTGCTGTACAGTGGCAGTAACCCAGAAAACCTTTGTAGAGGTTAATAAAAAAGGCGATATCTCCTGTACCACCTTTTTTTGGCATTACTCTATTACAGACTTGGAAGCTCAGACAGAAGTTCTAAGCCAGGCGGTGACCTTTGAATTCTCATCAAGATGAACTAGTTACTTATCTTCAGTAACACTCAGTTCAGTGGATACTCTTATCTTATCACAAATTTCTCACCTCTGAGTACTCGCTAGGCGCCAACTGGATCCCAACACTTTTCTCCAGCAATACTCCTGCACGCCACTACTTGGCGATGTATGGCTCCTCGCTGGCTCCATACTGTCCAGGACATTGCAGAGTAAAGCTGCATATAAACACCACCCCTGCACACGGATGTCAGTTTCAATCTGTTTATTTCGGATCTTTTGCAGTCTCTTGCTGAAGTGGTGTCGCATACTCCGAGTCTTGGCAGGCAACAGTTGTATAATATCCTATATGCAGATGATCTGCTCCTGTTAAGTGATACTCAAGTAGGCCTGCAAAGATTGATTAATAGGCTCGCCAATTAATCGATTATCAACCAGTTGGAAATCAATCTCTAAAAGACCAAACTAATATCCTTAAATCGCCAAATAACTAAACAGGAGAAATGGTGCCTCAAAGGGGCAAAATTGAGGAAACTGTAACCTACACACATACCTAGGTTCAAATTGTACTAGAGGAGGTCCTTTGCTGCACAAAAAAATATTATTGCATATTAAGATGCACTAAATGTTGCCTTCTCTAATTTGAGGAAAAGCCTGTCGGGGCATAATCTTAAGGCATTGATAACAGTGATGAAATCAAAATTGATTCTGACTATATCATACAGAGGTGAGATAATGGTGGGTAAAGATGCTGATCTTCAGGAGAAGCTTGTGATACGAACTTATAAACAAGTGTTTCAGCTATCAAATTCTGCTTCTTCAGCCCAAGTAAGGCTTGAATTCTCTTTGATAAAACAATCACTAGCTAGACAAGGAGCATTTGTTAAATGTTGTCATTGATTGTGGAGTGTCCCCGAAGGTTCACTGCCACATCTGGCTTGGGTGGAAATAAACCTGTAGAGGGGGAAATGTCAATTTGCCAAGCATCTACAGAGAAGCATAGAGAATCTTGCATTTTTTAAATTTAAAGCAAGTGAACACTGGTGATTATACTTTTTAGAAAACTTTGAATAAATGTATACAGCAGAAAAGACGCATGGAGGATAAAGCAACATTGGCAAAACGAGCGCATGGGTGGCTAGGGATAAATTCTTACAATGCAGGCAAGGAACAATCCGCATTGTCGTGGACTATCAAGAGGGGATTTATAAAAATGTGATTTGGTCTCTTTCTATCTCTTGACTTTATTCCCAAGCGGTGAAACAAGACCCAACCGGAAGACCTGATGTGTCACTTGTGTCATCAGGCAAAAAAAAAGTAAATGCTTTTACTTTGTGTATGCTCTAACTTATTAGTACATCGGAGGACTTTGCTGCACAAAGAGTTTTTAGCTCTGGAAGTAAAAACCTGTGGGTCGGCTGCCATTGTTGTAGACGAATCTAGGACCCTATTTAAATATTCCCGATTCATGCCCTTATGTGGTTATATCAAATCATATCCTTATAAAGGCATAAGAATAATACCTATATTAAGTCATAGCCAATTCAGTCCAAATACAGCAAGGCTACTCCCATAGACTCCTAGAAAGCACAACGCGTTCTTAAACAAACCAAGCCTCCAGTAGCCCGGGAATTCCCCCTGCTTCTGTATTGATTTGTCCTAGAACTCCTGGAGTCCTGAAAGAACTGCGAGTTCTTAGTGAGGTCTTATGTCCAACCTTACGTCAAACTCGGCACCTTCCAGGTATAAATATACCAGCATCTGCCCTAGCAAAACACACGGTGGTTTGGAGCAGATCGGCTATCTACTTGCCCGAATCCCTGCTATAGCGAGTGCCGAAGGAAGCCGTCTCTCCCATTGACGCACAGAGAGACGCTGTCTTTTCTCCTGCCGAGAAATCCAGCTCCAGTGTTTCCCTGTCAACCTTGCGGGTTGCTGGGAGATCGAGTCCTGAGAGAGAGATACAAGACCTCCTTCATTCTATAACCAAGGTACGGAGCTGATTAGACCCTTAGAGAATTCTTAATTCAGATTCTTGGCAGAAACTATCTTAACTCAAACAACATCCAACTTACTCCTTCCCATGTACTAGGCTTAGGTTAGATACACCGGGGTAGGCGTATCTTAGAAGCACCAGTTGAGTACGTTTAGTCATTATTTTATCATTGTATGTATTTTATCTATTTTAAACACTGTATGGCTTAGAAACCATACCATGCTTTTACAGTACTATTTTACAGTACTCCTTTAACTGTACGCACTTTACTTTATGACAAGTATTGCAATTGTAGCAATTCACTTCTCTTGCATGAGAAAGAAGACTGTTCAATAAATAACCTCTTTAATTGAAAACGCCCGTCTCTCTGTTTCTCTGCACTTCTGGTGAAACTAAGCATGCACGATTGACTGAGTAAAATAGTTATCTATTGTTTCCGTGACTCTGGAGATATACTCCTTATTCTTGGGGGAGCAAAGTTGGCATGTTTATGCGGTTGTCAGAAACTAATCCCTTCTTGTGAATCTGAGAAAGTTTCTAGTGACCTCTGAGCTAGCTGGCATTCACAATTAAGTCTAACATATTCAATAGAGACCTAGTCGACCTAAGTCCTACGTCTAAACTATCGTTTATGCTATTCCAATGCGCAGAGCCTATTGGGAATATAGGAACTACACTACATGGCGTCCAACGTTTGGTAAGGCGATCATTTAATGCTAGATACTAGAGTAACTCAGTCGTGCTTTTCACACAGACCCCTTTTTTCCCGTAAAAACTCCAATAGACGTCTGGAGTGGGTAAAAGGTTAATATCCGCCAAAACTTAGTAGGAAAAGATTCCTATGTATTAGTTTTCGGTTTAATCAACGCTGAAGGATACAGTGTTCCAAAATATTGTGCACCTAATCTGTGTTTCCTTGAAACTTGCTCTGCAAACTTTCTGTCAGAAAACATGTCGGAAAGTGACGAAGAAAGGGAGAGAGCTAGAATAGCAGCTCAAGTGGTCTTAGATAACACAGCTCTCCAACAAAATGACCCGGATGCTATATTCATCCCGGCAAATATAAGGGAAACCATAACTATAAAACTTATAGAAAATGGAGTATCATCAAGAGGTGGTACAGTCATATTTGTGGTAGAGGCCCATGAATATCGGCAGACAGAGGTATTCTATTCATGGATAACATTACCAGCAGAAAAACAGTTTCAGTCCAGAGGAAAGTCTCCCCAACGGAGAAATAGATCTCCAGGACAGGGGGACAGGTCTCCACAACGGGAGCCCTCTGAAAAAAGATATAACCTTAGAAATAGGGACAATTTAAGAAAACCTGACAGATATCGAGATAATGATACACGTCCCTCTCGATCTTTTCAGACTTCCTCACAGAAATCGGAAAAAAAAGGATGGTCAGAACATAAAGAAGAGCGCGTCAAGTCCAAAGACAAGGAACCTGCTCATCAAAGTAAAAAATTACAATTTCCCAAAAAGAAGGTAGCTAGTATTAAAATAAAACATGCGGAGGATTCTGAGGACACAACTCAAGAACGGAGAATGGGCCCAGACAATGCTAGACAGCACAGCAGAAGTGACCATAGCTCGCAAGATCCTGATGAATCTTCTGGAGACAGTGGACACGAATGAATACTTTCAAGTGGAAACCAGAGTTAGTGTACCCCATAAATTATATGAAATAACATTACGTATAGAGGGGGACAAAACTAGGAAAATAAGAGGTCTCTTTTGGGAGAATCTATCTAAAGGCTATGATATCCTGCTGGCCGAGAAAGACTGGCCACCAGAGTTTGTCAGGGAGTGCCCACATGGCGAAGAAATGATTATGCTTGCCTTCTCAAATCACATTCCAATTCATAAAAAATACACATATGCTAGAAAATGGGCAGTGGCCCAAGCCCCTGCATTATACAAAAATCATGTAGGATGGGATGAGGATTCTCCTCACCATAAAATTCACTTAAAAAATCAACCCACTGCACAGAGGCAGTATCCCGTTAAGCAAGAAGCTAAAAAACAAGTCAGGGAGATCTTAGATCCACTTGAATATCAGAGGGTGATTGAAACATGCATCTCACAAATGAACAATCCTTTGTTTCCTGTCTCCAAACCAGACGATTCATATCGTCTAGTTTTGGACTACAGACACCTAAACTCTTGTTGCAAATCCTTTGCAGTACAAAACTCACAGTGCAGCACTAATGAATAACATCGTGCACAAAAAATATAAAACGACATTAGATATTTCAAATGGTTTCTTCTGTCAAAACATTGCACTAGAAAGCAGGTATTTGACCGCTTTCTCCAGTATGGGGGCCCAAAGGCAATTTTGTCGTCTCCCCCAGGGATTCAAGAACAGCCCAGGATTATTTTCAGCCAGGGTAACAAAATTACTACAAATGTATGATGATGAGGCATTATCTTATGTCGATGACATCTATCTTACAGACGATGACCTGGAGACACACTTGAAAAGAGTGAACACCATTATACTTGGGTTTGCATCTGAAGGGTACAAATTCAACTTTAAAAAATCAAGAATTGCCCACCTCCCTGTCCTATTTTTAGGATATGAATTATCAAGTGAAGGCAAAAGCCTAGCAGACAACTTCTTAGAGAAGTGTGCAGTACTCCAAGTCAAAAACTTACAATCAATTCTAGGTTTCCTGAATTTCGGAAGAACTTACATTCTAAACTACGCAGAGAGGGTTAAACCCTTCTACGAATTAATAAAACCTGATTTCAAACCAATTAATTGGACACAGAAATACACAGAAATGTTAACATCATTACAAACAGACATGTTAACTAAAACAAAACTGCAAACACGCGCAAACGAACGCAACCTTGTAATCCGAGTTATCCCAGGAAGATGCGGATTTATGTACCTGACCTCTAATGAGGGAGAAACGGTACCAATAGCTTATAAATCACACTTGTACACACAAGCTGAAATGAAATTCAGTTCTACTGAAAAAATTCTGACTGCAGTACAAACTGCTGTAGCAAAAGAAAGAGCCCTGGCACAAGGTAAACGTATAATAAGCGTTACACCGTTACCTGCCCTAGAGGCAGTAACAAGAGCCAGCATTCCGAATCCTAAAACTTTACATCCGAGATGGATACAATGGGTTAATTCTCTTGCTGCATCAGACGTAGTATACGAATTTGATCCTAACTTAAAAACGCAAGGATTTCTCCAATACGAATATGAATATCCTCTGCCGACTGAAATTCTGCCTCTCGAACAGTACGCCTGTGTAATCTACACAGACAAATTTGCACAACACTACGTTGTGGATAAACAAGTTTACAATGCAGCATGTGCGATTGTTAAAGGTCGCTAGCGCATAGGTAAATTCAGACCAATGGTCACTAAAACTGAATCACTCAGAAACTGTACAGCTCAGCGAGCTGAACTACGAGCTTTAAAGATGGCGCTTGAGAATGCCGATCGCGAATTCCCCACACTAATAGTGTGCGATTCGTATTATTGCGTCCAGTCTTACAATGATTTCATGCAGACCTGGATTGAAAACGGTTAGAAAGATGAGACAGGTGTCATAATAAAGCATAAAAAACTATACAGAAAGAACTACGAAAGACTCACGTGATACATACGCAGAGTCTTCGACGTGATGGCGTTCACGTTGCAGGGAATTCATTGGCTAACAAAGCCACAACGGCAGCTGTTCAACCGGCTTCCGTAGCTACAAAAAAGCGTTCTAAAAATCAAATAGATGGAGAAACCATGCTGGCAGTAAAAGCCTCATTAAAAGGCGACTATGCGCATTACCTCTAAATTATCCACTCGATAATACATACATAATTGATGCGAACTCCGTTCCGTTTGCTCGAATCCCTGGAGTGGGGGACAGAGTAATTCCAAACACGAACCGGAGGGCTTACTTGATTCAAGAAGCACACATGGGAATGGGGCTGAGGCACCAAGAGATTTTGAAATCTCTAATAGAATTGCAATCACAATACTGGTGGCCGGGGATGAGCGTGCAAATTTATAACTTTGCAATGGATTGTCAGGACTGCATTAGAGATCGCAATTGTGAACCGGACCAGATACCAGCCCAGACACCTCTAGGCTTCAAACACACAAAACTATGTTGAACATTGGACTGGTGCAATATTAAGCAATTAATAATCATATAAAAACATTGTAAATAGAGGCTTAGGACAAGGGTACACTTTAATGGGACTCTAGAAGGTTACTGTTTAATGAGGGACTGCTAGGGGTTGAAAACAGAGAATTATTGAGCCCCTATCCCAGTGTTTAAGATAAATGGCGGGCTGCTAGGGGACGGGATGAGGAACCCTCTCCCCTTTCCTCTCTATTGTTGAGTGCTCAGTACAAGGTGGGTGTGTTGTCTGTGAGAACCTGCACCAGCCACCTATTGATGGTTGGCAAGAAAGCCATTCTTTCTAAGTGAATGACCTGCAACTCAAGCAAATTGATGTGGAGGCAGGTCTCCATTGGAGACCACAGTCCTCTGATTTCCACTTCTCCCTGATGGCCCCCCCCCCCCCAAACCAGTAATGACACATCCATAATCACCATCACCTCTGGGTTGGGTAGGGAGAGGAATCTGCAACTGGTCCAAATACTATTGAACAGGCATCACTGCAGATGGTTTCCACTCTCCTCCAAAACCTGAATATAATCACAAGGGTTACAGGCCCACTGAGACTTCAGGTTCAACTGTAGGGCTTACATGTGCCATCTGGGATGGTCAATGAGCAGGATGCAAGAGGCCAGTAGGCCAAGAACCCTCATAACCATCCTCAGTGAGGACTAGGACAGAGACTGAAACATCGGGATCACAGCCTGAATGTCCTTAAGGAAGGCCAGAAAGTGCACTGTATCCAGGATGGTATCGATGAAAGGCAGCCACTGCGAAGAAGTCAGGTGTGACTTCAGAAGGTTTATTGAGAAGCTCAGTGATGTCAGGAGGTTCTCCCTGGTCTGGTGGTGGTGTGTGACAGACTGTGGCACGCTGTCTTCAACAGTCAGTCATCGAGGTAGGGGAAGACTGGTACCCCCGACTACCAAAGATGAGCAGCACCCGCCACCAAGTTTTGGAACTCTCAAAGGGCACTTGTGGGAATGGAAGGGAGCACGGCAAACTGAATATACTCATAGCCCACCTTGAAACGCAGATACCATCTGTGGGCCTGCAGGATGGGGATTTAAATATAGGAAACCACTAAGTCCAAATCCACCATCCAGTCTCCTAGGTCCAGGGCAGAAATAACATGGGCCACCAGGAGCATCTTGAATTTGTCATTTCACAGGAAGGCATTGAGAGGACAAAGATCCACAATAGGATTAAGGCTTCTGAAAGATCCACAATAGGATTAAGGCTTCTGAAAGATCCACAATAGAATGAAGGCCTCTGTCCTTTTGCGGCACAAGAAAGTAGGAGGAATGATATTCAGTCCAGACTTCTGAAGCTGGCACCATCTCTATGGCTCTTTTGGCCAAAAGAGCTTTCACCTCCGGAGGCATAATCAACAGTCCTCCAAAAGCTGTTTTGATGTAGGTGTGGCGGTTCTAAAAGGAATGGCAGGGCATAGCCCCGTTGGACGATTTGAAGGATCCACATGTCAGACGAGATGCTCTGCCACCCCTAGAGGAAGTGGTGGACCCTGTTTCCTATAGGGTGGTAAAGTACCATTAAAGGCACACTAAAGAGTTTTTGAAGTTGTTGCTGGCCGGGTGGGGGGCTGAGGTGTGTGTGCTGTCTATGATGGCTGGGTCGGTGTCTGGTGGAGCCACAGCTCTGAACTCGAATGGATCGGGATGCCTATTGTGCAGGCAGTGGGGCCTGGTGCTACCAAAACACCAAGTGCCTGGCATATCACGAAAAAGGACGAAACTGCTTGAGGCACTACTGAACTATTGTTAAAAGGCCCAAGGGGAGTGATGTGGCCATCCTGAATGGTTTGGGTCATGAAAGCCCGTAGGTTTTCTGAGGATACCTGCCAGATCTCACCAACCATGTCCCAGAGTGCATGGTTGTGGCATCCTAGGAGGCAGATGGCATTGGTCGACCACAAGGGAAACCTGGATGATGGAAACATTCTCTTGCCAAATGTTTCCATACGTACAGACTCTGTCAGGAGGGAAAGTCTGAAAGATGTTAGGCTTCACTCTGTTGGTGGACGTCTGCACCACCAAACTCCCAGGAGTTGGATGCTGGGCAAAAAACAAAAAAGGGTTGCATGGAGTTGGTCCACAGCAAAGTGCAACTTAGAGATTGACTGTAGGTCCAGAACCTGGTTTTGCCCAAGTGCCCAAGAACGTATCAGTGAGGGCCTCACTGAAGGGCAGAAGAGGTTTGGATGGAGCCTGGCTAGGATGAAGAACCTGAGTAAGGACATTTGTTTTTACCTCTATAGTGGGGAGGTGGAGGTCAAGGACTTCAACAGCTCTAGTAATGACTGTAGCAAATGATGCACTCTCCTCAGTCACTTGTCCAGGGAAAAAACAAACCCAGTATTGGGTGAGGCATTCTGCCCACTTACATCTTGGAAGTCCACATACCAATTGTCTTCATCACAGTTTGAGGCAAAGGTATCCCCATCACACCCATTTTAGTCTCCATAGAGCTGGCTCTGGTTCGAGTCTGCGCCAAATTATTGGTGAAGTGTCTGTGTGTGACTGTGTGTAATTCTGCTGGGTCTGAGTCAGAGGGGTTGAGCATTGGTTGAAATACATCAGGATCGGGATGGGGCCTTCGGTCAAGATAAATTTAGTTTGGAATTGGACAACACAATAGGCTGTAGGTCCTCCTCTTCCACCGTTGTCAACATCTAAGAGATTGGTGCAGATTTTGGTGCCAGAATCAAAGTCGGCTGAGTCTGGGGCCGTACATAAAGCGGCTCTGAGGGGCACAGACTGCGCCGAAGATGGATCGACCAGAGATAACCTATCTTGAGGCTTCTGATGAACCATTGGGGCCTAAAGGCATGCTAGAGGGAGCGTGAAGTGTCTTGAAGACGAGGAGCATGGTTTCCCTAAAGGCTTCGATCTGCAGTGACTTCGCAGATGGACTCAGAAATTTGGTGTGCATTGGGACCAGTGTTACAATTAGCTCCTCGGTGTAACAGTTAGAAGTGGCCATCAGAACGGTTTCTTCATATCTGAAAAAATGCTGTATATCAGCATACGTTACAAGATACTAAATAGCAGAATAGGCATTCACCCAGTATGGCAACTAAAAGGTCAAATGCAAAATAAACGTCCAAGAAAGGCATTTTATTCGTTCTCTGGTTGTGATTTTTTTTAAATGACTCAACTAATAATAAAATATTACCCCTGTTATTTCTGCGGCCTTCAGTTTTCTCAAAACTGACAGCAACAAATGTGATATCAACAATCGATTCCATGGAAGCTGCTATCGACATAGGCGAATTCTTGCCCTTTACTAAGCAAATTCTGTATTCCTTCAAAAGCTCCAGCATCGTCAAATATTTAAGTGATACCGGTTGTTTGAAATGACATCCAATAACAGAGGTGATTCTACAGGAATGAATGTCTAGCATGGATGTGTACAGGAAGAAAGGCATAGAGGATAGTTGTCTGAAATTACATAATAATAATAATCCATATTTGTAAAGCGCAAACATATCACCCCTTAAGGTTTCAAGGCGCTGGGGGCCGTCGGGGAGATTAAGTGAGCTATTGCCTAGAGTCACATGATGCTGAGCTGAGCTGCCGCCAGTGCCGGGATTCGAACCATGAGCCCCACACTTCGGAGTCAGTCGCTCTGGCTACTGCGCAACACCTCTCTGATAACAGAAATAATTCTACAAGAATGAATGTCTAGCATGGATGTGTATAGGAAGGAAGCCACAGAGGACATACAATGCTGAGATTGAAAAACAAATCAAGCAGAACAGATACTCATTATATAACAAATTGCAAACTATGTCATAAGACCAATGCAGACTACCTTAGAATATTTATCAGAATTGAATGTGAGTATTCGGTAAAAGAAATTAGAGTAAACTAAAAGTGGAAAAAAACAAAATTCAACATGTAGTATTTTGAAAAAAATAAAGTGACAGTTGTTTTAATGCCTAACCTTAGACAGAAGAGTGCACATTCCCAAATTCCCCTTAATAGCTTGAAAGTGGATGCCTTAAATGCAGCGCCCTGCTACCTATTGGGCTGACTATCCCAACTTTACAGTCTTACGCAGCACACACTGACAATACTGTGTTGCACTGTTTGCAGCTTTCACAATTCTCTCAATAAACAATAGGGAGCTTGCTGGACGCAAGCAATGAAGGGGCAGCAGTTGTGGTGCCTTCCAGCTCATTCCACAACTGAGGATGCAGGATGAGACTGCACAAGGATTTTAACAGGGACAAAATAACTTACTAGATCACAGAGAAGAGAAGCAAATGACTACAAACCCACAGCGCCCTGTGCAGTTGTGTAATATTACAATTACGCTGCAAAATTGTACTACAGAAGCAATGGGAAACAGTTCTTGGGAATGTGTGCCACCTACACCCAATAACATTTATAATGCCGAGTTATCTGTGATCACAGCATAATCGTAAAATATAGGACCACAATGTTATACTGCCGGTTTTGTTCAATGAAATTAAATAAGTCAGAAAACCCTATCAATCATTCATTGCATTTGTATTTTAGCCAGCCGTATGTGGCTTGAAGTTTAACCAAATATCACGATGAAGGCTTCTTCACTAATCACAACATTTTCATTAAAATAAATGTAGTGTGTTAAATATAAAATGAAGGAAGTACTAAAGGATTCACCTACCAAACTTCGACTCAGGAGAATTAAGCAGCTGCTCTAATGGGGGTAAATAGGTGCTGGCAGAAGACACTGAATCAGTGTCGGTCATTTCCATGCCTTCGCCTTCTTCCCTGGCTGCAATATACATATCAAGGATAGGCAAATCGGTAGCTCTTCTCTCCCGCAGGGTCTTCATGGGTGGCTGGGAAGACAAAGGACCTGAAAGAGGAGTACACGACTTCAGAACAAGTCAGGCAAACCATCTTTACCTAGTTATGAAATGAACAACCACTATTAGACACGTACTGCTAGCGTAAAGTTAACCTCTCTTCCCCCTAATAAATGTTATTGCCAAGCATTACCAAAATATCAGATATAAGTTACAATGAACAATTCATTTACAATGGTCAGCCCGCTCTACCCGTAATACAAATGTTTGAATGAGAAAGTCATCAACTAATTGCTTCCCCACTCAATTCTTTGCTTTATGTAACACAATAAATCAGAATGGAAAATTGCAATTACAGATATCTCTGGACATAAAATGCTTGATTCATGACATTTTCTACAGCATATTTCTAATGTACTTGTAATTCACAAAGAATTCTAGAAGTAATCAAGGAAAAAAATTGCCTGTCGCTGAATTCTGCAAGTCTAATAGTTACAGGGGTACTATTTTGCTTGTGTACATGAAACCTGCATTTGTGTTTACACTTTAAAATGTATATGGAGGAATAGCTTCTGCTAACTTCTTATTATCTTTTTTGTGGTGGTGGAGGAGAGAACAGGTGGAGGGACTGTTCATAATGGATCCCTACCTTGGAACACACTTTCCTGCCCTTGAACATATTTTTTCACCTACAACAGTAATATTGTGGTATATAATCCACATTTGTAAAGCGCACAATCACCCGTAAGGGTCTCTAGGCGCTGGGGGCCGTCGGGAAGATTAAGCGAGCTATTGCCCAGAGTCACATGGTGCTGGACTAACCTGCCGCCGGAGCCGGGGATCGAACCGTGGTCCCCAGATTCCAGCGTCAGTCGCCCTGGCCGCGGCGCCACACCTCTCCGCCGCGGCGCCACACCTCTCCCCCGCGGCGCCACACCTCTCCCCGCAGTGCCACACCTCTCCCTGGTAGGGCAATCAACTAAGACCACCATTGACTGTTGAGTACTATATAGCTTTGCCACAGGTAAGCAGTGCTAATAGAGTTTCTCTCTGAGCTAGTACCTACTAGGATAATGTTCTTCACTGCAAGAATCAGAACATCAGTTTCTCATAGCCGTATACCCTCAAGATCATGATGTTTCTGCTTTCCAGCTCATCACTTTGCAGTTTGGCTGTTATCAGTCAGAATACCAACAGATTCTATACAGCAACAAACTCTTTTATGGTGATTTCAGTACATTAGAGACTCCACTTCGCAACTTATGTCAAATTCTCAAGTGTAGCGCAGTACCAGCTCTCAAGAAAATATTGAAAGAGAGGGCATGACCACACATACAGCTGGCTTCCTTGTTTAACAGATAACATTTGGACCGTGACCCATTTACACGTCAGTGAGATAGGGTGTGTACAGTGGAAGTTGTGCACCCTCGAATATTAAGGCTATTCATTGTTTCACAAACAAAAGTCTCAGTGCTAAGAACTGCAACTGGGGGCACATTTTGTTTTCACAGGCAATAGCCCTAAAACGACTCCTCTAAAGTTTCCACCATATGTGATCAACTCAGATTTGAAATAACCTAATTCCAGAAGGCAGCAATCACCTTATAATTACCCCACACATGCCAGATGTCTGCCCCATCCAGTCTGCACGTGAGACAGCTTAGAGTGAAGGAAATGTTGATTATATGAAATATTTTAAATTGGATGTTATGGGCAGTGACCCTATTGTGATCAAATGGTCTCATTCATTATGTATCAATTAACTTTGTAACCATATCCTATTCTCATTTTAAGCACACCTTGAAGACAGACATCCAATAGTGGCCTGATTAAACTATATAGGGCTGAGCTATGTCTATATCTGGTACTCCAACCCCTAAAGGCGAAATATAGCTAATAAGTTATGGAAAGTTGCCCTCATTCCTTCGGAGTGCCTTCTGATGAGATTATAAACTGGCAGAAAACCACCTCTGTCAATAAATTGTGCATTGAAGCTCTCAACCATCAAAAACTACTATCTTTGGGAAGGGAAATCCTCTGCATGGTAAGAGACTGCTGTCTGGATCCTTTTTTTTGGCATAGCCAAACACTGATCTTGTGTGGGCACAGTGACATTGGTCTGTCTTATGGATTGCGGTCTTGTTGGAACGAGAAGGGCACCCAAAGCTCCACTCTCATAGTGGTAGAAGGGTACCGCCGTCACCAGGAGTTAAGTAGCATGAGTGCTGTGGTTGTAGCATACCATGTAGTGATCAGTAGTAGTAAACAGTACTTTTTTACCCTGTGTCACTGGAATGAGGCCTAAAGGCTCAACCCCCTTTTAAACGTTCCGCTACTGGGTAATTAACTCCCCCATGGCCTATATCAGGTTGATATGGAGCATTGCATAGCGCACGAGTAGTAACTCTGAGTTGGATGTGTGTGTTCCTGCGAAGGCTACAGTACAAGGATGGAGCAGTAGTACATATGTGGTTAGTAAAAGTACTAGGTGTATGTATACCTGAGAGGAATACATTACATGAGAGATGTAGTGCTGTACAGTGGGTGCGCAGGGACCGCATATGCTGGGTGTATGTGTGGTTGTGTGAAGTACAATACACGAAGAGTGAAGAGATGTACAGCATGCACGTAGTTAATGTGCATTCAAATGAAGTGTGTGTACTGAGTGCATGAGTGCGTGTGTACATGTAAGGGTACACTGCATGGAGGTATTAGTGCTGAACTGAAAATGTGCTGTGAAAGTACACTGAGTAAATGTGCCTTCAATGGTACATTGTATGGAGGACCCTGGGTTCCACTTTGGAAAGCTCAGGTCTGACTGGTGAAGACACGAGAAGGAGAGGAATTCACCCCCAGATAGATTTCTGGATTGCTGCATTCCTGTGAGCTGGGTCAGGACACACAGTAGGGAAGGAAGAGATATCCTTTACATCTCAAAATGCTGCTCTTTGATTCGGTGATGGATCACAAGGAAGGGGCCTGGATCTATCCCAGGAAGGGAGATCAGGCTGAGAAGAGGGCCTGCTAGTCTCCCTGCTGGGTGAGGGGACATCCCTCAGGACACCAAGATCACCTGCCCCGGAGCCTGGAACACCATCACCTGCCTGCTTGCCAAGACCAGTGTGCCCTGTGAGGGAGAGGAGAGAGTTGGAGAGAGCGAGGTCCAGTGGGGAGACCTGCATAAGGATTCCCTTACCGAGGTGTGAGGCTATGCACAGATCAGACCATTGCCAGAGTGCAGTATCGTCTCTGCGACCCTCTCATGCCAGGAGAGGGATGCATTGTTTGAGCTATATAGGAAGCAGGGTCGGGAAGCACCAAGCCACACAACCACATCGCAGTGACCCTGTATACCAGTGAACTAAGTTTGGGCCAGATGTGCAGGACCTGTAATTGTTGAGGTCAGCAACTCCATATGCTAGGAGGGGCTGCCTTAGTGAGTGCGATTGCACAAGGAGACTTTGTGCCCGAAAACCCAATTACTGTGGTAATCGTGTATGACAGGAGGGGCTGCCTGGATCACTTGGCCCCGAGTTCTAGTCGTCGCTCAGATCGAAGGAGAAATGCTGTAACCACTGGTTCGAGTTCACACACCATGATCTGCACCTGACAAAGTTCCTGATGTTTGCCGAGATGCTGCTGATATCACACCTTCTTGGAGCTCTGGTCAGAAGTTGGAGGATGATACCCCCACCCTCCCTCCTCTGCAAGGGGTGAGAGGAACGTAGCTTTTGTGTTCGCCGTGTGGGAGCTACGCCGATCGGCATTACTGCTCAATAGGGAGTGCCTGCACCGTCAAGCTACGTTTGGTGCAGCATCGTCCCTCACAAGCAGCCCGACTTTGCCGCACAGGATCCTGCCTGGGAAGCACCAGCGGAGAGGGCAGTCGCTGCACCACTGAACACTGGTATAACGTTGGAGCGGAGAAGACTGAAATCCGGCACTTTAGGCCCCAGGGGAATTGTTGCTAATGTTGCTGTGGAACCATAGACATTTTTGACTAGGTTCCTTAAAGGTCAGATGGGAGTATGGCCTAATAATTACTTTGGCCACCAGTGAATTGAGAATAACCCTAAACATGTTACATAAAGGCGGGTGGAACTGGGATTGGCCAGACACCTATTAGAGTCCCGACCTCAAGAGGGATTGTGTTATAGCATTTGAATGTCACATTTCTTTGCATGTTTATAATTAGAACAAAAATACTACTTTTTCATATAAAAGCAAGTATTTGGCTGGAGATTTATTTATTGTTTGTACCTTTTGCAATTTGAGTTATGAGTCGTGTTCACTTACCTGTATCATCTACATCCCCCCCCACCCCCCCAGGAGCCTTGACCTCTTGACCGCAGTTATCACTGACAGTCAACTGCAGAAGGGGTACTTGCCCCAGTTCAGCGGGATCCAGAGTAGGTAGGGTCCAGGGACATCAGGAGTAAATGGCCTCAACCACCACAACTGGTCCCAGTAGCCATTGTGTGCCCTGTGGCCCTCTTACAGGGGTTCTGACAGCCAGTTTCATACAGCTGCTCTATAGTTGAAGGTCCTGTACTCCTGGTCAACGTTTTCACTAAGTTATCCCCATTTCCATCAAATACTTGATTACCCTGAATTGGGCATTCTTCTATTCCTTTTTCTACCCCTCAGAAGTTCTTGACATTTGCTAGGTGAGTAATGGACAAGCAAATGCAAATGCCTTGGCAATGATCCAGATAAACCAGTAATTTACCTTCAGTAACGCTCTTTCTCGTGGTAACCTTATCTAACCTCAGATTTCTCACCTTTAGAGTATCCTGGGGCCAGAGGGCGATCACAGCGGTGTACCCATATGCCAGCGGGAGGCGCTGTGTGGCTCCATAGTGACTTCATTCTGCTCCGGAAGTGACATGTGGAGCTGCATATAAGCGCCACCCCGTGCGGTGCCATCAGTTTCCTTCTTGGCTCTACCCAATGCGCTTGAACAAGCAGCACAAAACTAATCAGAGGAACCAGTGTGCAGCAGGAGGGCAGCGAGTAACCTGTGGCGAGATGGAGTATCCACCAGAAAGAATGTTACCCCAGGACTGGCTGTATCAGGGTGAATCCAAGACGTTTCATTAGTCAAGACAGAGATGAGTTCGGCTGGGATTCGGACTTGGTAAAGAGTCCTTCTGCAGCGTCTGTGGTGTCTGGGCTGGTGTTGAAGGGACTAGAAGGATTGTGACACAGGAGTCGAAGTCAGCACAGAAGTTGATGCAAAACTTGAGGTGGAAGGAGGCACAGAGGATGGATCTGCAGGTGGTAATATGACTGGAGGATCCTGCAGATCCTTGGGGACGGATTGTGTACCAGAGGGAACCAGAAGAGTGCAAACATTGCTTCCCTAAAGGCCTCAAAATCTGCTGCAGAGTCACCAATGACATGGGCAACTCAAGGTGCATCGGAATCAACAGCGAAACCGGTTCCTGGAAAAGAGATCGGGTTGTTTTGTCCTGATGAGGCCCATACAAAGGAACTAAGGAATCTGAAACACGTCAACATTGTGTGATTGAAGCCCACCTTCCATACACCGATGGCCATAACTTAGCAATGGGCATTCGTGAATTAAGGACCGATTAAAAGAGTTGATTAGAGCCATGTATGGGCTACGTTTAGATTTAACCAGTAGGAACTCACCACTCTGGTCTCTACCAATTGATATTCTTACAAAACAACTTTGTATACATCAAGTAATTATTATCATTTTTAGGGCTCGCTGCGAAAAGCGCGCGAAAGCGCGCTCTCGCTGAGAGCACTATAGCTGTCGTCTCAGGGGAAAAACGAGGGGCAATAGGAGCTGGCCACGCGCAGCATTTTCCCATAGGAAAATGTAGCGCGCGTGAACTTCTGCATTGGAATGCATGGCCTATCGGATCGCGTCGCGCGCCTCGTGAACAGTTCACGTAACCGACTTTGGAATGCAGGAGGAGTCTGCAGAGGGGCGCGCGGCGCTGATAAACAGGCTGGCTGCAGTTAGCATAGTGTGCCGCCTGACTTGTTACAAGTCTGGTCCGTTGGGGGCTGCTCCAAGCTTCCACATTCCTTAGATGCTTAGTCCCGTGCAAGCCTCTGCAGCGCGGGCGTGTAACACAGATTTTATTTATCACCCCCGAAGTCACCGCTGCCGGCCCAGTTGAGCGCACTTTTGAAATACCCATGTAACCCTGTGTGCGTGTATCTGCACTCAGTCTCGCCGTTGGGACTGCTACTGCCTGCTGGCTCAAGGAAGGTACTTTTCAGATCGCCCTCAAGATCACCGCCGCGGACCCGAGCAGATGAGCTGATTAAAGTTGCCCCACGATCATTGCTGCGGGCCCCGAGTCAGTGACAAGAGTGTTATTGCCAACAAGGAAGCGAGGCTGCGCTGAAACGCAGGAAGGACTGCCTCGTGCCACCCTTGTGCATTGCATTGCGGATCGAGTGCCCGGAGAACGAAGGAGCTCCTCGCCGGTGTGTGTTTTGCCCCCACTCCAGGTAATGCTTAGTGTTGTGCCTAAGCTGCTGTGTGCAGTACTGCCTGGGCGGGGTGCGGGTGGACAGTAAGGTCGAGATCTGGCCTGCCGGGGACTGACTTTCCCTAATAGCGGTGACCGTAGCAGACCATGCTGCAGTCCAGGAATTTGAAAGATGATGAGCCCATTTCCCAGCCATCCGTGGAGCCCTACTCGTGCCAGGCACAGTTAAGAGCCACTCCCCCCTCTTGCCCCGCTCCCCACCTCCCAGGTCTGCCAGGTCTGCCAGGACTCCAGACCCTGATATTATCAAAGCAGAAAAAATACAGGCACTCGCTAAAACAAAGAGGCATTTCTGTTTACAAGCCCAATTACCACTGGCATCCACTATTGGTAAAAAGAATTCCCAGGGACATTGAAACATTTTGCTCCTGAATGGTGCTGTGTTTTTCAAAGTGGTTGTCTTGGGACGCTTTCTCCACTTCTACCTACCCACATTATGTCACACTGTTCACACCCAGCTCCACAGTGCAATCAGTGAATGTTTGCAACCTACATTAGTTGAAGTTCGCTTGTAACAAATAGAAGTTCGTTCGTTGTAGGCACCGAGGCATAACGTGCTTTCTAAAGCAAACCGTTCGGCAGCTGTTGCATGGAATGAGCAGCAGCACATGCCATTGGTTACAATGTTAAATGCTTACTAGAGTAAGCATCGGTACTTGCCGGTAGTATGCCGGTACGGTCCCATCAAATGCATTGTTGCAGTGCTGAGAGATGCAGGTATTCTCCCTTGCAAGTTAAAAGAAGTGCAGAAGTACCAGACAGTACCTGTCCATTTAAAGCACTTACATTAGTAGTTTGAAACATCCAAACTGATTCATTCGGTTTCCGGGTAGCTACAACAACATGCATTTGCAATGCAATAGGTCTCGCAGTTGTTAGACTTTGAGCCATTGGCATTGTAAATGGCAATGTCTTTTATTTATGTGTTGGTTTTTAAAACGTTAAATAACACATAAATAAAAGGCAGTGCCATTTACAATGTCAATGGCTCAAAGTCTAACAACTGCGAGACCTATTGCATTGCAAATGCTTGTTTGTATATTGTATATAGATTTGCGATTAATGTATTATATATTTGCGTCTTTACCTATTGGCTTTGTTAAATGTAATATGTGAAAGGTACATGGTTTATATGATCACCATAAAGCAAAGAAGCCCCCGCTTCGTTCAAGTTGGTTCTGGAACTGCTGGATCAAGGAGTTTATCTGGGTTACCGGAACTACCAGAGCCCCCCTGCCAGTTCGGGACACGGTATGACGGTGTTGGGGTCATTCAGCCTCACGCTGGGCGAGGTCATTCCAGCCTTACCCCCGTCCAAAGTCTGTTTCCCGATGACAGCAGGGTGAAGCGGTTGGGGACACAAGGAGACGGCGTGTTCCACTAACATGGGAATAAGGAAGGTTCCCCTCAGCAAATCTGTGGATCCGCCCCACGCATCAGCCTCCAGACACATACATGAACATTGCATCCTGGGATTGGTAGGCGTTTGGACATTCAACGAACTACCAAGGCTGTTAGCGCTTAGGTATACACCTTTAAGGAGCGGGACATTGTGCAACCTATCAGGAAGGGCTTTAATTCAAATCTGAGCCACACAAACTTTCCTGAAACATTTACACCCCAGGCGCTGAGGAAGGCAGAGAATATGCCGAAATGCATTCGCCGAATGGGGAGGTTGGAGGACTGAGACTTACCCATGTGGTTGAATAAAACCTTTTCCAAACTGTTCCCCTCTTGTGGTTTCTTCGCTTTGGCTTCGGTTGAGGTGTGGAGCAGGATATTACAGCGCGGGTTCCAGTTACGCGCAAAGAAGCCCCCGCTTCGTTCAAGTTGGTTCTGGAACTGCTGGATCAAGGAGTTTATCTGGGTTACCGGAACTACCAGAGCCCCCCTGCCAGTTCGGGACACGGTATGACTGTGTTGGGGTCATTCAGCCTCACGCTGGGCGAGGTCATTCCAGCCTTAGCCCCGTCCAAAGTCTGTTTCCCGATGACAGCAGGGTGAAGCGGTTGGGGACACAAGGAGACGGCGTGTTCCACTAACATGGGAATAAGGAAGGTTCCCCTCAGCAAATCTGTGGATCCGCCCCACGCATCAGCCTCCAGACACATACATGAACATTGCATCCTGGGATTGGTAGGCGTTTGGACATTCAACGAACTACCAAGGCTGTTAGCGCTTAGGTATACACCTTTAAGGAGCGGGACATTGTGCAACCTATCAGGAAGGGCTTTAATTCAAATCTGAGCCACACAAACTTTCCTGAAACATTTACACCCCAGGCGCTGAGGAAGACAGAGAATATGCCGAAATGCATTCGCCGAATGGGGAGGTTGGAGGACTGAGACTTACCCATGTGGTTGAATAAAACCTTTTCCAAACTGTTCCCCTCTTGTGGTTTCTTCGCTTTGGCTTCGGTTGAGGCGTGGAGCAGGATATATATATATATATATATATATATATATATATATATAGTATGCAAAAGAAAACCAGTGTAAAATAATTGAGTAACGAAGGATAAGAGTTAGCCTCGATATTTGTATGATTATCCTTATTGATTTGGATACCTAATAAGGGGAAAATAACTTAGCATAACAAAGTGATTCACAATTGATGTTTGATTTGCTCTGGTTTCCTCTTAGGACCCCCTTAAATAATTCCTCATTATCCCCGAGTGAGTTCTCATATTTATATATTACAAATTTGTTATTCTCCTTGACTCTCAGGGATACACACACTGCACAGACTGTATATCAGGGTACTCTCATAGAGCTGTGGCTAGCAAGCAAATGATGTGGATTGTTGAAATCATTTTTAAAACTGTTGTCCAACCAGTGTCTCCTCACAGGCTTGAATATCGCCACAAGTGATGAATGAATGTGTGTGCGTTATGGAACATGTAGCAGCTTTGCAGATATCTGCTATTTGTATGTTCCCTAAGAAAGCCATATCTGCTCCCTTCTTTCTAGGGCAATATGGCCTGAGCACAGATCGCAATGTGCGTTTTGCCCCAACATAGCACAGTTGATTGCATCAGACGATTCCTCTCACTAAAATCATAAAGACAAATAATGCCCTTGACAGAGAACTTTAACTGGACGTCTGGCGAACTCGTAATGAGGAAAGTCAAAATTTAAAGGACAAGAGCCCTCATCCACCAAGAGGTGGCATACTTCATCATAGGGCCCCTCCTCACACTGGTGGGAATCCACCAATGTGGGCTTCTGACCTGGGAGAACACGAGAGTTCTTGGAATTGGAAAGCAGGAGAACTCCTCTTATGAATGATCAGGACCCTATAAACTGGTGTGGGCGTGGTATCTGAACGTAGCAGAGCGGTGAACTGGTAAAAGTGCCTCCTGGTAAATAAAGAGGCAAAATGTTACTTGCCCTGTAAGAATCTGTCCGTGGCCTGTAGTGCTGTAGATTCACATGCTCTGCATACTCCTACTATCTAGTGCTAGGCTCGGATGTGTTCAACTTGTTTTTCTCTTCGAAAAATTCTTTTGAGTCACATTTTATAGTGACTTCACCCATGACTGGTAATGTGCTTGAGCATACGCTCCATTGTTAGATTGTTTTCCCGCGTGGCGGGTGAGACTGGAGATGGAACACAGAAGTGATAGAAGATGACCATATAAGTGAATGTTGAAAAGGAAAGTAAAGTAAAAACATCTGCAAGAACCAAAGCCTTCTGGAGAGGCGGGTGGGCGCATGTGAATCTACAGCACTACATGTCATGAACAGATGCTTACAGGGTAACATTTCAGTTCATGGCATGTGTAGGTGTAGATACACATCCTCTGCATAGACTGTAAAGCAGTTCTTCCCAAAGAGGTGGATCACCAGAGGATGTTGCAGAGGATTGAAAGTGTGTAAATAGTACAGACTTGCCCATTTGAGCTTGCCGATGTGTTAGTACATCCACACAGTAGTGTTTAATGAATAGGTGTGGTGTGGACTAGGTATCTGTCTTACATACAGCTATCAACTATTGGGATGCTGTGAGAAAGTACCATCTTTCTTGCATTGGTATGCCCCCACTTTTTGCTGAATTGCTGATGTGCTTTGACTGAGTGTGCCCTGGGCTCCTGCCAACCAGGTGCCCAGGGCCTGTGTTCCTTCCCTAAAACTATGTTGAAACTAAAACCCAATTGGCATCTCTGGCCACCTGTCCGCCCCTAGTAAATGGTACCCTAGGTACCCAGGGCCTGGTGACCAGAGGAGACCCCTAAGGGCTGCAGCACTTATTGTGCCACCCTTAGGGGTCCTGTACCCTGACACCCACACACTGCCTTGGCAGGCTGAGTGTCTAAGTACAGGACTAAATAGAGAGTCGACTTGGCACACATCCCTGTGTGCCATGCCCACAAACCCACTGCCCTGGCATACATCAGCCACCCCTCTAGCTGGGTGCCCTATGCCAGTGGTGTGGGCACAGGTGCATGAGCCCTGTGCCCCTACAGGACCCAGGGCCATTCCTGGGCACTGTAAGTGCAGTGATGCCATTAAGAGTATATGGTGCTGGGAGGTTGTCATTACGAACTCCACAGCACCATAATGGCGACACTGAAGACTGACAAGTTTGATATCAAACTTCTCAGCACATTAACCCCACACTGATGCCAGTGTGGGATTTAATGTAAAATGCACTACAGAGGGCACCTTAGAGATGCCCCCTGAAACCTAACCTACAATTCACGTCTTGTCTGAGAGGCTGCCTAGGCTGCCACACAGCAGACATGTTGCTGGAACCCTGGGTGGAGAGCCCTCGCTCTCCTGGGCTTGCAACAATGCACATCCTGGGACGAGGTGCCAAGCCTCCTCCCCCAGGATGGGCAGGGGAAGCTTCAATGGCATTCCGCCTTTGTGAGGTACTCCAGACCATTTGCTGAACTCAGCAACTGGCCCCCAACAGTTCTTACTCCCAGTCTGGCGGGAAAACCTACGTCAGGAAGAGGGGTGTGCCAGCCTGTGCAAATCCCACCCCTCAGGAGAGGAGCAGACTATGGTGTGTACCCACCCCAGGACAGGGACCCATTGGTCCCTGCCCTTACCCTACCTGTAACACCCCTAAGTTTAGTATTTAGGGGCACCCTGAACCTTCCTTCCTCAGATCCCGATTGCAACAACAAGAAGACCAAGAAACAAGAAGACCTGCCGCGCAGCTGCTAACAAAAGGACAACACCCACTGACTTGGCCCCAGAAACCTACAGGCCTGTTGATCCTTGAACCTGCTCCTGTGAAACTCCGGCGTCTCCTGCGGACAGCAACCTCGATAAACCCGGAGGACCTTCCTGCCTTGAACCTTCCAAAAGACTGGGACTCCCACGAGCAGTGGTTCTGCTCCAACAGCAATACCCCTGGTGTCAACTTACCTCTCAAAGTGGTGGTCGCACCTGAAGAATCTCCGTCCCGAGCCTGCAGCCTTTGTTCACTTTTTAACTTTCCCATTGGATAACATTGAGCACCCGACGACTCAAAAGCACCCTGCACCCAGCCACCCAAGTGCTGCTCGAAGTGCAACTACTACCCTATTCTACTTCCCCACTTGCCCTGAGTAAGTGACCAGGAGCAAAGCTCCCTCAGCCGCGTGGCCTACTTGCTTGCAGCCACCAACCAAAGGCCCCCTACCCTCCATTGGATTGCATTGGGCCTACTCTCTCTGCACCCGGCTGTCCCTGTGCCACTGAGGGTGTAATAACTGTACCTTTCCGACCCTGGGGGCCCCCTGAGTCTATGCCCAGAACCTTAACTCTACCAGTCGAGTACTTTCCTAAAAGCCGATAACTCACTTTCCTTCCATAGGTTAACATTGACTGGTTTTCACTTGAAATTTCTTCTAAGTGTGGAGTTTTGAAACTTTAAAATATTCATCTAAAATCAGCCGAATAACGAATTCCGAATTACTCGCCTGTGATCAGGAGAGAAGCCAGTACTGTACCTTTTAGCCCAGTACTAAACCGCAAAAGTAATCCTAACTGTACTTAACAGTTACCTGCATTTTCTTCCATAGGAAACCATTGACTGTTTTTCTGTGAAATTTCTTTTGTCAATTTTTGCAAACTACAAATATTCTTTAAAAATCGTACCAAATACTAAAACGTAATTACTTACCTGTCTTAGGTAGAGGTCCCAGTGCTGAACTTAGGAGTCCAGTACTGGATTACAAAAATAACGAGAACCTACTTTACCTGTGACTTGTATATCCTCCCATAGGATAAGCTTGCCTGGTTTCCACTGAAATGTTTTTAAGCGTCCACTTTGAAAATACATTTATATTCTTTAAAAATCACAACTGTAACCAAAACACTTTTACTTAACTGTTTACATCTTAGGTCCCGGGACTGAATCCAGGATCCAGTCCTGAGGTTAGAAAAGTAATCCTTAAAGTAATCAACTGCATTTACGTAGAAAAACCCATTGAGCTCAATGTCACATTGAGTTTAGAATTGTGTTGCCTATTGCAACCACTGTTGCTATTGTACTTACAAAGTTTATTGCCTTTCTGCAAAGTAATTACCTAAAGTCACTCATATTGAGAAAAGTATATTTTGATACCTGTTGGTTCTAAAATAAAATAACTATATCTTTTGATATAAAAACAATTGGCCTAGAGTTCAGTTCTTGAGTGTGTGAAACCTTTTGCTGACTGAGTGTGTACAACAAATGCTTTACACTATCCTCTGATACTGCTTTACTGCGCGACCAAGCTACCACTTTAGAGAGTAAGGTCATATCTGACTTTAACCTCTGTCATTCCTCTGGAGACTGTGAACTCTAAACACACTGTACCGTACTTTGATCCAGTATACATAGAGCCACTTTCTTACAGATGCTGCCCAAAAAAATCCAGCTTTTGGGAGGCTGCCATGTTATGTATAGAATGCGGTCTAAGGCGAGCAGAGAGCTGTCTTTTGCCCTTGGCATAGGATGTCTGAATGCACTTGACTAGCAAGCGAGTGATCCCTGCTTTTGAAATGGCACTGCCTTTGTGTGGTTTAGTGTATGCGACAAATAACTGTTTCGTTTTACGAAATGGTTTCGTCCTGTCAATGTAGTACATGATGGCACTCTTGCTATCTAGTCTGTTAAGGTCTCTCTCTGCTACTGAGTGTCGGCGTGGGAAGAACATGGGGAGCTCAACTGTTTGGTTGATGTGGAAAGTGGAGACCACCTTAGGAAGAAACTTTTGGTTAGTTCTAAGAACTACCTTGTCAGTGTGAACATTAAAAAAGTCTCTTCCAGTGCGAGAGCTTGGATTTCACTCGCAAAACTAAGGGAAGTGATTGCAACTGGAAATGCTACCTTCCATGATAAAAGCTGGATAGTGCAAGTATGACGGACTCAAATGGGGGTCCCATGAGGCTAGTGAGTACTACCTAGAGATTCCAGAACTGGGCTGGGGGTAACCTGAGGCGGGGGAACTCATTCTCTCTTGGCCTTTCCATAAAAGACAATGACGGGAACTCTGAATAACGAAGAGTGTTCC
Organism: Lissotriton helveticus; assembly: GCF_964261635.1. Taxonomy (NCBI): domain Eukaryota; kingdom Metazoa; phylum Chordata; class Amphibia; order Caudata; family Salamandridae; genus Lissotriton; species Lissotriton helveticus. The sequence continues at coordinate 1,191,256,476 of NC_136069.1, forward strand.
CTGCTTTGTAGGAATGCTGCCACAGCAGCCACATGCAAACAAATGGAAGTGTAATCCAAGCCTGAACATTGTAAGTGAAACAGGTAGCAGACAATGTCTTGCACCGCTGGCTTGAGTGGATCTATGTGTTTGGATAGGCAATAGTGGGCAAACCTTTTCCACTTTGCAGCATAGCAGGCTCTAGTAGTGGGACGACAAGCCTCTTTGTGGTCTGAAACACATTCAGAGTGGAGATTGAGGTAGCCAAACTCTAGAACCTCAGGAGGCAATCGGTAGGTTTAGCTGCTTGGAGTCAATGTGACTGACTGTGCTCTGGTGTTGAAATAGAAAATGCAGCCGGTTGGGAAGCTTCTGATGAGGGACTAAAGACAACTCTAGAAGGTTTGTGAACCAGGGTTGTCTGGCATATGTGCAGGACACCAGTACGAGGGTGAGGGACATCTGCTGTAGCTTCCTGAACATGTATATATCAATGGAAAAGGCGTAAAGCGAAGGCAAATATCCCTTACCAGTTCATCCTTAGTGCATTGCCCATGGACTGTGGGTGTGGAACCCTGGAGCTTTAGGCATTTTGCATTTTTGGTGGTTTCGAACAGACCTACAAAGGGCAACCCCAAACAAGTTTCCACTCTTGGGCTTGTTACCGCAGTCTGCTGAGCAGGTCTGCAAATTTGTTGTCAGCTCTCAGAAGGTACTCCACTAGCAGATGTAACATGTGCTAGATCGCCCAATGCCAAATGTCCTGCACTTATGCAGAGAGCTGGGGAGAATGTGTGCCCCTTTGTTCCCGAAGGTAATACATGGCAGTCATGTTGTCCATTTTGACCATGACTGTTTTTGATGTACGTGGCAGAAGAAAGCTTTGAGACGCAATTGGACTGCCAGCAATTCCAGATAAATGATGAGGAAGATCTGTTTAAGGGGTGTACACATATCTGAATGGTCATATCTTTGAAATGCACCCCCTCAACCATGAGACAGGCATTTGAGTGATGGCCACTTGCAAACCAGGTCTAGAAAGGGCCTATCCTGCAACTGCTGTTGTACCACTACAGAGAGTGAAGGGTTGTGACTCAAATTAACACTAGATCCTCCCAGAGATCCTCTGCTCATGACCATTGTACCGTCAGGCAATCTTAAAGCGGACTCGTGCAATCGAGAGTGGGAAACAATGGGAATGCTGGATACCATCATGCGAAGCACAAGTTACTACTTGTGTAACAATATATCTGTAAGAGACATTAGTTAGTATTAGATTCCTTACCTTAGAATATCCCCAGGCGTCAGACTGGATCCGGAAATTTTTGCGTAGCAGTACCCTTGCGCGTCGGTAGGCGTCGTCTGCGGCTCCGCGTCCGTCGTCGGCGCCGTGATGACGTCGTCGGAGTACTTAGACGCCGCCTCCGCGTGCTGACGTCAGTTCTTAGACACAGCTTTTCCGCGCCAGAAACGCAGAGCCATGTTAAAAACCAACACTGGTGCCATTGAAACTAGGGCCCTGAAAGGGGATAACCCTAACCCTAGATATTGGTTCGCAGAACGGGGAGGATGGGTGGGTCGGTAAGGAATCTAATACTAACTAATGTCTCTTACAGATATATCGTTACACAAGTAGTAACTTGTGCATCTGAAAGAGACAGGTTAGTATTAAATTCCTTACCTTAGAATAGATACCCCAGCAATACCAACCCCGGTGGTGGGTCTGCGAACCAATAATCACATCAGAAAGTCCTGGAGGACGGAACGGCAAAAGAAGCCATCCCTCCGGACTTGGCTGTCCAGACAGTAGTGTCTTGCAAACGTGTGCAGCGATGCCCACGTAGCTGCCTGACAGATGTCTTGTAAGGGCACACCCCTGCCCAGGGCAGTGGTAGTTGCCGTGGCTCGGGTAGAATGAGCCCGCAATCCAACAGGGGGCTCCTTCTTAGAAAAAGAGTAACATGCTTGGATGCACAAGATGATCCACCGGGAGATGGTCCTCTTGTGCACCGCTTTCCCCTTCTTAGCGCCCACGTAACCAACAAAGAGTTGGTAATCCACCCGGAACTGGCGAGTGCGATCCAAGTAAAATGAGAGCGCACGTTTTGGGTCCAGACGGTGGAGCCGCTCTTCCTCTTTAGAGGGATGCGGTGGCGGAAAGAAGGTTGGCAAGGTGATAGACTGCCCGATGTGGAAGGCCGTGACAACCTTCGGCAGGAAAGAAGGTTTGGTACGTAGCACCACTTTGTCCGGATGGACAGAAAGGAAAGGTGGAGTACAAGAAAGGGCCTGGAGCTCACTCACTCTCCTGGCAGAGGTGATGGCAACCAGGAAAGCAGTCTTCAAAGTTAGAAGGCGAAGAGGACAGGTGTGAAGTGGCTCAAAGGGAGCGCACATCAGAAAGGTAAGAACCAGGTTCAAGTCCCACTGAGGCATCACAAACGGAACAGGAGGAAACGTGTGTGTGATGCCCTTAAGAAATCTATTCACAATAGGGGACTTGAACAAAGAAGGCTGATCAGGTAGCCTGAGAAAGGCTGAAAGGGCAGAAAGGTAGCCCTTGATAGTACCCAGAGCAGAGTCCTGCTGGGCAAGAGAAAGAAGGAAGAGAAGAACCTCAGAAAGAGGGGCAGCAAGGGGATCCACAGCCTTTGCTGTGCACCATGCCACAAATCTGTTCCACCTGCAGGCGTATACCGACTTTGTGGAGGGACGCCTGGCTGCCAGAATGACGTTACAGACTTCAGGAGGCAAGTCAAATGGCCTCAACTGTCGCCGCTCAATCTCCAAGCATGGAGGTGGAGACTGGACAGGTTCGGGTGGAGGACCGTCCCCTGCTGCTGCGACAGAAGGTCCTCCTGAAGAGGCAGACGAACCGGGGGATCGACTGACATACTGAGTAGCTCTGGATACCAGTACCTTCTCGCCCAGTCCGGAGCCACAAGGATGACTTGGGCCCGGTCGCGCTTGATCTTCTTCAGCACTCTGGGCAGAAGTGGTATAGGCGGAAAGGCGTACAACAGACCGCAACTCCACTCGCGACGAAAAGCGTCTCTGAGCGAGTGCCGCCTTGGAAATTCCAACGCGCAGAACAGATGACATTGCGCGTTCTCTTCGGTGGCGAATAGATCTAACCAAGGCTCTCCCCATTGCTGAAAGAGGCCTTGTGCCACGTCCGAGTGCAGACGCCATTCGTGATCCATCATGCACCGACGGCTGAGCTCGTCCGCCCTGGTGTTCAGAGAACCAGCCAGGTGTTGAGCCACCAGGGTCACGCCCTGGCGTTCCAGCCATTGCCAGAGGCGCAGAGCCTCCTGGCAAAGGGTCCACGACCCCACCCCGCCCTGTTTGTTGCAGTACCACATGGCGGTGGTGTTGTCCGTGAACACCTGCACTACACTCCCCCGAGTGCCCTCCGAGATCAGGACGTGGTCGGACAGGTTGCCCTGATGCTGGGCCCACTGAAACTTCAGGTCCCACTGCAGAGCCCGCATCCGCCACCTGGCGTGATGCACCAGTAGGATGCAGGAGGCCATCAGCCCCAGAAGCCGTAGCGTCAACCTGACCGAGACCCGGGATAACGGCTGAAAGATGGGAATCAGAGCCTGAATATCCCGGACCCGCTGTTCGGGTGGATAAACCCGAAACTGCGCCGAGTCTAGAACTGCTCCGATGAAGAGGAGCTTCTGAGAGGGGCACAGGTGTGACTTTGGCACATTGATGGAGAACCCCAGCTGGTGCAGGAGATCTGCCGTAGTCTGGAGGTGGCTGACGACTGTCGGGGGCGAGCCCGCCTTCAACAGCCAGTCGTCGAGGTAGGGGAAGACTGAAACCCCCAACCTGCGCAGATGAGCTGCGACCACCGCCATCACCTTTGTGAACACCCGTGGGGCGCTGGTAAGGCCGAAGGGGAGCATGGTAAACTGAAAGTGCTCGTGGCCAACCATGAACCGCAGGTAGCGCCGGTGGGCCGGCAGGACGGGGATGTGGAAATAAGCGTCCTGCAAGTCCAACGCTACCATCCAGTCTCCTGGGTCCAGGGCAGCCAAGACCTGAGCCAGTGTCAGCATTTTGAACTTCTCCTTCCGGAGGAAGCCGTTGACGTTCATTAGGTCCAAGATAGGGCGTAGGCCCCCTTTGCCCTTCTTGGGCACCAGAAAGTAGTGGAAGTAGCAACCACACCCTGCTTCTGGCCCAGGAACGCGCTCGATGGCCCCCTTGGCCAAGAGGGCCGTAACTTCCTCCTGCAGAAGTCGCAAGTGATCCCCAGATACACGGTGGTTCTGCGGTGGCATGGCTGGAGGAGTCGCCTCGAAGGGGAGGGAGTAGCCCCTTCGGACGATCTGCAGCACCCACCTGTCCGAAGTGACAGTGCGCCAGTGGAGGTGGTGATGGCGAACCCTGCCCCCCACTGGCGTCACATGGGCCTGAAAGCACGGACTAGGAGGGTTTTGAGGCGGATGCTGCGGGGGAAGGTGTGGACTGACCTCGCCTTTGACCCCTACCGCCCGGACGGCGGTTACCACGGCCGCCACCGCGTTGGGTATTGCCCTGCGGAGCGTGGCTAGCGGCACGTGTGGGAGCACCCCTTCCGTGGCCACGAAAGGAGTGATACGCAGCCGATTGCTGGTGCGGGGCCGAGAGGCCCAAGGACTTGGCCGTAGCCCTGGGGTCCTTAAAGCGCTCGAGCGCATGGTCTGCTTTGTAGCCAAAGAGGCGACGGCCATCGAACGGCATGTCCATGAGTGTGTTCTGGACATCTGCCGAAAAGTTGGCGGACCTCAGCCAGGCGTGGCGTCTGACCGCCACCGTCGTTGCCATCGCTCTGCCTAGCGAGTCGGTGGTATCCAGCCCACACCTAATGGAATACTTGGCTGCGTCCCGGCCCTCCACAAGGGCTTGGCCGAGTTTGGCCCGTACCTCCAACGGGCACTCTGGCAGCACATCCGCGACCGTATCCCACAAAGAGTGGGTGTAGCGGCCCAAGAGGCATGCGGTGTTGGAAGACCGCAGACCCAGACTAAGGGATGAGAATATTTTCTTTCCATACTGCTCATACCTCTTGGATTCCCTGTCCGGCGGGGCGGACGGGCATGCGGTCTGGGAATTAGAGGCCTGGATGACCAGGCTCTCGGGGGTGGGTGGACAGGAAACATGGGTCGCCCGGGGCTGGGCGGTGGGTCTGGCCACGTTCCTATCTATGGGCGTACCCGTAGCGGGCTTGGACCAAGTGCCCAGAAGAACGTCGGTCAAGGCCTCATTAAAGAGCAGCAGAGGCTCGGCCGAGCTTGACTGCGGTTTAAGGACCTCAGTGAGGAGATTAGTCCTCACGGCCGCGACGGGGAGCTCAAGGCCCAAGGCCTTGGCAGCCCTCATCAGCACCACACTGTAGGTTGCCCCCTCCTCCGAAGCCACGGTAGGAGGGGAGACAAGACCAGTGTCTGGAGAAGTATCCAGGTCACTGGCTTCCCCAAGGTCTCCTGCCCAGTCCGCATGAGACTGACACTCCCTGGTCAGAGGGTCCTCAGACCCCTCCCAGTCCTCTTCATCACCCATCTCCTGAAACTCAGGGTTCTCAACCAATGGGGCCTGTTCATAAAAGTGAAATTCACCAAACGACGTCTGGAGCGGCGCCCATCAGGGCTGGCCAGACGGCTGAACAGGAACGAAGGTGGAACCGGGGACGGCGTCGCCCGAGGACGGCGCCGGAGGCGACACCTGAGGGTCCGACGCCGGGGAGGTCGTAAGATCCACCGGCGACGAACCAGATCCCGAAGGAGGTCCAGCGGTGTCCTGCGGCGCCGGGCCCGAAGGCGCCGGTGGCGCCGGAACAACTGAGCCCCTCGGCGCCAGGCCCGAAGGCGCCGGCGGCGTCGGGATAGTGGGGACCTGCGGCGCCGGGCCCGAAGGCGCCGGCGGCGTCGGGGCCGAAGCACCCGACCCGCTAGGGGCCCCAGACGGGTCCGCTGGGCCCGAAGGCGCCGCGGAGCCCGCCGGAGGAGAGAGTTTCCTCATGGCCACGAGGAAGCGCTCGATCTCCTCCTGCGTCGCGTTTAGCCCAGGGACCGGAGGGTGAGGAGCTGAACGCGGCGCCCGCGACTCCAACGGAGCCGCATTGGTGGTGTCACCCGAACCCCCGGCCGCATCGCGCGAGCGTCGGGGGGAGTCCGAAGAGTGATGACGCCGCTTGGACTTCTTGTGCCTCTTACCTGACGACGACTTCGACCCGGAGGAGTGCGGCCTACTCTCGGAGCTGTGGTGGCTCCGAGCCCGCGACCTGTCCCTCGACCTCCCGTGGGACCGGGACCTCTCGCGGCGCGGGACCGACTGCCGGAGTTCGAGTCGCCTACGGGACCGCTCCCGCCTGGCTTTCGAAGAGAGGGCCCGGCAGTCGGAGCAGGCCTTGTCGTCGTGGTCGACGCCGAGACAAGACAAACACACGCGGTGAGGATCCGTGACCGACATCAGGCGGTCGCAATCGTCACAGTGCTTGAAGCCGGGCATCCCTACGGCACCGTGTCGGAGTCGAGAGACTTCGACAACAATCAAAAAGTGATCAAAAAGTTAGTCAAAAATTGACTAGGGTTACTGCTTTTTCCAGAGCTGCGCTTGCTGGCGCGGAAAAAAGAAGAACTGACGTCAGCACGCGGAGGCGGCGTCTAAGTACTCCGACGATGCCATCACGGCGCCCACGACGCCGACGACGGACGCGGAGCCGCAGACGACACCTACCGACGCGCAAGGGTACTGCTACGCAAAAATTTCCGGATCCAGTCTGACGCCTGGGGATATTCTAAGGTAAGGAATCTAATACTAACGTGTCTCTTTCAGATGTAAGTGCATTACTGTCTCAACTTAGTTGGGTGATGTAGCTAAAAAAGAGGCAACAGGAGCCAGAAAGGTTGGACCCATGCGGGGCTGGGATAAGCTTTCCCAGTGACAATTTAGAATTGCCGCTAGAAAGGGCTATACCTGAAGGTGTGGGAGGTGTGACTAGTCCACGCTGAGAGTGAATCTGGGATCATGGAGGAGATACAGGGTGATCTTGGTGTGGTGTTCCTGGGTGGCAAGTAGACCACCTGGTGTGTACTAAAGGTAGTAAGGAGGTAGGGAATACCTCCTTTCTGAACTAGGACCCTCACACACCCAGCAAGCTAAGTGTCATGCTTCATCATATGGGTCTGGGTCAACGAGAGAACAAGTGGTATGTAGCACCGTACTACTCCCTGTAGATAGTTTGTTCTTGGTCCTGAGGAATCGCAAACTGATCTATTTGAGACATTTTCAGGCGAGAAACAGGTTGTCCATCGTGGGTAGAGCGTATATTTTGTCATATTAAAACAAAAAAGTCGTGCCCCCTCTCTTTTTTCCTTTTTAACCATGTTGTGACCTCTCCAGAATAAAAATAATCATAGAGGATTCCCTTACCTGTTTTAACCCACACTCTATATCTTCATCCTTCTAGGCCCCTCACACCCACAGCATCTATAAGGCAAGGAACAAAAGATCTTAGATAAAGAGCCCCTTTATGTGTGCCCGTCGAATATTGCAGCGCCGGCTCGACGAGGAGCAGACCCATGCGATGAAGCATGACACGTGTGAGGGTCCTAGTTCCGAAAGGAGGTATTCCCCAGCTCCTTACTACCTTGAGTACACAACAGGTGGTCTACTTGCCACCCAGGAACACCATTCCTTTCTTGTCTTCTAGCTTGACCCAGGGCTAGTACGGTGGACCTTTATCGAGCCCCTACTGTCCCCCTCTTTGTTGACTGATCTGGGTGTGGGCCACGCAAATGCTGTCTTCTTGCGCTCTTGATAAGCCAGTCATCGAGGCACAGGAAAACGTGGACGCCGCTCCTCCTGAGATGAACGGCTACTGCTGCAAGGCATTTCGTAAAGACTCTGGGAGCCTTAGTTACTTCGAAGGGCAGATCTTTGAACTGAAAGTGCTGCTTACTTGCCACAAACCTGAAGTACTGGCAGTGCGCAGGGTGGATCTGGTCATTCAGGTCTAGAGCAGTCACAAAGTCACCTAGCTGCAGTAGAGGAATGACGTCCTGGAGCGTGAAAAAGTGGAAGTGTTCTGACCGGATGTACTTGTTGAGGTGCCCTAGGTCATTTATAGGCGTGAAGGACCCATCTTTCTTGAGTATAAGAAAGTACACGGAGTACACCCCTTTGCCGTGTTGGCGTCGCGGCACAGACTCTATGACCCTTTGAGTAATAGCACATCTACTTCCTACTGGAGGAGTCACAGCTGTTCCATGTAGAGGGACTGATTGCGGGGTGTTTTGGGAGATGTTTTGGTGGAGGAGCAGTAAATTTCAGGCAATAGCCCTGTTCTTCAATGGGAAGAACCCATTGGTTTGAAGTGATGTTTTGCCATTGTGCAAGGAGCTGCTGCAAGAGTACCCTGCAGGTGTAATGTGGTTGGGGGGGAAGGGAGAGGGAGTCAATGTTTGGCCGCAGTGGCTACCTTTACCGCACTGCCTCTGCAGTTATTTCCCTTTTAGGCACCTTTAGAATAACCCCAGGAGGTGTGCTGCTGTTGCCTCTGGCATGAGGTGGAAGCCTCTGATGAGGTCTCACAAATTGTCACACAAATGGAGGAAAGCACCCGGGTGAGGCTTTTAGTGCATGTATGAAGAATGTGAGTGACTGGATGGATGTGAACTGTCTGAAGTTGAATGCGTCAAAGACAGCGGTTATCATCTTTGGTAATAAACCTTCCCTCTGGACGCCCGACTGGTGGCCACCAGTACTTAATGCGCTGCCCACACCCTCCACCAAAACAAAGGACCTGGGTATCATCATGGACAAAGAACTCAAATTCAATTACCAAATCAGCAAAGTCACATCCATCTCCTTCTGTGCCACGAGACTAATCAATAAAATTAAGAAATACATACCAGAGGAACTCTTAAAAACAGTGACTCTGGCTTTGGTCCTCTCACGTTGGGATTACTGCAACAGCCTCCATCTCACCATTAACCCAGGTCTGGTCAATAGGCTCCAGATAGTACAAAACGCGGCAGCACGTCTCATTTTAAAGATACCCAAAAATATATCAGCGAGAACAGCTATAAAAAAACTACACTGGCTACCGGTTAGGCAGAGATGTAAGTTTAAAGTCCTCTGCTTGGCTTTTAAATTGTTACACGATCAAGGTCCAGTACAGTTCATGCACAAATTAAGGTGGTATGTTACTAACAAATTATAACAAAGTTTCTCAGTGCACTCGAGTATTCGTGTTTTTTTCTTTTTTTTAGAATAGTTCATGGTGTGCTACAACATCTGTCGCACTGTGTCTGGCAGTGCCCTTGAATATCCAAAACTATGTGGGGCAGGAACTCCTTTCCCTGCACATTCAGATTGAAAGAACATGTTTCTCCTCTTATTAATAATCAAATAACTTCAATATGAGTCTTCATGCATTTTGTTGATTTTCATCGTTTATTTTATTCTTCAATTTCTTTCTTGTTTACAAAACTTTTCTTTTCTAGCATCTTATATTCTCAGATGCAAAAACATTTAATAGCAGTTTCATTTACACCCAATGCATTTCGGCTCGTATTCGACCCTTCTTCAGGGGTATGAAAACAAATACATAAATAGCACAGATCAGACATTGTATGTAAATCAAAAAAACCTCATTATAATCTTCACTGTCATGATAAGGAAACTCAAAATCATAATTCATGAAACATAGTTTTCAAGGTTTGACCAGTACGCTGAAGTGGTAAACGGTTCTCATTAAATTGGCAAGATAAACAATTCAAAACGATCTTCATACTTTTCCCAAAAAATATTCGTTTTATACTGTGGTGTTTCAACAATATAACCCAGTTTGCTTGTAAGTTCAACAAACTTGAAAAAAAGCTCACGTAACAACTCGCGATTTAAAGCAGCACGATTATATTTAGTTCAACATGCGATGTTCGGGAAAGCCGCAGGAAATATTTTAATGCTTTTACAAGTTAAACCATCAAAGTTTGAAACATCGCGGTTACATTGTTTCAACGTTTCGTTAATACACTTTCTACAAAGAACGCTGCTACTTTCGTGAGGGAAGCACGAGGAACCTTTCACATTCGCGGCTACTCTTGCAGTATCTGGACGTGTTAAGTGAATTCCGTCTCTCTAGTATGACGATATTTAAAGCGTCCACAACACTATCTCATTCATGATAAATAGTAATACTACCTTAACCATAAGCATCTATTTTTGTACGGTGGTAGTATGGAAAAGCTGTGTTCTGCTTGATAAATACGTCTGCGGTTAATCATTCATTAGAGAAATCACACATCACATCAATTATGTCAGTGTGATACCTCTTTGAAGTGGCAATTCTAAAGACTACATCGACCAGAAGTCTCTATTCGTATGCTAAAGTGAACGAACTATATCTCGCGTATAAAACGTAATATGCAAATCGTTAACATACTCAGCTAAACTAATCACCGCATTACGTAACCTATGTTATGTAAAACGTTATCGCCCCTCTTGTTATCTTTCATACATAGTAGCCTGTATACGCATGCTTAAACAAAATACCACATTTTTACCAATAAACGTTTGTACAATGAAAACAGTAACATAAGCTCATGCAAATTTATAAAAAACATGAAAGTTTAATTCGATCATTCATTCCGGTCAGTTGCATTGATTGCAATTTTCTAATCCAATGAAATTCCGCTCGTAATAATTTTATCTGTGGGTCCATGTCTGGACGTAACTGTATCGCCTCCAAAATCGAGAATCTCAATTGAAAAATTTGATGATTTGCTTCATGCCAATGTGCTTCCACTGTAGACTTTTTAATCTAATGTTACTTTTGTGTTCTGTTATGCGAACTTTAACTTCATGTTATGTTTTGCCACAGGGGCATTTTTACAACATAGATGACGTCCTTGGTGTCACATGTACTTGAATAAAAAAAGTTGTAAAAAACAAGGACCCCCTGAATAGTAGCGTCAAAGACTCCTAGGACAGGGATAACAATGTATGTGAAAAAATTCCTAGGCAGTGGCATATAAGAAAACATGTGACATAAGGTGACAGCAAGAAAAACCATAAAAAGTAATAACAATAGATAGTACCATCAGTTTAATAGACACATTAAAAATCATATAAGATTATTTTTTCGTGGGGCACTTAACAGCGAATACACAGCGCTATACAGAATATCGTACCAATTCCTTAAAAACACTGATTTTCTGTCATTCTCAACAACCGCGATGTAACCAATATTCATACTGATACAGTCAAAACGGAAGGTATACGCGATTTCCTGCAGATATTCAGGAATCGTCTAAAAATAAGATGTGTTGATTACGGGCGGCCTCAAGGTTACCGGCGTTGTCTCGGTCCCGGGATTAAAGCGGCGCCGGCGCTGTGTATTCGCTGTTAAGTGCCCCACGAAAAAATAATCTTTTTCAACCACCAAGAGGCATACCTGACTGCAGAAATTTTTAAGGATGTATATTCCTCTACGTTGGTTGGCGGTGATGAAGAGGAATTGAATGTTTACGTCCCTGCCGTAATTCTAAGAAGCAGGACCATATCATTTCCTGTTTCCTTCTCATTCGAGGAATTAAACGGAGGGCATTCTCATACCCAAAGAATTTTTAACTAAAAATTTTAAACAAATCTCGCTCCTTAAGAAGGCGTTTTCTACGCCGAAACGCGCGTCGATGTTATTTGCCACTTTGCTTGGATATTTTGATTAAAACTGTTATGCTTTTTATATACTGATGATTATTGTTTGTATTGAATTACATTAATCTATGTTTTTAATGTCCTGTCTATAGACAGTTTATATTTGTTATAAATTATATGATTATTAATGTGTCTATTAAACTGATGTGCACATGTACTTGTATGCCTTAATGCGATGTTCGTGCCTTTCGTCGGATGTGAGAATTCATTTCCCACCATGACGTTATTACAGTGTGTGCAGTTCTCATATCTTTGCATGCCCTTAAACTTATGTTTTTGATCTTTCCTTTGCGACATAAATTCTTTCATGTTTTTTGCACGTTTGAAAGCGAATGTGATTTTCTCATCGTACAGATTTTGTAGTTCAGGGTCATTTCGTATTAAAATCCAATGTTTATTCATGATACTTTTTATCTTATTTGCTTGTGTTGAATATTTCAGTGTGCAAATTGTTGTTTTCTTTTTTATGTTACTTGATCCGATAAGTAAAGTTTCTCTGTTCATGGAATTTACTGACTTTATTGATTCTTCTACGATTTCTTTTGGGTAACCTCTTTGGGAGTACTTTTTGCCATACGTTTTTATGGTTTCTGTTGCATCTTCTGGATTGGATGTAATGCGTTTTAATCTAATGAATTGTGAAAGTGGTAAGTAATTTTTCAGGGATTCTCGTTTCAATCTGAATGTGCACGCATCTAAGGGAAAGGAGTTCCTGCCCTACAAAGTTTTGGATGTTCCTAACAGAACCTTACAGTCAGGAATGGCCAGGAACACGGCAATTATCCCCTTTAAGAAGGCCACCTGGGGAGGCAGGAGCCTCTTCAGATCAACAGCAATGCTGTGGAATAAACTACCTATCACCCTAAAGACAGCATCATCCCTGATGAGTTTCAGGAAAGGTATGAAAATGTGTCTCTTTACACAGACTGCCTGAATGAACTAATTATTTTTCCTCTGACTGTCGCCTGCACTAATGCCCCCTCTGTCCTGAGTTCGTTATAGCGCCAAAATGCCTTCGGGCATTAGCTGCGCTTTATAAATCCAATTTCAATTCAAGCCGCTTAGGCTCAGCTGTGGAATAGTGCGCGACCAAAGGATGCATGGGGTAATGGGGACTGAATAGCCCACCTTTTCCATGGCTGTGTCCTCCTTGATCTTCTCTAGCATCTGATTGACTAGAGGCTAAAAGAGGTATTCCCCATCAAAGGGCATGTTGATCAGAAGCTGTTGGACTTCTGGCTTAAAGCCAGAGACACGAAGCCAGGCTTGTTGTACGGATGAAAAAGCCGGAGTTAATACCCCTTGAGGTTGTGTCAGTCGCTCCCAGAGTACACATAATGGTCATATTAGAGATGGTTTGCCCCTCCGCTATGAGCTCCTGAAACCTTTGCCTGTATTGATTCTGAAGTTGTTGGATCAGGTCTCCCATTTCATCCCACTGTGCTTGGTCAAATATAGAGAGTAGGCTGACCAATTAGGTGATGCACCAATGAGTGGCAAACTGAGTGGCCACAATTTGCCCGCTGCATTGATCTTTTTACTTTCTTTATCAGACGGTGGGGAATCTCCAGTAGCCTGTGCATTTGCGTGTTTACTTGCAGTATGCATGACCAGAGAGTCTAGTGGGAGCAGCTCCCTCGTGTAATATGGGTCTGAAGGGGATGCCTTATATTTTTTGTCAACACTGGGCCTAATTACTCAGACTTTAATAGGGTCTTTAAAGACATCCTGAGTGAATTTTAGCAAACCCTTCAGCATGGGTAGGCACTGTGTACAGAGTGTATGACAGCATTTCCAGGAAGTCATCCTCCTCTATGATGTTGTGTAAGTCCACCTTGTGAAATGTGGTTGCTCTGTGAATGACCTCATGATATGAGGTGGTATAATTAGGAGGGTAATGCGTGGCAGGGTAGAGATCATGGTCGATGTCAACTGGGGGGACAACTCCATAATCATCCCAGGGCTCCCGGCCATATGGGGCATTATAAGGGTTGGTAGGATCTATGGGACTACCATTCCTATAGCAGGAATGCAAGGACTCCTCTGTCGAGGATGGCTGAAGTGACTTGTGTGGTGGAGGGGAAGTAGGGGCTAGAGGTGGAGTGTTGGGTACCTTAGGTAGAGGAGTAAGAATTGAAGGAAGAAGGAGAGGAGAAATGAGAGAGTATAGGGCTAGTGTCCCTCTCGCTATGCTTTTTCAGCTTTGGGGGTGTTTGTGGCTCCAGTGTAAGCTGCTCCTCGAAGGTAAGCTTTCTTTTGCGAGGAAGAAGATCCTGCACCTTCGGTGGTGGCTTGGCAGATATCTTGTCCATATGTGGTCAGACTAATAGTCTCTTCTAACCACTGACCAACTCCTCCTGAAGAAGCTGTAGAATGGGAGAGTCGAGCTCCTCGTATCCTGCTGAGAAATGGTCGGAGGATGGCCGAGTTGGCAGATGATTCGGCTTCAATGCTGGTTGGATTTCGAATGGTGCTTCGGCACTGAAGAACCTGCCAGCTTCTAGGGACCGAAAGGCACTGAGGGCGCTGCCGAAGCCAAGGAAGGCCGGGCCTTCTGCAGCAGTTTCGGCACCATAATCGGAGTCGGCATCCGCTCAGAAGCCTTGGTGCCAGCCACTGCTAAGATGCAATGGCGGCCCGGAAGGCAGTTGGGCTGGTCGTGGACTCAACGCCCGACTCCCAGAGGGACAGTGGTCGACCAGTTGTTTTTGGTGATGATATACAGTACATGGTCTGTGTTCTGGCATTGGCCTGGTGGGAGCAGTTGGTCTTCAGAATCTGAGCCAGATGGAGAACTCTACTTTGGGCTGAAGGCCGCAGGTTGATCAGCAGAGGTGGAGGTGCCCAGTTTCCGTTTGATGTCCTCCCTGAAGAACGTTTGGGTGTCCTCATCTTGCCACTGCGCCATCTTTCGTAGAGTGAGATGCTGATACCCGTGGTCTGGAACATGAGGCAGGAGGTCTCGCCCGAGCTCAACCCTAGGTGGCAGGTGTATGCACAGCATGTGTATCTATAGCTACACATGCCACTAACAACTTATTAGGTTCACCAGTGGGTAGAAGTACAATAATCAGGGTAATATTAAGACCCTTACACAGCAGGTCAACCTAGCTCTATTGATAGCCCTAAAATGGGTGACTTTCTTCAAGCCCTACCAGGAGATAGTTTAAACAGATTATGAAGATGCTTAAGCAGGGGCTTAAAATGTAATGAGCAATCTTTGTGAGGGAAATAAAATTATGGCTACCGGCATAAAATTTTTGAGCCATCTATTAACCCACTAATCTAGCTTACACGAGAGATATTTCTGCTTCTGAAGAAAGAAAAAAGGAGTCGGTTACTTACCTTGTAAACATCTATTTGTAGAATTTAGGGCTGCAGATTGACATGCTATGCATTTAGTGTTGGGTTTGGACTCTATAACTTCTTTTTCTCTAAGAAGTCTTTTATTGCTGATGCTACATTGAGTCGTCTCCTTTTTGAGAGAATGAACATGTTCAAAGGCTCCATTCAATTGTTAGAGTGCTAATTTCTTTACTGCCATAATGGCAAGTTAGGATGGAGCTAGTGAAGATGTTCTAAAGGAACGAATAAGCTGTGTAATGAACTAAAAATATGTGCATATACGTATATATAATGTATAATCCATGTAAATCTGCCACCAGCGACCGCTATGTGGATGCCATACATTTGGTCGGCTCCGACAGCTTTGTCAACCCCGAAGGAGGGTGGGGGGTAGAAGGTTTTGACCGTGCCGTAGGCTGAGCATGTGTCAATGTCTTTGTCGGCACAGAGTGCTGTTGCGGCTGTGAGGGCTATGTGTCCCCTCCATATCTGTCCCTGTGGCATGAAGGCAGATCGGGATTGAGCGCTGTCTCTGCCTGTCTTGGGTCTAAGGCACGCTCTTGGTGTCGGTCAAAACCTTAAGGCTGAGGTGCACCAAGGCGTTGATGGGTGGGCTGACAGAGTAGTCTTTGAAGTATCTGAGGGTCTGGGGACCTTGTGTACTCACGGACCTTGGTATCATCTTCATCCTGATCTCTGATCCAGATGTCCATAAGTCCACTGCAGACTTTGAGGACTTGTGCTGGTTTTCCACCTCATGTTGGTTGGAGTCATCGAAAGTGACATTGTGCGGACTCCACACAATGGCGCCGCACTAAGGAAATGTCCTCTTCTTCCTGATAACTGATCTAAAGCTGCTGCTCTTCTTTGCAAAGAATTCAGCCTCCATCTTCATGGTATGAGCTAGGCGGAGCATAATGGTTTCTTACTTTTGAACAGGCTGCAGGCAGAGCAGTCCTGCTCATTGTGCTCTGGCAACAAGCAGAAGTCGCAATCGCTGTGTTGCATACGCGTATTTTGCCTTGCATCAAGGGCATTTTATTTTTAAAATGCTTTTCTTTTTTTCCCTGCCATCACCTGAATATTCTCGAGGGAACTTGGAAGGAGAGCTCGTATTGATGACAACCCACACAGTGCAACGGAATGGTCGCTGAAACTTGAATTCGACGGCTGACGATGACGATGCAGAGTTGGATTCTTCGATTAGAAGCCGCTACGAGTCCGTTGTGCTTCCACTGGCTGTGAAAGCATCAAAGATGCAGAGAGCTCCGGCATGATCCGTCCAAACCCAATGGCGGAAAAAAAAACAATCCTACAATGGAGTCGCTGAACATGCGCAATCTCTCAAAGAAGAGGAGGTTGAATGTCACATCAGCAATAAAATGATTCTTTAAATAAAATACAAGTTATAGAGCCCAACCAACAACACTAGATGGCATGACTGTATCTGCAACCAGCACATGTTACGAAAAAATACTGACCTTACGCAATAATATTCTGATGGATATCATATTTCCTTGCAAATTGCTCACCTCTGCACAGCGCTACGAGGCCTCCGGGTAGCAACGTGCTTTATAAAACCCAATTTCACCTCTGCAGGTGCCAGACTGGATTCATACCTTTTCTTTACCAATAACCCTCCAGCATTGCCATGTAACTACAGTTGCAACTCTGATCACCCAAGAAGTGATGAAACAAGACAATATATGCCATCACTTCTGTGTGGGTGTCAGTTCCTTTCTTTTTCTAATGCCATAAAAACTTAACAGCAAACAATATGAAAAAAGAATTACAAATAAAGTCACTTACCTGTAATTGCAAATCCCCATTGATCACATGCTTGGATGATTCTGTGTCATCGAGTTGTGAATTCCATGGTGAATATACATTAGCAGTTAGGTCAAATTCCAATATAACTACATAGAAAGTATTTGCTTTAGTATGCAACACACATTAGAAAAGACCCAAAGCCCAATCAATCAATGAGGTGAAAACACACTGAGCATTATTTCCTCAGTCCTAAGATTTTCCAATGCAAAAGTGTAAAAAGAGGAAATGCAGGAAACCTCTGACTGGGAAGGAGGGAGTCACAAGAAAATCTATGAAAGATATCAATGCTGAAAAACTCCAAGTACAAGTAAATAGCTTTTTTCTTCTCCAGTGCTGGGTCTTTCGTAGATGCAGATGCTCGAATCAGAATAGTCGGTAGTACGAAATAATAATATATAACACATACAAGTGTTATCCAACAATGCAAGCTGATAGTGATTCAACATAGTACAGCAAAGAAGGAAGAAGAGGATTACCTTTGCGAAAAAATGTTGAAAGATTGCTTGGCCCACTGCTGAACCTATAGATGTTTTACAAATGTTTAGTGGCTCTTATATGTTGTCACACTGCAGATCACAACCAATGGAACACCAGCATACAACTGCCACACTGCTTATGGAATCAGCCTACGCAGACATCTATGGGGGGCGGCGACCAGCTTTGAAATGACAGAAGGTAACGGTGGCGATGGTCCGTCTAGTTAGCTCTTGTTTAGAGATAGGTCATATTTTCTGTGCGAGGCCAAAGGCCACAAACAACTGATCTGATTGTCTGAATATTTCTGTTTTATACAGATTAAAATGTAAACAGTATTTTACATCTAATGAGAAGAGTTCTTTTAGCCCCTTAAGAGTCTGGAATAAAGACTTATGGTTCACAGGCTAATTCAAATGGGAATCTATTGGCATCTTGGAATATATGTTTGGGGTTGTTAGCACAATAACCTTCAGCTGGAAGCAAAAATATGGTTCTCAAACAGTAGAAACTAAGGTTTTACTAACTCCCCTAGCTGATGTTAAAGTCAACAAGGGCACTGTTTATCATATAATGTTTTATATTTGATTTATGGATTGGCTGAAAGGGTGGTTCATCAACTGAGCTAGAACAGAGTTCAGATTGAACAATGGCCGTGGGTGCCAGTATAGGATGGAATATTCTGAAAGGTGCTGTTGGCAGCACGACGACGAAGAGCGGCATCAACAGTTTGGTTATCAACAGTGGTTTGAAAGTGGATGGTGAAGCAGTGACAACGGGCTGAGTATCTGATGGTTACACGTGACGGTAGTAGAGGAGACTGTCGACATCTGGATGGTCGTTGATGGCATGTTGATGGAGATTTTGATTTATCAGAGCTTGTGACTATGCTTTGCTTGTTCGTCTATCTGCTAGTCAGACATTTTTGTGGACTGTTTGTGTTGGTTCTCCACTGGAGGAAGCAATATTTGCCAGATCTTGCTAAATCACACTGTTCGACATCCAGATGTCCAGAGGGTTTTTCTTAGGTTTAGTGGGTGAATTCTCATCTGAGGATGGATATTTTGACACTCTTTCTTTGCTGGAGACACCCGAGCAGGCAACATTTCTGGTCACTGGTTATCTTTGTTGAGAAGGGGTGACAACTTTTGCAATTGATGGTCTTGTGTATGGGATAATGGCAAACTATGATGATGTATAGTCTGTTTTCATTAAATGCTTCACAATGCCCAAACACAGATTTTTGGCGAATGTGACATTCTAGGGGGAAAGTACAAAAATGCATCGAACAATAGTCCAGGAACAGCCAAAGAGGAATTGTTCCAGAAAGGAAACACAGAAGCAACAGAACGTATATCAATTCAGTTGCTGAACAAAAAATGGTCTTCAGCGCAAATCTCTGAAGGGGACTCATTCCACACAACTTGTGGTAGAAAATCTGAGTTACTGTAGTCTCAGAGAGATTGGAGTTCAGTGAGCCTTTACCTCACTGTTTAGACTATGGGCCTATTCTACTAAGGACGGTAGGCTAGCTAATAAAATGCTTTCTCTGTATTTCAATGGTAATTTGACCTTACAGCTAACGTGTAATCATTGTGAGAGTCCCTGCTCCACAAGAAATTATTCAAGTGTGGGAATCTATGAAAGATCCAATGTCCGAGAACAGATCAATACCTTGAAACCTAACTATGAATGGCACTATTTTAAAAGGACATAAGGAACAGTGGAGAGAAATCTGAATGAAGTTCTAGTATCCATCAACAATATCATTACCAAAAGCAAGGTAATTTTTTCTTCTAATGAATACTCCTTTGGAACTCATTTATATGAGATTAATTGCCTTATAAATGAGTTCCAAAGCAGTACCGAGGTGGAGACTGAACTGAGTAATGCAGATTAACCAAGGAAATTATGCAGCAAAGCTGCAGCTTCAATAACATCACTCCATGTCTGAGATGTCAGATAAAAATGCTTGCAATGAAGACCAAGTGGTCGCCCAGTAAATGACAACCACCGAGACGCCAATGGGGAGGGCAGAAGCTACTGCCATGGCCACAATAGAGTGCACATGAAAGCCAACATGAGGTACTTCGCAAGTGAAGGCATAGCAGATCTTAATCTGAAGAGTGACCCGACGCAAAGTAGTATGTTTGGTTACTTTGACAAATGAATCTCCCAAAAAGTTGATCATTCACACACTCTGATGTCATCCAATCAACATAGTAGGAGATAGCTCACGTAGAGTTCAGCCTCTGCAACTGCTGATCCACCTTGAAAGGAATACGGAGGGGGAAAGGACGGAAGATGGACTGAAAGAAGTAGAAGGCAGACCCACTGGAGCTGCTCAATCTCGAATTGTGCAGATAAAGCGACTGAGGATGAGGAGGGGGACCTATAAATCCTGCTGTTAAGCAGATGTTCTGTGTTTAGAAGAGAAACTTGCAATCAACCCAAATCCTCCTCCTAAATCCTGGGTAATGAAAATCAGCAGTATATCATCCTTTCACAAATTGTCCAAAACTCTCGGGATGAATGGAATCGCAATGAACATAAGGAAGACATTGTGGCCAGCACAGTCTGAAGGTATCGCCTGAAGTGCCAAGGGTTGAGAAGGGCAGGGTGTAGGATAAAATGCATTTTCTCTTTAGAGCTGTGGCAATGAGGTTCATGCAGGGAAACCTCAGCTGGGACACGGTTACGTCGGTGAGTAGTGCCCATTCATGCTCATCCAGAGACAGGTGACTCAAGGCTTCACCATTTAAAGTGAGAAGGCCCTTGCCAGGTGAGCCACCACTGGGAAAATACTTGTTTGAAAGCATACTGCTTCTCAGCACCGAGTCCATGAACTCCCTCTCCTCCGACAGTTCAGGTTATGTATTGTGGTTGTGCTGTGTGAAAGAACACGCACAAGGTGGAGGGAAGAAAGTCCTTCTGTGATAAGCAACTGCCCTCAACTACAGTACACTGGTGTGCATTGGTTATTCTGACATGAACCAAAGGCCTCGTACCATCATCTCCTCCAGATGAGTGCTCAGGCCCAACAATGTGCCATCTGTAAAAATAGTAACCTGCAGTTTCAGAGGACTGACTGGACAACCCATTGTGAGGCTGGAGGGGCACATCCTTCAATCAAGGTCTGTAAGGAATCAGTGGAAAACCTCCACATAAGCTGAGAGGCTCTCCTGATGCTGACCCCACTGCCACTCAAAAGGGCCTTGGAGGGACCTGATCCAACTCTAGGCATGTGGCACTAGAAAGATGCACAAGACCATCAAGCCAAATGATGAAGAGCCTCCAAAACTAGAACTGGGAGCGAAAAAAGTTGGAAAGGTGTCCTGAATGTAAGTGAGCTTTTAAGGTGGAGAATAAGCCCTCATGCAAGCCTGTCCAGAACCATTGCAACAAAGGCCAGTCTCCGAGTCAGGATAAAGTGGGGCTACTTTTTCTGGTTGATAGAGCATCCCAGCCAATGAAGCAGTAGAAGGTGTGCCCCTGATGGCCCAAAACCAGCACAGGGGAACCCCACCTTCACCAGCCAATTGTCCAAGTATGAAAATACATGTACCCATGACATTTTGAAGAAACAAACCACCACAGTCAGCAGCTTGTTGAAGACTCACGGAGCAGGTGTAAGACCAAAAGTTCAGTACCACAAATTGTTATTGCTGAGACCCAGTTGTGGTGTGAAGTGGAGATGATACCCAAGAGCTGGTAGGCTCAAAAGATTAATATAGGTGTGATTAAGTTCTAGGCATACTATCCAATCATGTGCACCCACGAAACTGAGAAGCTGATTCTGGGACACTAGTTTAATTTTCTGGCCCCCATCCTTCTTGGGAACAAGAAGTAGAAGGAATAACATTCAATGCCTTTCTCTTCAGTGGTGAACTTGTATGGTTTGTTGTTGCAAAGCCAGGCATTCTTCCTCCGTGACTGAAACTTGAGCTTGCGTGTATTTCCTAGCGGTTGACTGATGTTCCAGAGGCCTAAATATAAAGGTGTAGCCCTCGAGGACCTTGTTGGAGCACTGTGAGATCTGTGGTGACTGACTGTCTCTAGTTATGAAAATGGGAGACTGCTCCCAGACTAGAAGCGGATGGTGAAGGCAAATCAATTTTGAGACAGATAACCCAGAAGAAGAAAGGGGAAACTGGACCTTCAGGAGAAGAACTATTGCAGAATCTGAATCGTCTGGGAGGGTTGTAGCTACCAGGAATGTTGAGTGCTTGAAAAGCCTTGAAAGCAACAGTACTGCTTGTAAAATTGTTAAACTGGAGATGCAGCGACTTAAGTGCTTTAAAGAGTTGTCTACTTTCTCTGCTACATGACTCATCATCACATGGTATATCTATTAGGGCTGCCTGAAAGTCTCTGGAAGATCCAATTGCACACCTCCACGTATGCCTGCGCAAGACAACTGCTGGAGCCATGAAGCTAAATAGGATTCATTATAAACTTGTGGCATTCGATGCTCACTGAAGAAGAGCTAAAGACCTGCAATAGTAAGGCATGATCAGGAATCAACATACAGGCTGGTGTTGCCACTTCCCATATGGCAAAGATGTAACTGTTGTTGCGAACCAGCATCGGACAACGCTTGGGAGCTACTGCTAGAGGAAAACGTTTCCAGACCTAGTCTGGCCCATATAAGGCGATACATTTGCAAGTAGTATCCATCAGAAACAAAACATACTAGATGCAACTTGACATAGGATGCAGAACATGTAAAATCAATTGTACAAAGCAGGATCCAACTTTGAAAGGCGATCCTGACCACACACACAGGCTCCAAGGGAGGGACACAACTGTAGCACATGGTGTCACTTACTTGTGATGCTTGATTCACTCTGTTGTTGAAAGAGCTGACCCTCTAGTTTAGACAGCTGCTGCTGTAATGTTTCTATTGCCTTCCTGTGGTCTTCTTGCATGTGCCTTATTTGATCCCTGAAGTTGTTACGAAGGGCTTCATTCTGAGCTGTCAACTGACTCAAAATCTGAGCATGTTCTGACTTCATAACCATGTTCTCAGACTGTACTGTACAAAGCCTGGAATAAATTGGAAATCAAGGTAACTTACATTATATCATGTCTTTCAGGCTCTATAACAACCAGAAAACGAAATGGTTATTTACCAGTAGGAGTAGTTTAACAGCTTAAAGAGTTTTCTGGATTCACATGCTGTGCATTATTCCACTATCTAATGGTTGGGTCTGGGTCGAAATTGCCTTTTTTTTTGTTTTGTTAGCGTCGACCACCATTTGGTGGTATCTCCATCTCCTATGTGGCATCAGACGGCACACGGATGTTCTTGTGCACAGTTGCCATCTTCAGATTCTTTTCTGATAAATGTACTTCTTGTTCCTTTCTTTCCCACCTGGTTGTGTCATCTCCCATTTTCCGGGAGGTGGGTGGGCCGCATGTGAATCCAGAAAACAATTGAAGTAACAAAACTACTCCTCCAGGAAAGTAACTATTTTGTTTTGCAGCATACATCATTCCTATGGATTCACATGCTGTGCATTAGATTTTGTAGTGGTATCCCTTCTAATGGATTTGATGGAATGAAATAAGGAAGCGTTAGCAAACAGGTGTTGTAGTCCCCCTTTGTTCCACCCCTGCTACCTTGTTCATTTTGATGTCCACACAATAATTGTTTGTGAAGGTGTGTGGTGACGCCTGCGTCGCTGCTGCGCAGATTGCATCCATGGGTACATTTGCTAGGAACGCTAGTGTTGGAACCTTTTTCCTTGTTGAATGGGTTCTTGTTCTTGCGAGCAGTGACATCCAGACCTAGAATAGCAGGTCTGTAGTGTTTCTACAATTCATCTTCAGATTGTTCCTTTAATGAATGGGGAGCCCTTGGTTGCTTAGGCAAAGAAGACAAACAACTGGTTTCCTATCCGAAATGTCTTAGTTTCTTGCAGATAGTACATTAATGCCCTTCTTACATCGAATGTGTATAGGGCTCTTTCTGTTTGTGTTTCAGACTCCTTGAAGAAAGCCGGTAGCTGTATGCTTTGGTTAACATGAAAGTGGGTTACCACCTTGGCCAGAAACTATGGGTTGGTCCTGAGAACTGCTTTGTCCTTGTGTATGTACAGGTAGGGTTCCTGGATTGTTAGCATTTGCAGTTCGCTTACTCTGTGTAGTGATGTGATTGTAACCAGAAACACTGCTTTGAGTGTGAGTGATTTGGAATCTGTTTCGCGCATAGATTCAAACAGTTTTGTCATTAACCGCATCAGCATGGTATTTAAGTTCCACAATGGTGCAGGTACCGATCTTGGTGGTGCAATTCTCTTAGCTCCTTCTAGAAATCTTTTTATCACGGGGCATGTGAAGAAGCTGTTACATTAAGTGGTCCTGGTGTAGGCTACTATTGCTCCCAGGTGTACCTTCAAGCTGAATAGGTTAACCCGGTATCTAACAGGTGACAGGTGAGTGAGGTATGTCCACACAGTTTCCAGTTTTGCCTCCAAATATGTTTTATTTACACCAATGAATGAATCTCTAGATATTCAGGCGCCAGGCCACTTGGATGAGAGTTGCTGGTTCCGGGTGGTATACTCGCCCATCCTGTATTGTTAGCAGATCCTGTTCTTTGATTTTCATCATTTGTCTCCTGGACATCTCTTGTAGGTCTGAATTCCAGGTCTGTCTGGCCCACTGTGCTGGCATGACAATGAAGTTTGTTTCTGGTTGTCTGCCCTTCTCCAGCACCTGCGGTATCCGGGGAAATTGGGACAAAACATAAGCAAATCTCCCTGACTAGCTCATTGACAGGACATTCCCCTCTGATGATGGTGTTAAAAATCGGATGAGAAGTGTTTCCCTTTTGCGTTTCTTGCGGTTGCAAAAAGGTCTATCGTTGGTCTCCCATGGGCTTGGAATATTATCTCCAATATTTGTTGCTTTAATTTCCATTCATGGGAGCTACTTTCTTGCCTGCTTAGTTTATCTGCCTCTGTGTTCCTGGTAGGTGGACTGCTTGCAATGTGGTCTTCCTTAGTATTGTCAATTGTCAGATCTCTTGGGCTAGTTTGCTCAGGGTGAACAATTTTGTGCCTCCCTGTTAGTTGAAATAAACGTTGTTGAGTTGTCGGTTTGTATTAATACAGATTGACCTGTTGTGTGTTTGGAAAGCCTTCAGGCCTAAGAAAACTGTCTTCATTTCCAGGTAGTTGATGTGTTTCAGACCATCTGTGTTGTTCAACTGTGCCTGTACTTTCATGTTGCCTACCCGTGCTCCCCAACCCTTGTGGAATGCATTTGCTGCATTGGTCACCATTAGAGTTGGTGTCTTGAATGGTCTCCCTAAGGTCACATTCTTTGACTTCCACCATTGTATCTACTGTTGTACCTTTGCTGTGACAACCACTAGATCTTCCCAACTCCAGGTGACAATTTGTTTCAGATCCATTCCTGAAAGGGTCTCGTGTGCAGGGTCGCATGTGATAGGAGTAGTATGCATGACGCCATCATGCATATTAGT
The DNA here is from genome assembly GCF_964261635.1 of Lissotriton helveticus. Taxonomy (NCBI): domain Eukaryota; kingdom Metazoa; phylum Chordata; class Amphibia; order Caudata; family Salamandridae; genus Lissotriton; species Lissotriton helveticus. Next base: position 1,191,281,314 of record NC_136069.1, read on the forward strand.
TTAATAACAGTCCTCACTGTCAGAGACTGACCCTTCTAGTACAGGTGAGCTTGCTCTCTGATAGACTTTGCCCTCCTCCAGACTGGTTAAGTCCAGGTTGTGCTTGAATCTAATGCGCTCCCGGCAACACCTTTTCCTGCTCCGGCTGTGGTGGTGACTTTTTGTGGTTTATTTTGAAACACAGACATTGCAGTGTGGTGATCACGGTTTGAATGTCCTTAAGGAATTTTTGTGTAGATTGTATCTTTACCAGTTAATTGTCCAAGTATGGGTAGACATGAATACCTTGTCTTTAGTAGGTGTGCCGCCACTGCGGCGAGGCACTTTGTGAACACCTGTGGGGTTGACTTTATGCCGTATGGTAAAACTGTCAATTGATGGTCCACTTTGTCTATTACAAATCTGAATTTTTATGTTTTTGATATATCGGTATGTGTATGTAGGGGCATTTAGATCTTAGGTTGCCATACAGTCCCCTTTCCTTAGGAGTTGTATTACCTCATTCGTACCCTTTCTACCGCTTTCTTTTGTAAGAGTTCCTGGACTCCTTTTCAGAGTTATATGATCTCTTGTCCTTAAAACCTCTTGTTTTTGTTTTAGGGGAATTTGTGGTGGTTCTTTAATTAGTTCTATGCAGTATGATGTATCACGTTCATATCCCACAAGTCTGAAGTTATATATCCCCACTCCTGTAGGTAATTTCGTATTCTGCCTCCCACTGGTGTTTTGAGGTGGCATGTGTTGTTGTGCAAGTCACTTGCCTGCTGTTCTTCCCTCTCAGGGAATTTGGCCTCTTCTCCTTCCTCGAAAGAGCTGTCTAGCAGGATGTTGTCACTGTTGGTAAGAAGTCTACTGCATGACTTGGTGCGAAATGCTTTGTGGTTGCTGCCCTGATGTGAAGGGCGTATGCCAGTGAGCGTTAGGGATGTGTTTCCTCCTCTTTTAAAGGAGCCCTTGAATTGTGGAGCCCCCATTGCTGTGGCGGTTTTGTTGTCCTTTTTTAGTTGTAGTAGGAACTCATCCACCACTTGTCCAAGCATCTCTTGTAAACGGCATAGAAATTATTGAAGCCTGTACCACTGGCTAGAAACCAGACACTTTGAGCCAGGCATATCTTGTTAGTGGCTTGGCTTTGCACTTCTGCCTGCTGGCAGTGTCTGCAGCATCCAAGGTTGATTTCAGGCAGGTGTTAGCGATGTTTCTCTCCTTTTGCATCACTGCCTTGGCCCTCTTCTTTTACAACTCTGGGAGGTGGATGCACGAGGGACTCCATCTTCTCCCATTATCAGTGGCTGTATCTGTTTAGGATGGCGTTAGAGTTAGCATTCTGCCACTGGGTTGCAATCTCCCTCTACATTTTTCTTCCCTCCAGGTCCACTCTCTTGCTCTCCTTTTCAGGTGGTAGCCCTGCGGAAGTGTGGGCATTGTTCCACTTCCTTTTGGAAGCTACAATTATCGAATCCGCAGGAGCGTTACCCTGGGTATACATAGGGTCTTGAGTAGAAGGCTGGTATTTCTTTTCTACTCTAGGTGTTACACCCTTGGCAGTGGCTGGTTCCCATAATGCCTTGTTTCCTTAGTACAGTATGCAGGGTAGCTTTGGTAGATATAGGTTCCCGTTGTTGGATGGCATTAGAAGAAAACATTAGTCTACTTTATCTTCCTCCAGCTGGACTCAATATGTTTCAGCAGCCCATTTAATGAGGTTGCTGTACAGTTAAAGGTCGCCTGGTGGAGATGGCCTGAAAGGGTAGTTGCCCACTCCTGCTACTTGGGATTCGGGGTCGAGATTGTGCCACGATTCTTAGTCGAACCCGCTTAGCTCTTTGGCCTCCTTGAGTTCCTAGAACTCTTTCTGATCCTTTTCGCAAGGTTCGGGAGTTGCTGGAGCCTGCATGGAACCCCCAAGCAGACTGGTCATCTTCTGTTTCGATCAGTGTCGAAGGCTTGGCAGGGATTCGGAAATCCTTCAAGGAGTCAAACTCTTTCTTTTGCAGGAGTGCGGCCATATCAGTCTCGAGCCTGCTCTTGTTGCGCTCGACCTCAAGCGCTTTTGGTTTGGGGTCTACCATCGGTGACAGACTCTTCGACCTCGAGCGGTCTACCATCACAAAACCTTGCTCTTATCTTTCGTCCTCTCTCGAGCGGATGGTACTGTTGAAGGTTTTAATGGTGACTTGCCTCCATCTGTATCCCTCAGTCGAGATCTGTGTGGCTCTTTGGGTTTTGGCTTACCTTTATTCGACGATTGTCTCTGCGCCGAGGCTGCTCTTTGGAACTTCTTGTCTAGGGCTTTCGACTCATGGCCTTTCAGCGGTTTGGTTATCTTGAGTTTCTTTTTTTTGGTGTCCTTTGGCGCTTTCTTCACTGTTTGTTTTTTCTCTGTGTCAGACGCGTAGCTAGCGGAGTCTGGTTCTTCACCTCATGCTGTTGGCTTCCTCAATGTTCTCATCGTCGTCACAGGCCAAAATCCTTCAATAAATCCTACGTCCGTGGGGTGCTAACCATGGTGGTGTAGTGTTCCAGCCTCTCTCTCATTGACGTACCTTAAGGGTCTTGGGTACGAACGCGGTGATGACCCTTTGGGAAACAGAGGTTGCAGACTTTGTGGGCGTCTCGTTAAGCAAACTGGTGGTGGCAGTTGGGACAGAATTTTCTATGATCCAACCTGCCTTCATTCCCTGACCACAAAGCTGGTACCGGTGGGGTCCCCTGTCAGGAGAAAAGAGAGGAAGGGCCCCAATATCTTGTCATTGTACTGGTGACTATGCACAGGAACAACCGGGGCACCGCCTGAAGTCACATAGGGGATGGACATACCACCAAATGGTGGTCAATGATGCCCACAGATTAACATTTTTTTTTTAAAGCACTTCGGGGCCCAGGCCCCAACCCCTAGAAAGTGAAATAATGCACAACATGCGAGTCCAGGAAGGATACATGCAGGAAAAATAGTCTATCCTGTTGGAGCTCAAAGATCATGTAAAGTGCAATATGTAAAAGTAGAGTGTCTCACTTCTCTCGAAGTTCCGCCTCCTTTGCCACCGTCTCCTGCAACATTTTATTATGTCTTTCCAGCAGAGTATCATGATCCACCTGTAAAGTCTGGAGCTCAGTTGTGTTGATTTGTAGATTATGTTGAGAATCTTGCAACTTGTGTTTCAGTTGTTCTAACATCATCTCCAAATGTTCTCTAAAATACAAAAATTCCAAAAATGGGTATTAGCCTGTTTTTGTAACTTATATTAAACACACATTGTTTGGGTAAGTCATGTACTTGTGGTATTAGCTTTCAGAACAAAATTCTACACACACAGCACAAGTACGAAAAGTTTACAAATGCACACTCGGACTGCACAAGTCGTTACCCATGCATTCTCATTTTAACTCCTCTTCAATTCAAAACCAAAGTTTATTCAGCAATGTACTTACAGAAGGCTACAGTTCAACAAGAATGTGGCACACTGAACTTGGAGAAGACAAGACAACTGTAAACTAATCAGCTTTATAGCATTAATGACTAGGTGAAATGTGGCAGAATGAGACCATTATCAATATCATAAATAAAGGCAGACATGAAATGGCACTTTTTACTTAAGACTGTACGTAGGTGATGAAAAAAAACAATGATTTCATCTCAAGGGCTAAAAGGAAAACCACTATTAGAATGGCCAGAAACATATTCTTCAAAAGGGTGGTGTTAAACGTTTTTAAAGGTTAAGAATGTTGCACTCCATCACAACAGGTACAGCATGTGAGTGATCAGAAGCCAGCATCAGAGTAGGAAATGTGTTTTGACCACGTTACTTCCAGCATGTCACCGGCAGAGTAGTGCAAATCACGCTGCAAGGCCACCTTTATCTCTGTTTTGTAGAATTTTTAATGTGAAAAGGAATTTAAAAGGGAAACCGGTACAAGCACAGTTGTTATAATAAACATTGACAACCTAATACCTGGTGAGCTGAAGAAATTTCTAGTCTTCAAATTATCAAAATAGATTAATTGTGGATAATTCAGAAGCCAGTATTGTGATCCATTATTGATCAAGTTTGCTATGTTCTATATGTAGCAAAAAAAAGAACATCTACACAACATGGCTTGGATGAGGAGGTGATTGTTCACATGCAGATGTGTGTAAAGAACACTAAACTGCAACTAAAATAGCTATCATGATAAGTTTCTTTTTTTTTAAGGGCACAATATAAAATGAACCACGCTGGTTAAACTGTATCTATGTAGAGAAGTATGTCGATGGGGCGAGTTGTTGGCCTAACTTCTAGGGCGGTCGACCTCCGATCTGGGGAACCGGGTTTGAGTCTCGGATAGGACGCTAAACATCCTGTGATTCTGGGCAAATCACGTAATCTCCCCGTGCCTAACAAAAATGAATGTGTCCTCATGTAACGCAACTGGTACTATGTAAAGCGCTTTGATGCCTGGTACCGGGGCAAGTTCGCGCTGTATAAAAGTCCGTAAAAAAAAAAAGTATGAGTGGACAGGAGGGACGCAGAAATATGTGGGTATTTGTTATGTGTATTGAATGAGCCTAACTGAAATGCAGCAGTGCTGTACAGTGTTAAGGCAATGATACAGTCAATAGATGATAGGACAGATTGCTGGGTTCTGAGAGTGGCTTCTTTCCTAAACAGGAGTAGAGTCAGGGAATGAACACACACACACTCCCTCCCGCCCTCCCTCCCTCCCTCCCTCCCTGGCCCAGCGTATGGACCAGACAAACAAATGGATCAAAAATGGGTAGAATAAAATCTGATTATACATTACAAACATCACACTTAATATTGAAAAAAAATCTGATCAATCCACAACTAAAAATAATAATGAGAAAAAGACCTCAATCCGATAAAAGCTCAGTTCAATCTTCAAACTTCTTGGTTCAGATTACTAAGGTGCTGACAATTCAAGTAACCAGAATACCCAAAGGCTGCTTTGTGAAAGCCAGGGTTGGAATGGAATCAATTTGGTGGCCCACTTGAATAATATTTAACTTAATCCAGATTAAAATCATGAGGAGTAACGTGGTCAAAGTTAAAATCTATAATGCAGTAAATAAGATTTTTGGCCAACGCGGCATGACAATATCTAGGATGTCCCACAGAAAAGTGATTCAAAAATATATTAGACAGATTAACTGACAGATAACAGTTTCATGGTTGGATTAGAAAATAGGTATGAATATACTGGTTGGTTTGTGTTGAATACAAATTTATTGGTGCAGACAAAAAACTTTTGCTGAATTGCCCCAGACCAAATGAAAGATCAGCTGGAATGGGTAACTCATAAAAAAGGCAACAAATGATGATTTACAATTCAAATAACTGCCCCACCAGAATCCTATCCCAGTAAGAGATGGTATAAATTTATTAAAACTGCAGCATCGGTGAATATTAATAGAACTGATTATTTCTGAGGTAACCGAAAATTTTTCATGAATGAACATGCATGAATGAACAACAATTGACATGATAGGCCGAAGCAACCCTCCATGCGGATAATCTGATGATACTGCTTCAAACTGTCAGCAGATTCAGACATTTTCTAGAGGAGTGAGGATATTAGATTCAGTTCATACTTGGACCAGGCAAATACTGAACCACGCCTCATTATTACTGGCTGTAACACTGATTTTGATAGGATTAGGCCTGGATCCTAACGACTTTGATTTATGGCAAACATGACATTTTTGCATCACTGGAAACCAGCAAAAAAAGTATTGGTTCAGGTATAATTTGAGTATCGTATTAATTCAAGAGATCTGCTAACGACCTCTTTCAAAATATTGAATGTGAAAACAATGGCTAGTATAGTTCATAACAGGGGGCGAATTTAAGAGTAACTCATAGCTGATAGCCTTGGATTTCATTCCCCTTTCCTTGCTATTCCAACTTACATTTTCTTCACGGGCTTTCATTCAAAATTCAATTTGCTGGCCTTTTTTCCTATTTTCCATTATAAAGATATTTGCTTAATAGACCATTTTCTATGCCAATATCATTTTCGTCTTTTTTTAATTTGAAACTGCATACTATTAGATTCTAGCAGACAAACAAGTCCTTCCAATTGTAATGTGTAGTCAATGGCACTACCTTGGTCCATATGTAGTGGAGAATCCTTAACAGTTTGGGTGAGTAACAATTCCCACATAAAATAATAAAAGAGGGTGTTACCCAGTTTTGCAGCAGTTCAAGGGTTGAAGGACGCACGTTTGAAGTTGCCTACTATTGGGGGATTTAGAAATTAGATTTTTACTGAAAGCTGGGAAAGCGCAAGTGGGGTTGCAGGTAGAATGCCTAGACCAGTAGAGCAGTATTGAGCATGGGCCTTAGAGATTGCAAATGTGTGATTTTGATAATATTTGGAAGGGGGCGTATGCCGGACCCAAATGGAAATGGAGCGCCAGCATGGAATAGCAAGAATTTATTTAGTAGGACTTAACAGAATTCGTGAAGAATAAAACCTAAAATCGTTATGGCAAACTCAGCATATCATTTTCCAAAAAAGCTACAAAGCTTTAGAGCAAGAGACATCCTTCTTAAAAAGTCACGCAAAAGGGATGGGTAAGCAGAACAGATCGAATTGTAGAAATGCTTGGACAGTGCAGTGATTTACACCCTTTGAGTATAGCAAGATTCTAATTAGCAATCATCTGCATGTTTCCCTCTCAACCCAATATCTCAAAAAGAAGTTAAGTAATGTCCACTCTGAAGATAGCTAGGTGAACATGATTAGGATTCTGAGACTAAACTGTAAATTGTCAAAGTAATGTATTTACCTTTCTTGTTTGACAGCCTCATTCTCAATTTGAGAGGATGATTTATTCTTTTGCTGTTTAAAAACGTTATGAACCCGTACTTTGTAGCTTTCAAATTCACCACTAACAGCTGCTTGATCTGCCTGCAAAAAATAGGGAACATGTTTTGTTAGCTAAATGAGGATCTGAGAGAATTCAAATGAAGAGAGAAAGATGGCACATTAACTTTACTCAGACTTATTAGACTATAATTAGTGATGAGTAAATTTGGGTATAAATAACATCACAATATACAATTTCACTTTACACACCTCACTCTTACAATCCTCAAAGTACTACAAACATATTTAAATGACTGGCACTACAAAACTGGGTAATGCACCAGGGGGTGGGGAAAAGGGAGTTGGGGGGGGGGGGATTAGAACAAATTAGGTTGTGTTTGATGAAAATTAGTGTGTTTTGAGAGCTCTTAGCACATGTTCTCACGCTGAGATTGGGTAGGAGACAGTTACAGATCTTTATTGCCTGGCATGAAAAGGCCTGTTTTTTTTAATGAATCTTGAGGTTCAAAATCCCAAAAATTTTTATGCATGCAGGTGTGAATTTTAGGAGTCAGTCACACATACATGAAAAAAACTTATCAACCAGCATCCAAATTGTTAACACAGCTATGATGCAGCCTCTATACAATCCACAGCAGGATAGTCCATGTATAATCTTAAGAAGAAATCAGGTAATTGCACACTAGCGCGGTTTGCAAACTAGGTTTCTGACTTAAACATGACAGCAAACAGTACATAGTATGCAAAAACCAAGACATAGCCAGTGCAAGCAGGTTCAGTTAAGCATAGATGTCACAACTACAGAGTAAATGGTGCCACATTAAAACTGATCAGTTTTGTAAATAGTCCCAACTGCATTGTAAACTACCCGTTCTACACACTGGTGCATTTTGAGAAAGGATAACATTTCTCAGTACCCTGTCACCATCAGATTGTAGCTTCTTTTGTTGTAAATCCACATGATGGGCATACTTCTGCCATGTAGTGTTTTTTTCAAATAAATCTTCGGTCGCAAAATACCTTTTGACTCCTGTCTTGGTACCCAATGCACCAGGCCGAAGACAATTCCTCAGATAGTTTAGCCCCCAGAAGTGGAGTATTTTAAGTGGAGTGTAGCAGAGCAGAATAACTATGACTCTGCATAGTGCATTGTGAATATATACGTTTTTGGGATCATAGCTCGCATCCAGGAAAGTGGGTGGGCGAATGTGAATCTACAGCACAATAAGTTAAAAACCGATAGCTACAGGTTACACAACATTTATTGTTCATAGCATGTGCTACTTTAGATCGACCTTTTCTGCAAAGACTACAGCAGTTTTCTCGCATAAGCGGTGACTAGTAAGCAGATGATGCTGGTATCTGGAATATTGCCTCTAAACACAGTTTGCTCAATTAAAGTCTACTGATGAGTGTGACTTCCACACAGTAATGCTTTGCACAGGTGTGCTGTTGACCCTGTATCAGCTTTACATGTCTGATAATGAGATGCTTCCTATGAGGCCATGGTTTCTCCCTTATTTCTAGTGGACTGTGCTTTTGGTGAAATATGCAGTGTGCTTTTACCTTAGCAAAACATGTTTGTATACATTTAACTATTGACCTGACAACGTCTTCTTTTAAAAAGGGGTTTTCTAAGTGAGGCTTTGCAATGTTCACAAACAATTGTTTTGTCTTTCGCAAGGATCAATGTTGTACATTAGTGACCTATTTACTTGTAATGTGTATTGGGCCTACTATGCTACAGTTTGAGGACATGGAAAGAAAACAGGCAATTACATTGTTTGCTTTACATGAAAAGGGAACAATGCCCTAGGTAAAAACTTCAGGCTTACCCTCAGACAATCCTATTCTAACATTTGGATGTGTTACGCCACCCCACCCCCGCCCCAATCCACCAGTGCGGGGTCTGTGGCAATAGTCACTTACTGCTCAGGGAACAGGAATTGCCCACCTCATAACAGCTTGTTTGTGCACCAATTAAGGCTTTGCTGAGCTGTCAGGTCCACCACCACATTGAGCTTCCCATTGAGTATTTGCTTGTAACCCCTGCCTTCTGTCTTGACCAACATTGGGTGTGGTGTCTGAAAAACAGGCTACAGCTTTTGAAATGTTATCATTCACCCTTGCTCTTGCTAGACTTTCCCTGTCACAGTGTTTAATACAGGCCCCAGAAAATGTTGGACCTGCAGAGGCTCAAGGTGCAACTTTTTGGCATTTAGTGTGAAGCCTAACTTGAGCAACAAGGACAGTGCTGCTGGAGTCTGAGATAGGCATTATTGTCAGCGTCTCCTCTTTAGATGCCAAGGTAAGGGGACAGTTGTACTGGGCTGTGACTTAGGCAGGATGCCACCAATGCTAAACACTTAGTGAACACTCTTGGGGCTGTTGTGAGCCTGATAGACAGAGTTTTGAACTGGTAGTGCAGTCCACTTACCACAAAGTGCAGGTAGCAGTGGTGCACCTGATGTATAGCAATGTGTAAGCAGACATCCATGAGGTCGAGGGTCACCATGTAGTTTCCTTGCGCAAAGGAAGGAGCAATTCACCGGCCTGATGCCAAGGACTGGCCGCAGGCTGCCATCTTTGTGGGGAATGTGAACGTTCTGGTAAGGCTCTCCTTGATCCTGTTGCCGAAGGGCTACCAGTGTGATTGTGCCCTTGCTGAGAACAGCCTGTACCCTCCACTCACAAGAGTCTGTGTTGGTCTTGACTCACTGCATGCTGCCACGGTAGTAGGTTTGGTGGTGTGGGTTGGAACTCCAAGCAGCATTCCTTCTGGATGATGGATAGGACCCACTCGTTGGAGGTTACCAGAGAGGTGATGTGTAATCAGGTGGGGGGAAAATGATGGGTAAGTCACTGCTTGGAGGTGACCTTGCAAAAGCATTATTTATCTTTGATTCTGCCACTGCGCCCATTAGCCAAATTGACCAATAGGCCCTTAAGGTGTGTCCCTCTTAGAGGACTGCTGGTGGTGGAAACCCCTGCGATGAGCGTTGGTTGCCGCCTTAGCTCCTGCTCTGTATTGTTATTTCTGGAAGTCAATCTTGGGTGGTGTTGAGGACCCGCACTACCTATTTTAATTTTTTCAAGCATGCTATCTACATAAGGGCTAAACAGATGCCCTCCATTCAATGGCACTTAATGAGTGGGCCCCTGTGGTTGTACGACACCCTAAGCCATGCATGGCAGCAGAACACGATAGAGGATAACAGTTATGAAGACGTCTCTGCCTGTACCAGCTGCATCTAGGGCACACTGGATACTGGCATTAAATATAATAGTACCTTCCTGCATTAGCGCTTGTCCTCTCTTCTAGTACATAAACAGACAATGGAGGGCAGGGGGCAAAGAGGGTAGTAGCAGAGAAGGACCAGGGCCTCGGATAATGGAAGGCAGGGACATCAAGCTAACCATGGAGAGCAAGCGGGAGAGGCAGTGGTAACACTTTGGACTATGCAGGGGTGGCAACACATCGGACCATGCAGGGCGGGGGGGGGGTATAGGAAAACAAAGGGAGCGGCTTGGACATGAAGACAGAGAACAAAGGAAGCAAGGGGGAAAGGGGAGGCAAGCGGACCATGGAGGGCAGGCTATGGTAGGGTGGCCACCAGCAGGGGAGTGGGCCTGTGCCAATCCCTCAGCACAAATGGCTGAAAGTTGTGCGCAGTGGAGGTTTTGGCTGACTATAGTAAAATATTTCTGAAAAAAGCAGAGGCTAATTGGACAAGTTACAAAATTTCGGTAATGCCTTATCTGGTAGAGACATGATCGAGCTGCAGATTCCTTACTTTTGAATTTTCCAGTTGTCTGAACGGATCCGGAAGACTTTTCATTGAGCAATACCCTTTTGCCCCGTTAAGTGGATCAGTCGGCTCTGCGTGGTGTTGTCTCAGCTGTTGTGACATATGCATCACCTATTTAGGTGCCACCTCAGCCTGCTGATGTCAGTTACACGTCTTATCACACCAGGAGCACGGAGCCATGGAGTGCACTGACATTAATGTGTTATGAACAACTAGGGCTTTGAAAGGGAACAGCACTTACCCTTAAAACCTGTCCGCAGTGCGGGGAGAATGGGTTGGTCAGTAAGGAATCTGCAGCTAGACAATGTCTCTACCAGATAAGGCGTTACCGAAGGTAAGTAACTTGTCCATCTGATAGAGAGATCTAGCCGCATATTCCTTACCTTTGAATAGATACCTAAACAATACCATCCCCGGAGGATGGACAAGTTTAGACCAGGAAGTCCTGCAGGACAGAGCAGCTAAAAAGGCTTTCCCTGTAGACTGGACTTTACAGGCAGTTGCGCTTGGTGAACATGTGCAGGGATGCCCACGCTGCTGCCTGACAAATGTCGAGGACTGGAACTCCATGTTTTAACACCATGGAGTGGAGCTCACTGGTTAGAGGCGGCAGACCCGTAAGCAGAGAACGGCCCGGGACCAGGGTTCAATTCCCGACGCGGCAGGATCGTGGACCAGGGTCAAAACGGACTCGATAATTCTCGCCTCGGTGCCTACTCTAACCAGGGAACACACTCGGCAACTCTGGGCATTAAGCTTGTCTCATCTCTACAACGGCCCCCCACAGACGCCGGGGATGCCTGGTTTCACCTTGGAGATACCCAGAAAGGGACCATCTCACAGGGAAAACCAGGTCGGGTTCCCCAGCGGTCTTCAGCGCCAGGATACTCCATGGAGTCGCAGTGCGCTTTACAAGTACACCCACATTTACATTTACATTTACATGTACATGGTAGCAGACTTCGCTCTAGTAGAATGAGAATGAGCCCTCAAACCTTCAGATTGCCCCACATAGAATGGTGTTACCACTTTCGGTGAGAAAGAGGCCCTAGTGCATAGCATCAGCGTATCAGGGAAGATGGTCGGGTAAGGAGGCTTAGATGACAGCCTGCAATTCGCTCACACTCCTGGCAGAAATTATTGCCCCTTAAAAGGTTGTTTTGATGGTAAGCAGCTGAAGGGGACAGCTGTGCAGAGGTTCGAACTGAGCACAAATCAGGAAGGTGAGAACCAAATTAAGGTAACACTGAGGCATGATGAAAGGGGCATGTGGGAACATATGTATAAGCACCTTGAGAAATCTATTTACAATAGGGGATTTAAATAAAGAGGGTTGGTCTGGCATTCTTAAAAAAGGCAGACAAGGCTGAAAGAGCCTTGCTGGACAAGGGTTAAAATAAAAAGTTAAGGCCTGAGATAGGGAGAGAGAAAGAGGATCAAAAGACATTTCTGTAAAATATTTTACAAATTTGTGCCACTGGCAGGTGCACACGGTCTTGGTAGAGGGAGGCCTGGCTGCCAAAATAACATTGCAGACTTCGGGAGAAAGGTTGAATGCTATAAACTGCAGTCTCTCAATCTCCACGCAAAAAGGCGTAGAGTTGATAGCTGGGGGTGGAGGACCCTCCCCTGCTGTTTCGACAGAAGATCCTTCCAAAAGGGCAGCCTGATCGGAGGATCGATACTTGATTGGAGAAGCTCAGGATACCAGACTCTCCGTGCTCAGACTGGAGTCACAAGAATGACTTGGGCCCAGTCGCTGATCTTCTTGAACACTCTGGGCAGGAGTGCTAAAAGAGGAAAGGCTCCATTCAAGACGAAAAGCCTCTGAGCGAGAGCTGCCTTGGAAACTACAACGCGCAAAACTGCTGAGATTGCACATTCTCAGCGGAGCCAAACAGATTAACAAAGAGTCTCCCCACTGCTGAAAGAGACCTTGGGCCACATCAGGATGGAGACGTATTTGTGATCCTGCCAGGTGTTGAACCAACAGGGACATGCTCTGCTGTTTCAGCCACATCTAGAGACGCAGGGCTGCTTGAAAAAGGGTATACGACCAAACTCCGCCCTGTTTTGTTGCAGTACCACATGGCACCTGAAACAGCTATGCCTTGATTTTAGGAAGGAAAGCTTTCAATGCCAAGAATATAACTCAGAGCTCCAGCAAGTGGATGTGGAGTCCGGATTCCGCCAGAGTCCTCTGATCTCCACCTCTCCCAGATGGCCGCCCCATCCCAGGAGTGACGCATCTTTCACTACTGTGTGATTTGGTTGGGAAAGGTGTCTGCGCGAGACCCAATCATGGTTGGTCAGCCACCACTGCAGGTCCTATGTAGTTCCCTCCGAGATTTGGAATCTTTTCTGAGAGATTCCACTAATTCTACGCCCATGGGAACTTCAGGTCCCAATGCAGAGCCCATATAGGCCATCTAGCATGTGTTACAAGCAGGACGCAGGAGGCCATGAGGCCCAGCAGTCTCAGACTAATTTCCACCGAAATCCAGGATAGAGGCTGAAACATCGGTATCATAACCTGGATTTGCTGCTTGGGAGGACAGACCCAAAACTGCACTGTGTGCAGAACAGCTCCGATGAAAGGGAGCGACTAAGAGGGAGTCAGGCATGACTTTGGCACATTGATAGTGAACTCCAGCTAAAGCCGGAGGTTCAACCTAATCTGGAGGTGGGAGACGACAGCCTGGAGCTAGCCCGCCTTTAACAGCCAGTCAGCAAAATAGGGAAAGACGGGCACTCCTGATCTGTGCAGATGAGCTGCAGCCACCACCATCACTTTGGTGAACTCCAGAGGGGCGCTGGTAAGGCCAAAGGGGAGCACCGTGAACTGGGAGTGCTCGTGGCCAACCGCAAACCACAGGTAGAGCCGATAAGCAGGCAGAACGGGAATGTGAAAATAGGCGTCTTGTCCAACAATACCATCCAGTCTCCTGGGTCTATGGCAGACAAGACCTGCGCCAGAGTGAGAATCTTGAACTTTTCCTTTTTGAGGAAGTAGTTGAGCACTCTGAGATCTAGGATAGGGAGCAGAACCATCTCCTTCTTCAGGACCAGACAGTAGCAGGAATAGCAACCACAGACTACTTCTGGTGCCGGAACCCTATATAGTGCTCCATTGGCCAAGAGTCATGCCTTCCTCCTGAAGCAGATTTAGGTGATCCTCCATCAACCGGTTGTAAGTTGAAGTAATGGAGGGAGGGCTAGACTCAAGGGGGAGGGAGTAGCCCCTTCGGAATATTTGAAGAATCCACCTGTCCGACGTGATGTTTTGCTTGTGGTGGAGGTGATGGCTGATCTTGCCACCAACTGGGCGCCCATAAACTTCAAGGGCTAGACTAGGAAGGTTTGGAGGCTGAGGCTGAAGAGGGCGGGGTCAAACGAGCCACGCCAAGGGCTGTGTAGAAGTTGCTGAACTTGCAAGGTCTTGTGGTAGGGATATGGCTGGTGCAGCTGAAAGCCCATTCCATAGCCACGAAAGGGGAAAAAGGCAGACAGGGAACGTATGCCACTAAGAGGACAAGGACTTGTTCGTAGCACAGGAATTTGTAAAGCGCTCCAAAGCCACGTCTGCCTTGTTTCTGAATACACTGGTACCATCAAAGGGCTTTTGTGCTGGGGCCAGACCTGCTGGTGCGGAACCCTATGAAGCATCCTCGTAGCCTCTGGGGCCCGAAGGAATACTGGGAGGGTCAGGCTGCCCAAATATGAGGCACATGGCATCATAAAATTCCTTGAGCTGGGCGGAGATTGTTCCGGCTCCCAGAAAGGCGGGGAAGCACTGAACAGATGCAGGATCAGTTTCAGCCGATCAAGGGCTTTAAGGTCGAGTCTCCAGCATCGCCGACCGACAAGGAAAAGTCGAAGCTTCAACTTCTTGTGTTTTTTACGCTTCTCACCTGATCAACTCTAAGACTATGGCTCCCGGAGCGGTGCCCAGACCTTCCTCTCGACCGAGACAGAGAACGAGACCTCCAGGGCAAACGACCCATTGCCAAATGCCAGGCCGTAGGCAGCTTTGGAGAGCGCTTCTTCAGAGCTTTTGGAACATGGTCTGACAGTCGGAGCATGACTTCAAGTCGTGGTCGAGCTTCAGCCACCAAAGACAAACCAGGTGTGGATCTGTGACTGACATGGCGCGGTGACAGGTGCAGCACAGTTTGAATACAGGAGTCTTCTTGACATCCCAAAAATATTGGACAAAACGTCAAAAAAAGCCTGTCACAAAGTGACAAGAGGGTAGCTCTTGTCACGGCTCTGTACATACTGGTAAGAAAAGAATAGACATCAGAGTGCTGGGATGGCGCCTACATAGGTGACTCAGACGCCACAAAGTTGGATGCCACCTAACCGCGAGAAAGGGTACTGCTCAATTAAAAATCTTCTGGATCCAGTCTGATGCCTGGGAAATTCAAAGGAAAGGACTCTGCGGCTAGATGTCGCTATCAGATTGACATTATAATCAGATGTGGTAATATGATCTTTCCTAATATAAAATAAAATTGTAAAACCAAGGCATTTACTGGAGCATCCAAAACTTAGTGACGCTATAGTTTGGTAATAAGATCTTAGCTTATGTTAAAAACCCTAGCAATTCACAATAAAACCCACAAAGGTTAAATTAACGTTACAGTTAGGTGAGTTAACAACTAACACTTAAACACAAATTAACACTGAAATGTATCGGATATATTTCGGTGAGCTAACTATAACTTGCCTCCCCACCATGCACTGCTTTAGACCTCACATATTCTATCATTAATTACGTTAAATCACATGACAGATGACACCACTGCAGCAAGGACGCACACACACAACCTGAGCTCGTTGCAGTGCAGTGCTTTTATTCACCAGACAGTATAGCAAAGAACCAACATATTTCAGCTCTACTCAAATAGACTTGTTTACAGTAAAAGCCATGTTCATAATGGCATACATTTAAAATGATTAGTGCAAATTAATAACTGTCCTCTGCTCAATAATCTATGTTTAAAGTCAGCCTCAAGCACAGATCGTGTATCTTAATAAAAGCAATTCATTTATGGAGTAGACATCCAGAATTCAAAATTCAACCACATTCTTTATCTAAACGGAAATCATATCCATCATTAGTGAAATGATAGTCTCAATAAGTATTGCATCATACGAAAGAATTTACACATTATTATTTACAGCATTGTTGAAGAATATAATAATCCACTGTGAATACAATTTATACATAAGTGACTTGAGTAATCTCCAAGCATCTGGCTCATTCAAATATATTGTGCAACTCCTGTCATAACGTAGATCTGTGCTAGTTCTTTCATACTTCGCCTTATTTATACTCAATGAAAGATTTCATTGCACAGGATAGGATTACTTAACACAACTGATGATGAAAACTGTGGCCAATTGTGAGAACGATGTAAAAAATTGCAAACAATGGAAGTTGAAGAGGGACTGAAAATCGTAACGTTTTCAAATAGATGAAGATAAAATAAAAATAGCCAAAACCCGGTATTATAACCTGGAACTACTAGGAAAAAAATAATAATAAAGTTCTGAATTAGTCACAACTGCACATGGTGATTAGAATAACACTCCTCAACTTAAAAGCGATTGATTTAAAAGGAATACTGGATGCTGCAAAAGAGAAAACAACCAACCCCAAAAAAATGGAAAGGACAACAAGGAGGAGAGAATGATTAACGAAAAGGGGAAATTGTTGAATCACCTTCTATTTTCTGCATTTTATCCTGGTCTGCTACTCACGTTTTTGATGCTTCTGCATACACCCCCACTCCCTCCCTCAAGTTGGCCAACTCTCATAGTACACCCCCTCCCATTCCTGTGGATTTTCAAAATGGCTGTAAAAACAAAATAAATCTAAAAAAGTCATTATCCAGCCCAATCACATTTGAAAATACAAATTCAACTGCAATAGACAGAAGTAGCAAACTGCTGAATCGTAATTATAAGTAGTGGAGACATGCAAAAGTGTTAACCCTTTCAAGTGACATAGACGAAGAAAAAAGCAATCATCTTTTAATAGACATTACCAATTACAGGACATAAGTGTACACATTTGTTTAATAAATCTGTCCCAACAATTTACAAAAGCAACTCAGAGTAATGTCAATCAATCGATCAATCAGTACATTTGTAGAGCGCGCTACTCACCTGTGAGAGTCTCAAGGCGCTGAGGAAAGGGGGGGAGGGGGGTTCCCGCTACTGCTTGAATACCCAGGTCTTGAGGTGTTTCTTGAAGGAGTGGATGGTGTTCATGACGCGGGTGGTGTCTTCAGTGCTGATGTGGGTCCATGCGCTGAGGGTGGTGGTGGGGGTCGTTGGTTTGGTGGCTGGGGGCGGGGTGTGGCGTCCGAAGCGGTCGTGTATATCTGCGATCTTGCGGTGGAAGAATGTGGCAAGGGAGTTGCAGAGGTCTTGCGACGGTGTGATGTAGTTTTTGCTGGCGCTGGGGTTGGAGAGCTCTTTGACGATGCTGAAGAGTTCCTTGCTGTTGTGGGAGCTGTTGTCCTTTTGGTGGTGCGGATCATCTGGTGGTATTCGCGGGTGGCGCTCTTGAGGGCTGTCATGTTTTCTGATGTCCGCTTGTGGCGCCAGGCTTTTTCGAGGGTTCGGCACGATTTCTTAGCGATTTTGAGGGCGTCTGTGAACCATGAGGATTTTCTGTTGCTAGTCTTGCCTGGGGGTTTCTTCAGTGGAGCGAGGTCGTCGGCGCAGTTGGTGATCCACTGTGCGAGATTGTCTGCTGCGTTGTCGGTGTCAGGGGTGTCGGGCAGGTGGGTTCTGGCTCAGCGATGTGGTCAGCTGGTCTGTGGTGACTTTGCTCCAGCATCTGCGGGGGATCTGTAGCGTGTGGTGGTGGGATGTGGTCTTCTTGAAGGTGAAGTGGATGCACCTGTGGTCGGTCCAGTGTAGTCCGGTGGAATGGTTGAAGGCAACGTGGCTGCTGTCCGAGAAGATGGGGTCGAGCGTGTGGCCGGCGTAGTGGGTGGGGGTGTCCACCAGTTGCTTGAGTCCGAGGTTGGCGAGGTTGTCGAGCAGGGCGGTGGTGTTGTTGTCGTTGTTTTCAGGTGGAAGTTCAGGTCCCCTAGGAGGATGTACTCTGGTGAGGTTAGGGCGTGCGGGCTGATGAAGTCGGTGATGGTTTCGCAGAATTGTGTCCGTCGGCCTGTAGATGAGCGTTCCTCTCAGGGTGGTCTGGGGGTCGGTGTGGATTTGGAAGTGTAGGTGTTCGGCGGCGGCAGTGAGTGTGTCTTCGGCGTTGGTCGTGACGCTGATGGTGTTCTTGTAGATGATGGCGATGCCTCCTCCAGTTTTGACGACGCGGTTCGTCCGGGATGGCTATGGCAATGTCGGGGGCCGAGGAGGCATTCATCCAGGTTTCCGTGATGAAGTGATGGTGCTGTTGTATCAAGGAGTTCCCAGAGTTCGACGGCGTGTTTGTGGACGGAGCAGGTGTTGAGGAGGATGCACTTGAGGTGGCTGTTGTTGTTGTTGTTGCTGCGTTCGGTGGGCGGGGTGCAGGTTCGGAGGCAGGAGAATTTGCATGCTTGGCAGGTGAAGGGTCCATGAGTGCGCCTCGGGGTGGCTGGGTGGCAGGCGGCGGGTCGTCCTGTGCGGAGTGCGATGAGGGTGGCGGTGTCGTACCTCAGTCGGGTTCCCTGGCAACGGCTGGGGCTAGGGGTTCTGGCGCTGGGCGCGGTCCAGGCGCGGACGGGCGCAGACGGGCTTGCCTTTGGCGCGCCAGCGGTGCGGCCGCTGTGCGGCTTTCATATGAGGGTCAGAGGGAGGGAGGAGCAGCTGGGAGGTGGGAGGGCAGGTCAGCGAATGGGCACGGGGGGGCGGAGCTGCACGGGAGGCAGCAGCGAGAAAACGGGGGAGCAGCGGCGAGCAAAAAAGCTCCAAGAGTACAAAAAGAGAGAAAAGGGCGACAGGCACATGGGGGTACAAAAGAAAAATGGGCAGCAGGCACTGGCACACAGGGGCACAAAATAAAGAAGGGGCAGCAGACACTGGCACACAGGGAAGGTCTCCCAGGAGGGGACCAGGAGCGGAGCAAGGCGGGAAAAGTCGGCGCAGGACAGCCGAGGAGCGAGGCAGCAGAGCAGGCGGCTGGCAGGAGGAGGTCACTGGCACAGGTGGCGCTGCCGCGGTGGGGAAGGAATTAGTTACTTACCTGTACACTATAGTTCTCCAGTATTATCTTTCATAGATTCACATGCTTGTATCTTCCCCGTCGTCATGGTGGGAGTCTCACGGTAACAGAATGACCAAGCAGTATCATAGAGAAGAAAAACTGCATAGAAAATCCCCATAGGGGCTGTATTATTTGGTAACCAGACCATATCTTTGTTTGGACCAAAAGCCAGCCAATCAGCATTGCTGCCCTGCCCTCACACTCCCCAGCAGAAGCTTCCTGCCTCAGATTTCCGTCCCCGAGTGAGAGACATGGATAAATACCGAGAAACAGGATCTGCCTGAGAAACGGGGAGGCGGGCGGGCGCATGTGAATCTATGAAAGATAATACTGGAGAACTATAGTGTACAGGTAAGTAACTAATTCCTTCTCCAGTATTACATCTTTCATAGATTCACATGCTTGTATCAGAGTAGTAAGCAGTGCTCACCAAATTAGTAGCGTTTCCAGGACAGAACTAAAAAAGGAAGCTCTGCCGTAAGACAAAGGTATAACAATACACATCATAATATACGAAATACGATAAATGCATGTTGACACATAAATCAAAGTATTGCATAGACAACAAAACATGCCATTATGTCATACCTTACTGAAAAAGACGTTTCAGAACAGCTTGTCCCACTGCCGTGTCCTCTTTCCACGCAGTGTCCAGACAGTAGTGTCTCGTAAAAGAGTGCACGCTCTTCCACGTCGCTGCTCTGCAGATGTCAGGCAGCGCCACTCCTGCAAACAAGGCCATCGAAGTTGCCATCTTCCTTGTGGAATGTGCATGTACCTTAGAATCTAGCGGCTTCCCCGCTTTTTCATGACATTTCAGGATAGCTGCGGAGATCCATCTGGCAATACTCAGTCTTGACAAAGGAAGACCCTTCCTTTGCCCTTCAAAAGCAATGAACAATTGCTTGGACTTGCGGAACGTTTTTGTCCTTTCAATGTAGAACTTTAGGCATCTGGAAATGTCTAAAGAATGTAAGGCTCTTTCTGCCTCCGATGAAGGATTGCTGAAAAAAGTAGGCAAAATAATGGGTTCATTGAGGTGAAAAGATGTTGCCACCTTGGGAATAAAGGTAGGATTTGTCCTTAGGATAACCCTGTCTTGACGAAATTGTAAGAAGGGTTCCTCCACTGAAAAGGCCTGGATTTCACTAACCCTCCTTGCTGATGTTAAGGCGAGAAGGAGGGCCGTTTTCCATGACAGGAACTGCAAATCTGACTTGTGAATAGGCTCGAAAGGAGGCCTCATAAGCTGTGATAGTACTGTGTTGAGGTGCCACGGCACAGGAGGGCGTTGGATGGGTGGATAAACCCTAAAAAGTCCCTTGATAAACTCCTTTATTATCCTGGAGGACCAGAGAGATGGTTCATTTGGCTTCCGCCTGAAGCGCGATATTGCTGCCAAGTGTACCTTGACCGAGGCATGCGACAGACCTGCCTTAGATAGTGACAGCAGGTAAGGGAGGATACCTTCAGGTGGTACTTCAAACGGATGCAAGTTTTGTCTGCTGCACCAATGGCAGAAACGTGTCCATTTCGCTGCATATGTTTTGTTTGTTGATACAGCTCTAGCCTGTGAGAGAACATGTCTGCATTCTTGTGAAATGTCTAGATTTTGAAACTCCCGCTCGTGAGGTTCCATGCTGACAATTTTAGAGATTGTAGATTCGGATGCAGAATTTGCCCTTCTTGCATGGAGATGAGGTCTTGAAATGTCGGGAGCTGGATTTTCTCGCCCCTCGACAAAAGAAGTAGGTCTGGAAACCACGCCTGTCTCGGCCAGGCTGGTGCTATCAGTATGATCCGGCACGGTTCCAATCTCATTTTGCGCAGTACTCGCGGTACCAACGGGAAGGGAGGGAACGCGTATGCAAACCTTCCTGTCCAATCCATGAGGAATGCATTTCCCTTGGAGCCCTGTTGATGGTATCTGGACGCGAATTGAACGCACTTTGAGTTGTTTTGCGTTGCGAACAAATCTAATGTGGGAGTGCCCCACCTTTGAAACAAGAGGCGAACCTGAGTGTGGTGTAGTTCCCACTCGTGCATCGCCTTGGTAGTACGGCTCAGGGCGTCCGCCCGTGTGTTGAGGACTCCCTGAATATGCTGAACCTGAATTGAAATTCCATTGGTTATGAGCCATTTCCAGATTCTTTGCGCCAATGTCGACAGTTGTTTGGATCTCGTACCGCCCTGCTTTAGAAGGTAAAACATGGTAGTGGTGCTGTCCGTTTGGATCAGTACTGACGATTGGCGTATTCTGGGGAGAAATGCTTGAAGACCTAGGAACACCGCTTTGAGCTCCAACATGTTTATGTGAAGCTGAGCTTCCCAGTCTGACCAAAGGCCCTGAATTTCCAGCTCCTGAAGATGCGCACCCCATCCTTTCAGCGAAGCGTCCGTTGTCATCATGAAGTCGTGATCTAGAGGAATGAAGCTCAAGCCTTGATCCAAGTTCTTTCGAATCTTCCACCATGACATTGCCACCTTCATATGGCTCGTGATGGTAATGCGATCCTCGAAGGTACCTTTGGCCTGGGCCCACTGCTCGTCCAGTTGTTCCTGCAAAGGCCTCATTCGAAGCTGACAGTTTGGCACCAGAGGGATGCAGGATGACATCATCCCCAACATGGATTTGTATATCCTCACGGAAGTGGACCTTTTTGCTTGAAGAGCTGCCGTTAGCCTCATGATCTTTCCCATTCGTTCTTCGGAAGGGTAGGCTTTCCCTGCACTGGTGCATATCCATGCCCCCAGGAACTGGATGCCCTTGGCCGGAGTCAGCGAGGATTTCTCTAAGTTGGTCTTCAGGCCCAATCGCTGAAACAGCCGGATGCAGCTCTGAAGAGATGTTTCTGCCTCCCTGAAGGATGGACCTGTCACCAGCCAGTCGTCCAGATATGGGTAAATGTAATGCCCTTGCAGTCTTAAATGGGCTGCCACCGGGGCCATGCATTTGGTGAATACCCTCGGGGCTGACTTGAGTCCGAATGGCAGGACCTTGAACTGGAAGTGGCGACTCTCCACAACAAATCTGAGATACTTCCTGTGCTTCCGAAGAATTGGAATATGGAAGTACGCATCCATGAGATCTAAGGAGGCCATGAAGTCGTTTTGTTTTATCAGTAGAAGAATTTCTTGTAACGATAACATTCTGAAGGGTATCTTTTTTATGTATCGATTTAGATCCCTTAAGTCCAATACCTGCCTCCATTTCCGGGTTTGTTTCTTTTTGATGAGGAAGAAATGCGAGTAAAAGCCTTTCCCTCTGAGATGTTGCGGCACTTCCTCTATGGCTCCCTTTTGCAGAAGCGAGAGAACTTCCTTCTGCATTTCCTGGCGATGTTTGCTGAGCCTGAGTACTGGGGGTTGATCCGGAGGTATCTCCACAAATTCCAGAATGTGGCCCCTGCTTATGACATCTAAAACCCATTTGTCCGATGTAATGGACATCCAGTTGTTGTAAAATTGAGACAGATAGTGGTCTTTGTCGTGGATCCGTTGTGTGGGGAGCGCCGGCCTGAAATCATTGACGTCTATTAGACTGCTGAGGTTTCCCCCTGGCGTTAGATTTGCCTCTGGACTGTTGTTGGTAAGAGGAGTTGGAGGACCTGAATTGGTTGTTAGTGTTATACTGTCGATATCCCTGCTGATTGTACGGCTGATATCGGTTGGATTGAAAAGAGGATCTTTGATTAAATTGACCTCTTGAACCTCTCCTCCGAAAGGACTGAAACCTTCCTTGCTGAAGTGATCCCAGCGCTCGAGCTGTATCCGTGTCCGATTTTATGCCTTGCAACGCCTCATCGATATGCTTTCCAAATAAGTTTTCACCGTCAAAAGGCATATCAACGATTTTCGCCTGTACCTCTGGACGAAAAGACGTCGCCTTGAGCCAGCCCTGTCTGCGAAGCGAAACCGCTCCCGCCATCTGCCTGAAGGCCATGGACGAAATATCCATGGCGATGTCGATAGATTCGGCAGCAGATTTAGAGCCTTCCTTAAGAATGGCTGCCGCTTCCTCCTTTTTGTCCTCTGGAAGAGCAGAAAGTATGGGTGCAATATCAGACCACATTTGCCTGTTGTATCGTCCAAGCAGTGCCATAGCATTTGCCGCTTTAATGGTAGAGGCAGCCATGACTGCAAACCTCTTACCTGCTCCATCCATTCTCCTTCCCTCCTTGTCAGGTGGCACTAGGGAAGTAGCCACCGGGTTCTTAGAATTTCTTTGTGCCGCCTGCGTCACAACTGATTCAGGCCTGGGGTGCCCAATGAGGCAGGCTTTTGTGGACTCTGGGGCTCTGTATTTCTTGTCAATGCGGGGAACTGAGACCGCAATAGACGCAGGTGTTTTCAAGATCTTCAGACCCTCCTCCCAGATGTGAGGGATAATTGGAATAGAGCGAAGCGACCTCTTGTTTTCATCTTTGAAGTCATACAAGAAACAATCCGTTTGTTGTACCTCAACATCCAGATTGAATCTTTTGGCCGCCCTTTCCATGAGATCATGAAAACCTCCGATATCTTGAGGAGGGGAGGTAGATTTGAGTGGTTCAGGCGATGCAGTCGATGGTAAAATGTATTCGTCCCATTCCTGTCCTGAAGCATCCTGAACGAGTTCTCCTTCTTCAGGCTGCTCATCCTCGTCGGATTCCGTAAGGTCGTCCCTTATAGTAACAACCTGCGGCGATCTCACCCCCTGTTCTTGTTGAGCAGGTGCTGCAGGTGTCTGAGAGAAAGGCGTCTGCCTAGCTGGTTGCGAGGAATTCGCCTCTGGGAAGCGACGGTAGTAGTCATTCAACATCAACCTAAGATCAGAGACAAGGTTGAGGGGTATAGACATCGTCTCCTGATGATCTTCCTCCCTCGAGTCCTCATGCTGCTCCTCCTCTTCTTCATCATAATCACCAGATTCCTGAAATGACTCATATCTGGAAGATTGTGGTCTGTCCTTGAAGGAATAAACCTCCTCTTCATCCGTGTCTTGGCTCTTTATCTGCAGCTGAGAAGGACTGTAGGCGGCACCTGAGGACTCCTCGCCATCTGAGTCCTGCTCTAGCAATGAGGACGGCGGCAAAGGTGAAATCTTTGTCCACGAGGTGAACTCTGCAGCTTCACTGATGGTAGATGAACCCCTTGTAGACTGAAAAGACCGGATCGAGATCATGGTCTTCGACTGCGGTGATTTGAATGCTTTTGCGGAAGAAAGCACGATTTTCGTCGACGGAACCGTCGTCGACGGGCCTTTCGTCGACGGAACCATCGTCGGTGGGACTTTCGTCGACGGAACCACCGTCGTCGGAACCATCGTCGACGGGACCTTCGTCGACGGGACCTTCGTCGACGGGACCTTCGTCGACGGGACCTTCGTCGACGGGACCTTCGTCGACGGGACCTTCGTCGACGGGACCTTCGTCGACGGGACCTTCGTCGACGGGGCCCCCGTAGACATCTTCGACGTCGAACCTGTCGTCGACGGAGTCGTCGTGGTCGTCGTCGACGGCCTGTTCGTCGACATTGAGATTTTACTCGTCGATGTTGTAATCGTAGACGTCGCAGTCGTCGACGTAGCTTTAGACCTTATCGTCGACGAAGCCACAGTCGTCGACGAAGTCGTCGTTGACGGAGCCGAAGTCTTCACCACAGATCTTGGAGCAGAAGCCAGCGAGCTGGTAGAGGGTGCAGACCCAGGTTCCTTAAGACTGGACTGTCCCACCACAGGAGTAATAGGAAGAGATGCGGTTGATTTCTCCTTAGTTTTACTCTTTTTAGACTCCACTCTCTCCACAGAAACAGAAGCCTTTCTTTTCTTGGGAGTTGAATGAGAAGATCCCTCCTCAGAATCTGAGCCTGATGTGGCCTTCTTCTTCTGAAGCCATAACAGTAGTCTAGCCTCTCTGTCTCTTTTAGTTTTGTCAGAAAATTTTCTACAAAACTTACAGTCTTTCACCAGGTGTTTAGGGTGGAGACAGTAAAGGCAGTCCTCATGTGGGTCCTCAGAGAACAGTCTGGCCTTCCCACAGGACCTGCATGGCCTGAACAGCCTCTTTTTAGAGCCGTCAGCCATTATAAGAGAAATAAGTACACACAGTACCTTAATGTAGAAGACAGGAAACAAGATTCCAAAAGGTCAAAAGTTCACTCAGGAACAGAAGAAAACTGAGCAGAGCTCAGGGAGACTCCTTATCACACGAAGGCGGTTGGAAATCTGAGGCAGGAAGCTTCTGCTGGGGAGTGTGAGGGCAGGGCAGCAATGCTGATTGGCTGGCTTTTGGTCCAAACAAAGATATGGTCTGGTTACCAAATAATACAGCCCCTATGGGGATTTTCTATGCAGTTTTTCTTCTCTATGATACTGCTTGGTCATTCTGTTACCGTGAGACTCCCACCATGACGACGGGGAAGATACAAGCATGTGAATCTATGAAAGATGTAATACTGGAGAAGCGACCTACCCTGAGGTAGGATGTAACTGTCATCGATATGAATAGCTTAAATATGGGGGGGGATGCATTCTTATGCCTAGGGAGATATTTCGACTAAGTGTAAATAGTGCACTACAGTTCTGGTGAACACAAGGAGAAACAATGTTTCAACTGGAGGAATTACCAAGACTGTATTGAAAGACCCCCTTCATTGGAAATGAAGGTGGAGAATCAGGGAAGAAAATGTAGAGAACTGTACTATTCTCCTTGCACTAGGTTGTTCAATCTTACATCATTTAACATACCGTCCCAACGGAAATACAGGGAGTTTGGTTGAATCCAAAGGTGGCACATTCCACGAGGTAGGTATACTGCAGTGTTTGGAGACTGAGGCCTGCCAGTCTTCTGCAGGGCAGTGGGCTCAGCAACTTTAGAGACTGTATGTAGGAGATGGAGGGAAGGTAAGAGAGTTGGTGGAAAAAGTGCGGCAGGTAATTGAAGGGGAGTTGCTGAACTATCACAATTTATTTGTGCCATGGGTACAATGCTAGGTTGCCAAATAAAGAGATTTCAACTCTACCTTTGCCATAGTGTACGCATCCTGCAAAGATGCAATTTTCTGCTGGTAAGCGTTTGTATTTCGTTGCTGTTGCTCCATGCATGTCCGCAATTGCTCCTGAAGTCTGTGCTTTTCTGCAGTCAGTTCAGCCACCTGAATCTAAAGACATATGCATCTTCAAACATTTGTTAACATTTATAGCGTTCAAAGACAGAACTGATAGCCATTAACATTTGATTTTTTTTTGCCTCAAAAAAACCCTCAAGGAATCATCCTAATTTGTTTATAAGCAACCAAAATGATGACAACAAAATGGACAAGGTATTGTTTTTCCATTTCAGAAACAACAAGTTTTGCATGTTTGCTCTTCTTTTATTCTAGCTATGGTGCCATAGACAAACATGTGGTAAATAGATCACTGAGTGGGAGGAGTTTACAGGGGAAACAGCAACAACATGAATAACACATATAGTACCTTTTGTCATACTGGGTCTTAAATCCATCATCACCACTTGTTCTTCCTGACATAAACCCTAATTAATACTTCAGACATCATCAAAAAGGATGAGTGTAAGAAACGCACCATTATTTGTGCCCACCACTCATTCAACCCCCTGGTAAAAGTTCTCAAATTGTCAGTTGTCCCCAGAGATCCTGATGACCACCTCCTTCAGCTGCACAGCCAACTCCTATTAGCAGCCCTTCAGCAGCTTAAAACTCCAGACCTGCATCCAAATTCAGGCGATTTGCGATGCCAGGAGTCCTCCACTGGAATATAATTTCTCTCAAAGAGCAACCATCTTCTTGGACAGCTAACAACTGCCCCTTAACAACAACCTCCTCCACCTTGATCCCGATACAATGCCGGCTAAGCTAGATGGATACTGTTTTATATATGGACTGTTATGGTGTGGGCCATCACACTGGCCTATTTTTGTTTCCTACGTGTTGAACGTATTATTATTTATGTTAATCATTTCCACATTTTAGCAGCAAACAGGGCTGACCAAAACAAAAATCTAAAGCATTAGGTTTTTTTTAAATCCGATTTTGCTCCTGCTTTTTGCAGATCGAACCCAAGGATTGTAATCAAAATCACCACTACAAAAATATAACAAAAAAACGAATTCTTCCTGATATCTACAGTAGTTTGTTTTGAAATTAATAATTCACTTCCTCCGCTCGGATCACACTTCAAAATAATTGTGTAAAATTTGTAATACATGCGTAGTGTGACTTCCATCACTTAATTATTTCCCTAATGCTATAGTCCTAAAACCTGGATGAAAACTTGTACAAATCCGACTGCAATAACAGTTTAGAGACACAGATGTCACTTGACTTGAGACATAGACTTGAAAGATTTAAGTAAGGTGTTAAGCAAAGAAACAGTGATAAGGCTTATAAGGGTGAGTTTTATATAGTGCATGGACACAGAAACAATTCCCAGATGTATATGTACGCGCTCACTTAGATCACATGTGCTCAAGAAAGAGAAACATGCCTAGATATTCTCAGGCACACACGATCAGCACACCTACAACATCAAGCACACAGCCGAGTAGATTGTCGTCATTCACACAGATGAACAGACCGAAAGGTTTGAGGTACAGTGTAACATGCAGTCAGCCCGTCATAGACCAAGACGCAGAGGTATATAAACATAATGCACATGCTGGTAAGCAAAACAGACAGTCAAACAGGAAAGGTGTAGAAAGAAGTAATACATCTACATGGAGCCATTGCCAAAGACCACCGCATTTACCCAGTCACAGTACAATGACCATTTTGAAAGCATACCGCCAGACATGCAGGTACCATGGGCAGAAGTCAAAACACACGCAGGCACCAGAGCTTGACAAAGAGCTAAGTGAAGCTGCATTGGCAATTTACAGGAGGGCTTTTAGGGGAAGAGGATCCTCAGGGCCAAACAGGGCGTCTTACAGCACAATTCCCCCATTTTGTCTAAAGTCATATTCTACAGGCAGTGCTGGAGTGAAACTATCGAAATATTCGTGCCTGTGCCCATGAGAAAACTGCACTTGTTACTAATCGTTGGGCACACAACAGGCACAAGAAATGTCACATTAGAAGCAGTTCCTATTTGGTAGAGAGTGTTCGATTAGAAATAGTGAAAATTGAAATTCTTAGGGCGTGAGAAATAACACCAATTCTTACACAATGCTTAACACTTTTACTGTGCCTATTAATAGCCCATAAAACCTTCTATGCCAGAAAATAACATTTGATCTAGTACTATTTTATGGCACGATACTGCCATCATACGCCAGGGTACCAAAGATATGCACGCTTAGCTGTAAAAAGGAGCATGTGAGACACACTTAGGCAAAAATGACTAGTAATGAGGATACACATCAGAGGTAATGAGACACCCAGAGAGGGAGATTTAAAATCATCACTGCCGTAAAAAAAGTAATGGGAGATAAATCTTTTAACCCCTAAAGGACATTACCCTTTCACATCACAACCAAAGGAAAGTACAGATACACCCAGAGAGCACCGATGGGAAAAGAGTAAAATACAATCAACTTAGCACTGCAGAGTTTTCAACCGTTTATAAAGCTTCCTGCCAGAAGTCAGACTAGAAAACAGGATGGTTTAGTGCTTATGAATGGGGACAGCAAAATGTGAAAAATGAAATTCCACAGCAAGACACATAGTTAACACCTCTTAGGCCCAGACACAGGCAAATAGCTCAGAACTTGATAATAACATCTAAGACACATGGGCCCATTTTTGGGCCCATTTTTAGCCCCAGCACATGCACTGTTCACAAAGAGCGTATAAAAATAGAATAGAGAATTACAGACCACAGGTCTCTTTTTCATGGATCATGATGGTATGGAGGTCATTTGGTGTTAGCACATAATATTTAGTGCAACTCTCCTTCCCCAAGCCGCAGGTCCCCTGCTACTCCTGTCATATCTCCAGCTTGGATATCCTGCTAGTAGGCTCTCACTCCATGTAAACTCAATTACGACATGGACAACCCTGTTTGATGAGGTGTACAAATAAGCCTCCTTAAGACACAGAGTGCCCAATGCGAGAGCATCAAAAGCTACAATACTACAGGCACATTGCAGCTCACCTAATTGAACACTGCAATACAGGTGGGGGTGGAGGTCGCATCCTTAACATGTATAACGCGGAGGATGTGCTCTCCATGACATAGCAAAAGGAACATAGGATGTGCTCTCCATGACATAGCAAAAGGTACAAAGGATGTGCTCTCCATGACATAGCAAAAGGAACAAAGGATGTGCTCTCAATGACCTAGCAAAAGGAACAAAGGATGTGCTCTCCATGACATAGCAAAAGGAACAAAGGATGTGCTCTCCATGACATAGCAAAAGGAACAAAGGATGTGCTCTCAATGACCTAGCAAAAGGAACAAAGGATGTGCTCTCAATGACCTAGCAAAAGGAACAAAGGATGTGCTCTCCATGACATAGCTATAGGAACAAAGGATGTGCTCTCCATCACATAGCAAAAGGAACAAAGGATGTGCTCTCCATGACATAAAAGGAACAAAGGATGTGCTCTCCGTGATATAGCACAATCATTTGCAATGCAATAGGTTTCGCATTAGAAAAGTTTGAGCTATTGGTCTTGTAAATGACAATTTTTTTATTTTTGTGTTAGTTTTGAAAATAGCTAAATTAATAGCTTTGACATTTACAATGCCAATACTTATAACTTTCGCAAATGTGACACCTATAGCATTTGTAATGCAACATGTTTTGTATTTACGTGACTTAGATGTATTGATATTACAAATAACAATGGCTTTTAATTTTTTTAATAATGAATACTTAAATAAAAGTGATTGTAATTTATAATGGCAATAGCTTAAACTTTTGTAAATAACTTGTGTGAAGATTATTTTCAGTGTATTTTGTTTTGACGAAAATCCAAGAACAGAACTGAAATATTAACATCTTTTTTGTGACATTTGTAATAAAGCTTGAAACATTGAGAGAACATATTTGAACCAGTTGTTGTTGAATGGTTGCACAGATTGATGCTGTGATGGCGTGGAGTGATGTGGTCGCGACGAGTCATGCGGTAGCGCATAGTGATGTTGTGGTGCCCCTGAGTGATGCTGTGGAGGCCCTGAGTGATGCTGTGGAGGCCCTGAGTGATGCTGTGGTGGCGCATAATGATGCTGCGGTAGCGCATAGTGATGCTGCGGTAGCGCATAGTGATGCTGTGGTGTTCCAGAGTGATGCTGTAGTGTTCCAGAGTGATGCTGTAGTGTTCCAGAGTGATGTTGTGGTGGCGACGAGTGATGCTGTGGAGGCCCCGAGTGATGCTGTGGAGGCCCCGAGTGATGCTGTGGAGGCCCCGAGTGATGCTGTGGAGGCCCCGAGTGATGCTGTGGAGGCCCCGAGTGATGCTGTGGAGGCCCCGAGTGATGCTGTGGAGGCCCCGAGTGATGCTGTGGAGGCCCCGAGTGATGCTGTGGAGGCCCCGAGTGATGCTGTGGAGGCCCCGAGTGATGCTGTGGAGGCCCCGAGTGATGCTGTGGAGGCCCCGAGTGATGCTGTGGAGGCCCCGAGTGATGCTGTGGAGGCCCCGAGTGATGCTGTGGAGGCCCCGAGTGATGCTGTGGAGGCCCCGAGTGATGCTGTGGAGGCCCCGAGTGATGCTGTGGAGGCCCCGAGTGATGCTGTGGAGGCCCCGAGTGATGCTGTGGAGGCCCCGAGTGATGCTGTGGAGGCCTCGAGTGATGCCGTGGAGGCCCCGAGTGATGCCGTGGAGGCCCCGAGTGATGCCGTGGAGGCCCCGAGTGATGCCGTGGAGGCCCCGAGTGATGCCGTGGAGGCCCCGAGTGATGCCGTGGAGGCCCCGAGTGATGCCGTGGAGGCCCCGAGTGATGCCGTGGAGGCCCCGAGTGATGCCGTGGAGGCCCCGAGTGATGCCGTGGAGGCCCCGAGTGATGCCGTGGAGGCCCTGAGTGATGCTGTGGTGGCGCATAATGATGCTGTGGTAGCGCATAGTGATGCTGTGGTAGCGCATAGTGATGCTGTGGTGTTCCAGAGTGATGCTGTAGTGTTCCAGAGTGATGCTGTAGTGTTCCAGAGTGATGATGTGGTGGCGACGAGTGATGCTGTGGCGTTCAGTGATGCTGTGGTAGCGCATAGTGATGCTATGGTAGCGCATAGTGATGCTGTGGTGTTCCAGAGTGATGCTGTGGTGGTGCTGAGTGATGCTGTGGTGGTGCTGAGTGGTGCTGTGGTGGTGCTGAGTGGTGCTGAGTGGTGCTGTGGTGGTGCTGTGGTGGTGCTGAGTGGTGCTGTGGTGGTGCTGAGTGGTGCTGTGGTGGTGCTGAGTGATGCTGGGGTGGTGCCGAGTGATGCTGGGATGGTGCCGAGTGATGCTGGGATGGTGCCGAGTGATGCTGGGATGGTGCCGAGTGATGCTGGGATGGTGCCGAGTGATGCTGGGGTGGCGCGGAGTGATGCTGGGGTGGCGCGGAGTGATGCTGGGGTGGCGCGGAGTGGTGCTGTGGTGGTGCTGAGTGATAATGTGGTGGTGCGGAGTGATAATGTGGTGCTGCTGAGTGGTGCTGTGGTGGTGCTGAGTGGTGCTGAGTGGTGCTGTGGTGGTGCTGAGTGGTGCTGGGGTGGCGCTGAGTGATGCTGGGGTGGCGCTGAGTGATGCTGTGGTGGTGCTGAGTGGTGCTGTGGTGGTGCGGAGTGGTGCTGTGGTGGTGCGGAGTGGTGCTGTGGTGGTGCGGAGTGGTGCTGGAGTGGCGCTGAGTGGTGCTGAGTGATGCTGTGGTGGTGCTGAGTGGTGCTGTAGTGGTGCTGAGTGGTGCTGTGGTGGTGCTGAGTGGTGCTGTGGTGGTGCTAAGTGATGCTGTGGTGGTGCTAAGTGATGCTGGGGTAGCGCAGCACTCTGCACGTGCCGATATAAAAACTGTGGTCGACACCATCATGCGAAGAGTCCCCGCCATACGTTAAGAGCCAACTTCATTTTGTCACTGCAGGCATAACGGGGAAGGGCAGTCTCCAGGAGGGGAGAGACGGGAAAAGGGTAGCGCTCTATGGTACAACCTCCTCGGGCACCTGGAAAAAGCTCACCACCAGAGGTCTGAAATGCAAATACAGCACAGCACAGCGTATGTGCAGTTTCAATTCACAAGAAAGGATCCAAAAGACGTTTTGTAGCAAGGTCTGTCATTGTCTAAATAAGGGCACTGTTTCGAACGAGAGAAAAAAAAAGTTATTTGACTTGGATTCAAGACTGGCTGAGACCCTCGCTGTATCCTGTCAATTCAGATGTGACTAATGTCAAGGCACCTTCAGTGACCAGAAGAAACCCGAATATCGAGCCCAATTCCGGATAATTAAATATCCAAGCCAACAAACTAGAAGATACTGGTAGCCAACGGCTGGTCCGAGAGCTTACACCCACCCACGTTACAAACAACGGATTGCGAGGGAGGGAGAGGGGTGCAAGGCAGAGAGTGGGGACGGAAGGGAAGGGGGCGCGCAGCAACCAAATGTGTGAGATCGCAATCCGCAGGCAACTAAGGATCAAACTAAACAGAAAAAGAGAGCGTGTGGCACACTCAAGGGCTTCCTACAGAGGCGCAACTAGAGCCACATTTCGGTGTGGGGGGGCGGATAACATTTTCGGGAGGGTGGGGGTAATTCTTCAAGACACAGGCAGAGTGTAGATGCTGGGACTCGGTCAACCTAAAAAGGAAACATTGACTGTGGAGCTGACAATCCTTCCTGGCTGCAGCTGAGTAAAGCCAGAAAGGTAGGTGCAATGGAAATGCGAAACCCTGTGCAGCTAGGAGAGACGTGGGCTGAGCCTGCCTTCTCATTTTATTAGGTACACTTTATAATATATGAACAAAATTACTTTACTAAAGTGAACTGTCGCTCTAGTCTAGAGTGTGATTTACGCCGCCTCGCACTGGTCAATGAGGATGCGAAAGCAGAGCTCTGCATGAGTATTTCAAAGGCGACGAAGGAACATGGACTGAGGAGTTTTATACGAGTGATTATTCACGAGTTATTTCCACGCTCTTAAGAGGAGCAGGAATGCTGAGTGCGGATGTGGCGCCCGTTTCAGTAATTTCACTCTTGCGTGGGTGAGTCACGCCGGTTGTGGTATTTGCGGAGTATATTTGGCTTGGCGGCCGCAGAGGGGCGCCACACTCCGGCACCATTCAGCCACACTAACCTGCCATGACGCCTGTAATCCTGTTAAAACAGTTCGCTTTCTGCGACGGATGGTATCACTCGAGCACAGCTCTCTTGAGGATGACAATTACTCATGCTGAGATTTTCCATTTATTTCAAATATTATTTGTACAGATCCATTGCTTTTTTGAGTTAAGTGTACATAAAGAATTTAGTGTGTATGAAAAAGGCTGCACTGAGCGCCATGGTTGTCGCTCTTCATTTATTCAAGACACGGTTACGAGTAACGCATTGTCTACATACATGAGTGCAGAGTGCAGGATTACCAGCGGGTGGGCAGAGCCCCCTGTACTCCGCACGAGAGGTAGGAGCGACCCGGGATCCATTTACAAGCAGTCCGTGTCATTGACAAGCCTCTAGATAGGCAACAATTAGTATTAATTAGGGGTGCGTTGCAGTGTGAACAACTCCCTATTGGAAAGTAGGATTCATGTTTCATGTCGCTCGGGTGCCAGCAAACTGTCCCTTGGAGTAAAGGCCTATGTGTTCCTTTTAATTAATTTTCTTTTTTGTTACAAAGATTTCATTGGTTGTCGAAGAATACTAACATATAACCAGTAAGTAATGATCCTGTCCAGTCATTCCAACTAAGTATCAAAGTAGTATAGCGTTTTTAAATGTTAAACCCTAATGTAGATATAACAGTAAGCAAGCAAACAAAATAAGCAAGTGGAAACATGAAGGAGACAGCCATAGAAGGAAAATTATGGTTGAAAAGTACTGTCCACTTATAGAAGGTGTACAGTGAAGGGACTTGCATTTGTCTCCCTGCCACGGAGATAGACGCTGTAAACACTGGAGCTCACCCCGTGAAAAAGAAAGAATCGCCGCCGCCACCCGGAAGTCAGGCAGGCCGGGGGCGAGACGACAATACACACTGGAAGCCCAGGCGGGTGCCTACCCCGCACTGGGACGTGTGGGCAGGAGGAGAAGGCGCGGCCGGCGCTAGCGGGGCTCCCGTGTGGCGAAAGAGCCCCGCACTGAAGGAAGAGACCGCAGCCGCCTGCAAAGAGCTCCGCCTGGAGAGCCGGAGACGAGTACCGGTGAGTGGGGGCCTTCTTCCTTTGCTGAGGGCTCCGGGAGGCATTCTGAAGATATCTAGGCCCACGAGGAGGGGAGGAGGTTTCTTTATGTATGTATGTGTGTGTGCATGCGTGTGTGTGCGTGTGTGTGTGTGTGTGTGTGTGTGTGCGTGCGTCCGTGTCTGCTTACAAGGAGCCAAGGGAGACAGGAGATTGTGAACGCGCGCGCGCGCGACCTGATCCGATTCCGCAAGGTTGCGCATGCACATCACTTGTCTCCTGTCTCCCTTGACTCCTTGTAAGCAGAAATGATTACAATAGAGTCTCGCAGTGATGATCGCTTCGCGATCGGTTCGCAGTGCGAGACCTAAAAAGGAACAAAGGATGTGCTCTCCATAACATAGCTATAGGAACAATGGATGTGCTCACCATGACATAGCAAAAGGAACTAAGGATGTGCTCTCCATGACATAACAGCAGAGTGCTTTCGCCACTCATTCTCCCGGCCTTCAGCTAAAGTGAAATATTTTCCACTAGGGCCCTAGAGCCATCCCCTGGCTGGCTGGTGATGTGAGAATGCCCAACACATGTTGACAACCCCAGCCTGAATAGCGACACAGCTGAGCACAATCACAGGGTCAGTGAAGTAGCTGCATCTTGGGCCTCAATCAATTGCAAAGTTGGAAATCCAACTTGCAATACCCTGCCTCCTAACTCATCTCATATTAAAAAAAGACTTGTCATTAATGTATGTAACAGGCAGCATTCATTTATTCAAATTTAAAAACACAAACATAAGTATCAGTACTGACAAGGGCGGAGTACAATAATTCTTGAAAGCACAGTGAGGGTTGACATTCCTACGGGTTTTCGCCCTACTGAAAGACGGCACTTCAGTAGGACAGTGACAAATAATGACATTTAAAAAAAGAAAAACACCAGAACAATTTATTTTCTGGAGTGCTCAAATATACTCTTCATTATTTAATTTCCCAATGGCTTAAGTAAGGTATCAAAGCATAGCTTAAAAGAGCATAGCAGACCATAGCCCAATTTGCATAGCAAATGCTTACCTTAAACGATTCAACTTGCTGCTGATTTGCTTCCAATTCACCTTTCAGAGATGCCTGTAGTAGAAGGTGGTCAGTTTCCTAGGGAATAAAGCACCTTATTGAATTACGAGCAAAGAAAATATGGTTGCCTGCATTGAAATAAAACACTGACAAGGACCTCTATTAATATTGACACTATGTCAATATGCTGTTGTGCATCCTGCATGGCAACGCACAAATTATCAATATGGCCCTATCCTAAATGAAATAATCCCACCAACAGCACAAAGCACAAACAGCAGAAAATGAAATAAAGGTATCTTGTTTATTAGGAGGTTTTTCAGGATATGAGCACAAACTCAAGGAGAGATTAGAAACATGAAACAGATTTAGGAGTCCTTCTTGTTCCTAGGGCTTGGAAATGGATTTAGCATTGTATGACTGTACCACAGGGTCTTTCTTGTAAGGAAATGCCTCTTTTTGAATGATCACCCCAAAGTTTTGGACTGATGCTGCTAGCTTTTTTTACGCTGAGTTCACAGAGCCCTGCCAAACAAGCCTCTGTGCCAGTGCCCTGTTCCTTAAAACATGTGTCTGATTGGCTCACCCACAATTAGCATAAGGTAACTTACTTACAAGTCCCCAGTATACGATACCAGGGGTACTCAGGGCTGTAAGTTAAAGTGTCCCTCGTGGACTGCAGAACTTATTGTGCCACCAAGAAAGTGACAAAGCAAGACTTATTGTCTGCCATTGCTGATTGGCAGAGCAGTTTTGGAACTACTAACTTTACTTTGCAACTTAAACTAATGACAAAGTCTAGACCTTCCTTTTTAGCATATATATTACACCTCTAAGGTGAGCTTATGGAGCCCCAAGGCAGGATGCTGTATATTAAAAAG
This sequence comes from Lissotriton helveticus, assembly GCF_964261635.1. Taxonomy (NCBI): domain Eukaryota; kingdom Metazoa; phylum Chordata; class Amphibia; order Caudata; family Salamandridae; genus Lissotriton; species Lissotriton helveticus. Next base: position 1,191,317,370 of record NC_136069.1, read on the forward strand.
TGGGAAGTGTGTTTGTATTTTTTAACAATCAAAAACTCACAAATTGACATTTTTGCATAAAAAAGGCTAGAAGCTCCACTGGCAAGTGCAGGGTTATACACGGACAACTCAGCAGTGCTAACTTCTGAATGGGACTGCTAAAGTTGGCACTTCAAGGTATCAAAAGAATATCTACATTAAACCCAACTTGATGCTCACAACATTTAATGTAACCTTTAAGTAAATGGCTATTTTAGCAAGTTACCACTCTGCTACCCAAGTTTCAAGTGACCTTTTCTGGTTGCTGACCACAGGGCCGGACTGGGACCAAAACCAGCCCTGGCAAAGTGCTCCCCGCACCCCCTCCTCCCCCCCCCCCCCGGGGGTTTGGGTTGCGGCCGAGCTGTTTGCTGGGGCCTGTTTCAGGCAATTTTGTAACAGGTGCCATTTTGCAGCTATGCTGCAAAAACGGCCCCTGTATCAAAAACGACTCCCAGGGGCCCAACATTGGCCCCTGCCCTGGCGGCCCACTGGGGAAACGTCTGGTGTCCGCTATGGCCAGTCCGTACCTTGCTGACCAAAAGACAGCCTTCTGCCCTGCTTGGGGGTGGGTGAAGGACCCTCAGGAAGGAACACAAAGGGCCTCACATTGGAAGAGGTGTTATCTCATCCTGGCAGAAAGTCCAAATGGGGTGTGAGCACAAAAGGCAAGCATTGCAGCAGAAGCTACATTTGAAGGGCAAACTAGGGACACACACAATAGGGGTTTCTCTTTTGTTCTGGTTGACAGGTTAGCTTCTTCAACAGAGAGGGGGAAACATTTACCAAACCAGTTTTCCCATGGGCATGTAGCCCTTAGATTGCCACGTGTCTAGGGTGGACTACCGTGCTCCACACACCGAGAGTAGGATTCTGCCATCCAGGGAGCGGGCAGAATATTGAATTCTGGAACAGCTAGATGCCACACTTAACAGGAAGTTGTCATAAGGCGGGTGGGGGACCTAGTAGCCTATTGACTAGTAGGCACTGCATTCCAGAGTGCACATTCTGGGCATAAAAGTGGCATTCAGACCTTGCATCATGTCTGCACCGTAGAGGGGACTGAAGAAAGATTGCCTTGTTGTTCCCTGGACCCAGAACAGAGAGGCTGCATCAAAAACTGGACTGACCTGCTGATTCTTGGGCTTGCAAAGAGAGGAATGTGCCTGTGGTGCCCTACTTGAGGAAAAGTTGTAACCGGAGCCCCAGACAGAAGAAAGGACTTCAAGAGTCTGGGAGACAGAGTTCTGACACTCACAATTTGCACCCAAGTCTGCTGGACTCTGGAGAGTTGTTAGAGTGCAGTTTGGTCGCCTAAGACGAACACTAGCCTCAATTAAATGGAGCTGCTGGTTTTGCTGTAACCGGAAACAAGTAGATCAGTGCCAACTGGTTTTTGGCTGAACTTCAACCAGGCTTTGATGGACATAGGCATAGACCCCTGTGGCCAACGTTGCCCCAAAAGGACCAAGGGGTGATCCCAGGAAGACCCCCTGTAATCTGTTCAGCATCCTGTATCCTTTGCATCAGGACCACTCCATTCATTTCTATGGCAGTGCACCTTTGGAGCCTGGAACTGGACTGAAGACAGCGTTGACTGCAAGGTAATTGTCTTACCAAACATCACTGACCCCTGTAACTCGCTCCCTGCTGGAGATGATCGCCCAAAGCGATCCGGAGTCGTTATTTACAACTTTACAAACGTTTTCCAAGTAAACACAGTATGTACCAATGCCCGTTTGTGATTTTAACAAAAAGCAGTGATTATTTTAACTTGAGGTGCATTTTGTTAATTTTGGTTTCTAAAAATTCATAAAAATAAGAGCTATTTTTTATGAATTGTTATTGCATTTCCTTTTTGTTGTGGTTCTTTCTGGTTCAACTGTTTTGGTCCTTTTTAAATGCCGAGCTAGGATTTTGCAAACAAGCCTGACTAGACCTAAGATGTGTTTGTGAATTTAATACATGGCGAGGTTGTACAACCACACCATATAAATAAAAACCTTTCATCTGACGTATTAAACACATTTGCTTTGTTACTCATACCATGGGATCCACAGGAATATTTCATAGAAAATTCAAGGTCTCAGCCTTTGCCATAAATCTTTATGTACATATTAAGTTTTAAAAAGGCAGATCAGCTTCGATGTTTTCATCATTCTCAATTTTCCTTACAAATGTGGTTTGCATTTACAATTTAATATAAAATACTTTTTGAGGCATAAAACACATTTTTAATAGTGGCATGTTATTGCAGACAAAACCACACCCTCCTGGAAACATCGAGGGATACATCTGAAGTCAAAAGTTGAAAACCAAACAGATGATGCTCAAATACTTTCAATCTTTGTAAAGTAAAACTAAAAATATGCATTCTAACTCAGGCTTTTCTTTGTAGTACAGTACCTCTATACAGTAGGTTAAACAAGAGATATATAATTCAAGAAAATAAAGTGCAGTGTGGGAATGTTTAACCTTTTACTAAGAGTTCTGAGTTTACAATGTTTATGTTCACACACTGGGCAGGATACATTGGTAGATGCCTGCATAAAGGATGTGTCTGCAAAGGTCAGCTTGTCAGGTGTGCTGAATAATAGCCTAAGAGCAGCAATGTCATTGTGAAAGTGTTTTTTGATGTATCCGCACTGAAAGATTAAATGATATGCTTACATTTTTTTATTTGTTTAGTTAAAAGACTAGTTTCCCAAATACATTCACCATTGCTTTGGGCCCTTGCTATCACGATTCTGGTCTGGGTCAAAGATGTCTTCTCAGTGTGCAATTAATAATCATAAATGAATTGAATGCTCTCGTCTTACTTTAAATACAACTGTTAAAAAAAGAAACAGGGTGACGTGGCCAAGATGGCCAACTGGCGGTTGCACTTTATTGCTACTTCGCCACAAAACCCATTTTATCCGGCAAATATTGGACCCACAGCCACCAACCGCTGCTTCCCAGTGGAGGTGAGGCCGCCGCTATGCTATAATATGGCGGGCATTCCCCCCGACATTATGGGGTTGCCAGTCTGCAGCATTGCGTCTGGGGTTCAGGCCCCCGCTTGGGACCGCTGTGGGGCCTCCCCCGTGGACTCGGGGGTCTAGTGAGGTGCTGCGTTCTTGCATCAACACCTGACCTCCTGATCCAGCCCGCCATTTTATGCTTGGAACACCGTTCTGCCGCACAATTGTTTGTTGAGTTGGGGCCACAGCTTGAGTGGAGGCCTTTCCCCGTGGTGCAGCAGTGAGGGTGGATGCTGCGGCAGTAATTTACCTGGATGCTCTGCTTGCCCCCCAGGTGAGGCCACCATCCCGCCCCCCGCCCCCCAGCCGTGTGCTGAAACCACCAACCTGCTTCCTGGCGTGGCTTGTGCTCCCCATCGCCTGGAATCCATTAGGTGACCTGCGACACATGGGGCACCAGAATGACTGAACCCACTGAGTACCATTGTGATTACCGACAATGTACTGCTTCCCTCTGTCCTGCCCCCAGCATCTTCACTAGCGGCTGCTGGACTACCGCTTGTGACTGGCTGGGTCTCCTCAGGGGTGCTGCCCTGGGATCCTAGGGCCTGTAGATGCAGTGGGGCTTTTGCCCACCCTTTCTTTGTGGATACCTTCTTGTTGTGCTGTGAGCTGAAGTGAGGTCCACTTTAGGATCCAGCCTGCCCACCGCGGGGTGACTACTACATCCTGGGTTATAAAGACTGGCTGCTGCTTGAGGGGTACTGCCCCCACCATTGTTTCCTCTTTGTCTTAGCCAGGCGCGCCCTACTAGATCCCCACTGTCCGGTTCAGTCATTGCACATATGGGGCTCGGTGTCCCCCCTCCAGTTGTGGATGGCAGAAGGACAGACCTACCTTACATCTGGACTAATGTTCCACCTTCCGCTGCCCTAACACAAGGGGGTACAGGCAGAACCACTTGATCTGCACCTACACAGATGAAAATGGACCATTATATGACTGGCGCCTCCAATGGCCCTACGGGTCCCCAGAAATAGTTAGTCCTGCCTCTTTCACTAATGATCTTGCAGTGATACTACAAGCTAGCCTGACCTCGCAGGTGACGGTGGAAACCAAAAATTGTGGAGAAGAGAATGGATGTGGCACTGCTGTGTCAGCATCTTTGCAACGCCACAGCGCGAATCAGGGAAGCAGAATCCCAAATCTCCTTGGCCGAGGACGATATCTCAACTCTAAAGACCCAAGTCTCCACTTTGCTGTTTCGAACGGCAGAGCTTCACAGACGTGCCGAATATGCGGAAAATCACTCTCGGCGCAATAACGTCCGCCTAATTGTGGAGTCCAGGAATATGCTAAAGGGATGACCCACAACAGTTTCTTTCACTCACTTCAACTAGCGGCAATCTCCGAGAGGCATAGTGGTTTCCCTCCTTTTATCAGCCTCCTATTTATTTCCCACATCAGCTCCTCGAGCAGCAGCAGCGGCGCACCCACGCCTCGCCGCACCCGCTTCGCGGGTGCCGCATCGCCGGGGCTGGGATCACAGAGACTGCGGGGCTCCTATCCAGGCGGTAAGGCGGCTGGGGGTGCGAGGCTTCAGCGGGGCTGCGAGTGTGCGGGGACTTCATTTCCCAGAAGTCCCTGCAAGACCACGGAAGAGCTTCCGGTCCGCTCTCCCCGCTGGCCCGCCCCCCGCCCCCGCCCCCGCCCTCATCCACGAGATTCCTTAAGAGGCGTCCTGGGCCTCCAGCGTGTGTTTCTTTCACTCACTTCAACTAGCGGCAATCTCCGAGAGGCATAGTGGTTTCCCTCCTTTTATCAGCCTCCTATTTATTTCCCACATCAGCTCCTCGAGCAGCAGCAGCGGCGCACCCACGCCTCGCCGCACCCGCTTCGCGGGTGCCGCATCGCCGGGGCTGGGATCACAGAGACTGCGGGGCTCCTATCCAGGCGGTAAGGCGGCTGGGGGTGCGAGGCTTCAGCGGGGCTGCGAGTGTGCGGGGACTTCATTTCCCAGAAGTCCCTGCAAGACCACGGAAGAGCTTCCGGTCCGCTCTCCCCGCTGGCCCGCCCCCGCCCTCATCCACGAGATTCCTTAAGAGGCGTCCTGGGCCTCCAGCGTGTGTTTCTTTCACTCACTTCAACTAGCGGCAATCTCCGAGAGGCATAGTGGTTTCCCTCCTTTTATCAGCCTCCTATTTATTTCCCACATCAGCTCCTCGAGCAGCAGCAGCGGCGCACCCACGCCTCGCCGCACCCGCTTCGCGGGTGCCGCATCGCCGGGGCTGGGATCACAGAGACTGCGGGGCTCCTATCCAGGCGGTAAGGCGGCTGGGGGTGCGAGGCTTCAGCGGGGCTGCGAGTGTGCGGGGACTTCATTTCCCAGAAGTCCCTGCAAGACCACGGAAGAGCTTCCGGTCCGCTCTCCCCGCTGGCCCGCCCCCCGCCCCCGCCCTCATCCACGAGATTCCTTAAGAGGCGTCCTGGGCCTCCAGCGTGTGTTTCTTTCACTCACTTCAACTAGCGGCAATCTCCGAGAGGCATAGTGGTTTCCCTCCTTTTATCAGCCTCCTATTTATTTCCCACATCAGCTCCTCGAGCAGCAGCAGCGGCGCACCCACGCCTCGCCGCACCCGCTTCGCGGGTGCCGCATCGCCGGGGCTGGGATCACAGAGACTGCGGGGCTCCTATCCAGGCGGTAAGGCGGCTGGGGGTGCGAGGCTTCAGCGGGGCTGCGAGTGTGCGGGGACTTCATTTCCCAGAAGTCCCTGCAAGACCACGGAAGAGCTTCCGGTCCGCTCTCCCCGCTGGCCCGCCCCCCGCCCCCGCCCTCATCCACGAGATTCCTTAAGAGGCGTCCTGGGCCTCCAGCGTGTGTTTCTTTCACTCACTTCAACTAGCGGCAATCTCCGAGAGGCATAGTGGTTTCCCTCCTTTTATCAGCCTCCTATTTATTTCCCACATCAGCTCCTCGAGCAGCAGCAGCGGCGCACCCACGCCTCGCCGCACCCGCTTCGCGGGTGCCGCATCGCCGGGGCTGGGATCACAGAGACTGCGGGGCTCCTATCCAGGCGGTAAGGCGGCTGGGGGTGCGAGGCTTCAGCGGGGCTGCGAGTGTGCGGGGACTTCATTTCCCAGAAGTCCCTGCAAGACCACGGAAGAGCTTCCGGTCCGCTCTCCCCGCTGGCCCGCCCCCCGCCCCCGCCCTCATCCACGAGATTCCTTAAGAGGCGTCCTGGGCCTCCAGCGTGTGTTTCTTTCACTCACTTCAACTAGCGGCAATCTCCGAGAGGCATAGTGGTTTCCCTCCTTTTATCAGCCTCCTATTTATTTCCCACATCAGCTCCTCGAGCAGCAGCAGCGGCGCACCCACGCCTCGCCGCACCCGCTTCGCGGGTGCCGCATCGCCGGGGCTGGGATCACAGAGACTGCGGGGCTCCTATCCAGGCGGTAAGGCGGCTGGGGGTGCGAGGCTTCAGCGGGGCTGCGAGTGTGCGGGGACTTCATTTCCCAGAAGTCCCTGCAAGACCACGGAAGAGCTTCCGGTCCGCTCTCCCCGCTGGCCCGCCCCCCGCCCCCGCCCTCATCCACGAGATTCCTTAAGAGGCGTCCTGGGCCTCCAGCGTGTGTTTCTTTCACTCACTTCAACTAGCGGCAATCTCCGAGAGGCATAGTGGTTTCCCTCCTTTTATCAGCCTCCTATTTATTTCCCACATCAGCTCCTCGAGCAGCAGCAGCGGCGCACCCACGCCTCGCCGCACCCGCTTCGCGGGTGCCGCATCGCCGGGGCTGGGATCACAGAGACTGCGGGGCTCCTATCCAGGCGGTAAGGCGGCTGGGGGTGCGAGGCTTCAGCGGGGCTGCGAGTGTGCGGGGACTTCATTTCCCAGAAGTCCCTGCAAGACCACGGAAGAGCTTCCGGTCCGCTCTCCCCGCTGGCCCGCCCCCCACGCCCCCTTTATTACAAGCACCTCCTCCCGCAGCGCGGGACGCAGCACGGGCGAAGACAGGGCAAAGACTGGGCCGTTTGAGGCCGTTCGAGGACGGCCGAGGACTGGACTGGCCCACTCCCCCTGGACCGTGCGCCCTGACTAGTCCCTCACTGTAGTAGTAAGTACATTGCCGGGATTGACACTTAAACACATAATGAATACCCGGGGGAGTCGCAGTAAAACTGCTATGGGGCTCAGCAAGCCTAGCGGGACATTAGATGATTTCCTTGTAAAGACAAATTTAGCAATTGATAATGAGATTACCAAATTGCAGACCAGGGTGTCACTTGAGCTTGATGCCGCACGTAGGCTTTCTCAGACCTTTGCAAATTCTAAAAAATCTTCCCTAGGGAAAATCGCGTCAGCTGTATCCCCACAACATCCGCCTTGCCCTCACCCATTGTTAATACATGCTGATATTCATCCTGTTCCCCTACCGGCCCCTCTCCCGCTAGAGCCAATACCCACCCCGGTCATTATATCCCCTAAAATCTTTGAGGGAACAGCCCCCACTGGAACTGGCAGTGGGCTTGGAGCAGGAATGGCGAGTAACCCCCCGGACACTCTTAATCTTGCCAACTGTCTTGGCCATGTTAAAAATTTTGCCGGTCCAACTTCACAAAAGAAAAATAGCACTAGATCTGCCTATGCTCGTAAAAGAACTGCCTATGCCCGTAAAAAAGCTAAAAGTGCAAGGCTCCAGTTTTTCAATAAAAGGCGAACACTACCAATCGTGGGGGACACCACACAAGTGCCCAATCAGGATAATAACCCAACTGGGGGGGCCGAGGCGCACATTGCACTAGATGTGCTCCCTGTCCCCACCCATGGGCTTTCCCCCACACATAGCGAGAGCCAAATGGAGAGCGTACAAACTGAGACCGGAAAGGGCAATAGTAAGGGGGGTGATGACGAAGATTTCCTTAAAAAAGTTTGGGCCACATTAAAACAGCTATTGTCACCTCTAGAATTGAGACTTTCGCGTATCGAGAATAATTTACTCGATATGGATAAGACTCTAGTCTCCCTGGCTACCCTCACCCTAAAACATCTGGAATCAACTTATCCTAACATCACCGAGGGTATTAACCAGGTTGAGGACGATGGAATTCTTCCGGCCCCTCTACCCAATGCGAGTCTCCCCCCCCCCTGCAAATAATACCTCCGGTCCTGCCCCTACCTTTACCACTATCAAAACCAAATCCAATACCCAAACCACGGTCTAAGCTAAATGTTCCTCCTGCAATAATACCAAGGCTCCCTATACCAATGCCAAAATGCCCAGTAAACCAGACTTCACCTAAATCCACCACTAATGCTGCCTTTAAGTCCACCAAGACCTCTGTCCCCTCTACTGACCACATAGCCAACCAGCACTATGGTCGTCAGAATTTCCGGGGGGGATATATTGATCTCCCTCCTGAAGCGGGCCCCTATGTGGCCATCTTGGCTGGTGTACCACCACTTGATCCGCATTCTGTGGAGACCCAATGGTCCCTAAAGAATAAGGTGATTCACTGGCTCAATACAAATAGGCGGCCTCCTAACCCCGGTAGGACAGGGGTTTTAATGGCCAGGAGAGTACCATGGGTGGGTCGTACCAATAAGTCTATCCCTGGAGACTGCATAGTGGTTTCATTTGCAGACCCCCACACAGCCCAACATATCACTAGATGGGAAAACCAGGAAACTGACCACTCCATCGTCACCAGACCCTTAACCTTTTTCTACCCCCCAAAACAGACCATTGATCCATTTGGGACATGGACATTAGTCCACAACCGTAGAGGGAAAGGATATGGGGATGGTTGGCAACCAACCAATAACTGGTGGGAAGGAGCGCCCACGAGGAATAGGTTTGACTGTCTCGACCAGGTGGATTGACTGGGAACCAGGGTTGCTGCTCTTCAAACCAACGTCCTAGATCCCCTAACAGAGACTACTCGGAATGAAAAACTAAACCCCCCACCCGACGTCTCTAGCACCAAGGGGACGGACTTAAAATCATTTAAAGAGCACGCTCTCCCCGCTCAGGTTATTACACAGGCAGATCCCATGCATTTGAGAGATCTGAAAGGTACAAGGGGGACCAGTGGGCAAAAGCTACATTCAAAGGAAACTGGAAAACCCATGCACTCTCTCATTTCCTGGAATGTAGCAGGCCTAGCTAGTAAGATCACCCATAAACCTTGGCTAGAAATTGTGCAGAAGCATGGTATTATATGCCTACAAGAGTCATGGCTTATAGAGGAAGTACATATGCTAGGTTACCGAACCCTCCATTCACCAGCGGCGCCATCAGTTCAGGGGCGCAATAAGGGGGGCCTGTGCACATATATCTCGAATATAGGGGATGTCAAACTTTGCAAATTCATATCTAACCAATACTTTCAAATCACATCATTTAAATGGGGTAATTCGCAAAAGGTAATCCTTGTGAATTTTTATAACAACCTGCCGCCTAACGAAGTGGAATCAACTTTGAATATCATGATCCACCACATCCATAAAATGAGAGATCAAGCCTCTGGGGAACACATAATATTGTGGGTGGGCGATTTTAATTGCACCGTCTGTCCGTCATCTGAGTTAGGTTTGTGCGGCCTATCAGATGTAGGAGAGGACGGTCCCCTACACTTCTCCCACTCCACTGTGGGGTCCCTCCTTAATAACGTTATTTTTACCTTTGATCTCAATTTTATTAATCAAGTATGCTCCCCCCCGGTCCCCTTTGCCCCAACGTTTAATGGCAGAGGCTGCGGATCCACAATTGACTTTGCCCTTATATCATCAACCAACCCAGACTTTGTAACCTTCTGGGAAACGGGGGAAGACCCTATGACTGACCACTATCCAATTACTTTTGGGGTAAATCTGATGGATACCAAGGAAAAGGAATCCAGTGGGCCCTCACACCACATTGAGATTTCTCTAGCTAAAACCAATGGGTATGTAATTAAGTGGGAGAAAATGGATCCTGCATCCTTCCTCCGTAATCTTATATCCGCTTGTCCTATGGACATATCTACCTGCTTACAGGAAGACATGGACGCAGAGAGCCTTATGGCTGCTTTCTCTAACATTCAGCGCCACATAAAGAATGCTTTGACAAGAAACTGCAAACCCAAGGGGACCCAGACCCGAGGGTGGTTTGACTCTGGATGTACCTCCACGCTGAAAAACCTAAAGAAAGCTTTGTCTGCTGACCCGAAAGACAGGGTACAAATTCGCCAAGCGAGACGTGACTACAAGCTGGCAATTAATCAACGGCGGGCGACTTTGAAGCAAGAGGCATGGGAATCTTTGGGGGAGGCAGCCAGGTCTAAGGATAGTAATGCTTTCTGGAAAGTCATTAGATCCGTGTATAATTCAAAAGACAGGGATAACTCCATAGAGGTGGCGATAACGGCTGAGCTCTGGGTAGAACACTATGGCAACCTTTATTCAAATAAGACACAGGGTAATCCCTTGAAACCTTCTAAGGGGATCTCCCTCATAGATAGTATAAATCAGGATGACAAACCCACCGCCTCCCCAGTATCTCCTTATCCCATTGAATTAGTATTTACTATATTAGAAGTGGAAGATGCCCTCAGAGAAAGCCCATCAGGTAAAGCCCCAGGCCCGGATCTAACACCAGTGGATGTCTATAAATCAGAACCAGACTTTTGGGTCCCCCTGTTAACCAATGTATTAAACATGGGAAATAAGTGTGGCTTCATTCCCACCTGGTCGGACGCGATCGTAGTACCCATTTTTAAAAAGGGGAATAGGGACGATCCTGCTTGCTATCGTCCAATATCCTTATTGGACGGCCTTATGAAAATAGCTGGAAGGATAGTCCTTAAGAGGATCCAACACTGGGAAGAGGAGAAGAGGGTTATTTCGGAGTGCCAATACGGGTTCCGAAAGGGCCTGGGGACATTGGAGCAATGCTTAAACCTGTCCCTTTTGGTCTCTAAATATACGCAGGCCAAAGAAGGGCACCTCTTTGTCACCTTTGTCGACCTCAGCTCCGCATTTGATTGCGTGGACCATGCGTTGCTTTGGTCGACACTGGAAGACATTGGGGTGGACCATATCATCCTCACATTCATCAAAGAATTATACAGAGAGGCAGGGGCCAGAGTCAGGTTTGGGACCCAGGGGCAATGTTCACAGAAATTTCCCATAAACAGAGGGGTTAGGCAGGGCTGCATACTTGCCCCCTTGCTTTTCACATTGTATATAAACTCTATCGCCGACAGTCTAACAACTCTGTCAAGCGATTTCCCTACTGTAAATGGAAGGCCCATACCCATTCTTTTATACGCCGATGACGCGGCCATCATGTCTAGAACCAAAGTAGGTCTGCAGAAGGCTGTAAATGAATTCTCATCTTTTATGGGTAAAAGAAATTTAAAGGTGAACATATCCAAAACTTTCTCCATGCCCTGCTCCCAAAAGAAAAATAGACCAGCATGTACAATATACTTAGACCAGCAAAGGATTGCAGTTACAGACTCTTTTTGCTATTTGGGCATTGTGTTTGATAGGTGGGGTAGGTGGAAACATGCAGTGTCAGCCAGGAATCTTGCCTTTGCTCGCGCTATAGGCGCTCTAAGAACCTTTGCTGCAAAAATCGGGGGTAAACCCACTAGAGAAATGTTGCAGATTTACCAGGCAAAGTGTATAGCTACAGCCACATATGGCGCAGGTATATGGGGTGTCGAGAATGTGTCCTCAATTCAAACACGTGAGAACACCTTTATTTGTTACCTATTAGGTGTGCCAAAAACTACGTCGACATTTATGACCCACATTGAGGTCGGTGTCAAATACCTCAGCGATACCATAAAAATATCACCCTGTTTGCTCTGGCATAAGATCTGGACCACAGAACATTGCAAATTGAATAGAAACCTCATTAAAGACTGTATGGCCTTGGATGGGGTATCAAAAGTCAAATGGTTGCGATATGTTCAAACGATGTTTTCTAATATTGGACATCCGGAATTTTATGACGAACCAGAGTCTACACAAACCCTGACTAGATCTGCCCTTAAAAAATTATTATTCACACACTTAGCGAGCGTACGATGGGACACTAAGAAACACAATGATAATATCCTAACCTATCAGCAAATTACCCCAACGGAAGGTTTGCAACTGTATCTAGGGATTGAAAATGCAACCTATGCTCGTTTCCTCTTAACTAGGCTGCGCCTAGGGATCTTCTTTCGTTTGGTCACTTTGCCAAAACAGAACGATTGGGCCTCATCGAAGCTAATATGCCCATGTGATGACCACTCTATACAGAGTAACATACATATTATGTTCTTCTGTAAACTGTATATTAGCCCGAGGAAATTATTCCTTTTACCCTTACTTAAACGGTTAGGAATAAGAACATGTAAACTTGCATTTTCAAAATTATTGCACCTAGAAGATGTGAATGTTATCTTTGTTGTCTCTCGTTTTTTAATGGCAGTGATGAAATTTAGAAATACCATGAGTTAAACTGTTATGGGCCGCGTAAACAGACCAGGGCAAAATGATGTCTTGCGCTTTAGTACTGAATTAGACTCTCACCCTTGGGGAAATGTATTATCTATTTTTGAAATCATGTATTTCATTAATATTTCATTAATATTTTATATATTCTTTATGTAGAGATTCTATTTCCGTGTTTTATGATTCCTGGAAGAATTTATCTCTGAAACTTTGTCAATATGAATATTCTTTTATATTGTTTGTATAAATTTTATTTGTATGCTTTTATGATTTCTCGAAAATCGAATAAAGCTTTTTTTGATTTGATTTGATTTGACCCACAACAGAGGGCAGACTACGTGGAACGCTGTATTAAATCCTGGATGCCTACCGACTATCTTTTCTTCTGGTTCGACATTGAAAGAGCTCAAGAGCCTTGATCCCTAGACCTCCACTGGGGGCTCGGCCCGACACATAATAGCTTGCATTCTTAATTACCAGGGCAGGGATGTTGTTCTTAGAGAGGCTCAACAGTATCCTGACCTCCGTTGCTCCGTTGTGGAGACGCTAAAGTTCTTCTTTTCCCGAATTACTCCCGTGAGGTCCAACAAGAAAGGCGCTCCTATACGGAAGCTAAACAAAAACTGAGGGATATGGGGCTTCAATATTTCTTGCTATTCCCAGCTCAGCTTCGTGTTCTCCATCTCAACAAATCACATTTCTTTGATACTCCTGACTCTGCATGGCAATGGCTCAAAGAAATCACCCATTACATGCATCTACTACCTCCGCCTCAACACCGGAGGGCACCTGATAACTTGGGGTCACGAGTGTTGCCTAAACCTCGCAGATGGCGTTCCAGATCACGAAGGGGACATGGAGTTGGACAGTCGCTCTCACCCACGAGTTCCCACCAGGAGCAGCCACCGTCACTACCCAACCAGCTTCAAACTCTGCCTCCGGAACAGAGGATGAAACAGTGGGGGCTGATGGACAAACAGTCTCACTCACAGATCCAGCAATTTTCCACACTCTGTCATTTCTCCCGCAGCCCTGCAATTTAACTGGCTTTGTTCTTTACTGGCTGCACTTCCTCTTGATTCATGCTTGGTCCTATTTGCTTCCTAGCTATGTTTAATTGATTAAAACAATAACACCAGGATCCCCCTGTGGTCGTGAAATGGTGGATGCTGTCTTCATGAGTCACAGCCTGCCTCCAAGCCGGTGGACAACAGTACAGAGGCAGACAGACAGACTGCCTCCCTCACTGATCTGGCTGCTTTCCAATTTGATTTTGATCTGTCCGCAAGCCCTGCAATGTGATTGGGTTTGAATTACTGGCTGCACAAACTCTTGATTTAGATGTTGCATTATTCATTTTTCATCCATGTTGTTTGCCTATTTCTCTACTCGCCTCCCAGGTTTACTCTGCTTTTAGGGGTTTCCTATTTGACTGTAAGATGGCGGCTACGGTCTTAATGATTTCTACAATGATGGGGTTTCCCTCCCTTGAAGTAATCATGACGTGTTTATTGTTTTTTCCAACATACCCTTTTTTCAGGGTAACAGATGCTTCTAGGGTAAAAGGAGGTGGAGTGGGGAGGAAGTTGGGGGCTGGGTTTTCTGTGCAACATGTTGTTCGATGTATTTGTTTACCCTGTTCTTTCCCTTTAAGGCTTTAACACACATATTCGGTTCACTTCCAAACACAGTCCTGGGGTAGCACCCACTCGCAATGCACCACTATTACAATCTTCATCATTCCTTCGGACGCGGTGGGCTCTGCTTCTAAGCTGTCCACCTCCCATTTCTCACAACAACTTTCCGATTTGGTCATGGAATGTTAACAATCTTCTAGACCGAGTGAAAAGAGCAGCAATTTTTACCATTACCCCCTGGCACCTCCCAGAGGTCCTATTGCTACAAGAGACCCATCTCCTTGGGGAACACGGTCTCTTTCTGGCTCGTAAGATGTATGATAATTTTTCACATGGGGTACTCCCAGGGAGCCAGGTGGGTTGCCATCCTTCCACGCCGTTCCTTTCCCCTTGTAGTCACTCATGTGACACGTGATCCGCAGGGATGTTTTGTTGCTTTGGAGGGCATATTGGAGGGACGGGTGGTCTAGCTGGTATGTGTTTATGTGCCGCCCACTTCCAAGCCCTCCTCCCTTTGGGACCTTTCACACCTTCTACGCCGTTCCTTACCCCTTGTAGTCACTCATGTGACACGTGATTAGGAGGGATGTTGTGTTGCCTTGGAAGGCACATTGGAGGGACGGGTGGTCTTGCTGGTATGAGTTTATGTGCCGCCCACTTCCTTACCTTCCTGTCTTCTGGACCTTTCACACCTTCTTTCATGTCTTCCACAGGGACTTACAGTAATAGGGGGCAATTTCAACACAGTTCCTGACCCTGAGCTAGATAGTACTGGAACCCCTACTGCTTTGGGTCTCTGTGATGCCGGAAGATCCTGGCACCAGACTTCAACAATTTAAACATCCATCGGTGGCTCACCACACTCTCTCTCTTAAAGATCTGACCTTTTGCCTCAGGGAATCTCAGACCATTCTCCTTTACTTCTTTATCTTGGATATCCACTATCGAGATTGCACCCCATGTGGCGGTTAAATGCCTTGTATCTCCAGGATAAGAAGCTTGTCCACTCACTCGGGTCTGAACTCCGTGCTTATTTCCATAATAATGAACGATCGGTTACCCAAGTAGGAACCCTATGGGCTGCCAGTAAGGCGACACTACGAGGCTTTGTCAAGAGTTATATTAGAATAAGAACCCAGGCGCGTGACCGCTCTGCTCTGCTCTATTCTTATTACCCAGTTAGAGGCACATGCCTTTCTCCTGGTGCAACAGTTGGAGTCTAACCCACAAGCAGATCTTGCTTGCTAGTTAGGTCTCATCCGTGAGGACATTTGTCTGCACTCCCTTGAAGCAGCCAAACAACTTTGGTGGGCCACGACAACCAGGATTTACGGCTGGGGAGACAACAAGCCTACAGGATTGTCCCTGAGATTATGGAAGACTGGTCGGTCTCAGCAATCTCTCTCAGAGATAGACCAAACTTAAGCCAAATACTAGCGCACATTATACTCAAAAACAGGGGGCAGGAACGCAGCCATGTCTGGTTCCTTTCTCGACTTGGTTCCTTCTCTCTAGGCGGTCTTCCTCTGACTCCCATCTCTTGGACAAACCCTTCACAGCAGAGGGGATTGGAGAGGCGCTGTCCGGTAGGACGCCTGGTAAGACTCTGGCCCCGGAAGACTTTCCTATGGAAAATTATATTACGTTCCGGGAAACTCATCCTTTGTTGCTATATAAGGAGGTTTGCCACATCGAGTTCTTCCAGGTGGAGTTGGATTTGGCTACCTTAGTAGTAATATCTAAGACACAGCCTCCTTCAACATGGTGCACAGATTACCACCCAATATCGTTCCTCAATTGCAAGTTGAATATCCTTGCAGCAATATTGGCTAACAGGCTCAAACAAGTCCTGACTTGGTTGGTACTGTGGGACCAATGCAGCTTAATGCCATCCTTGAGCACAAGACACTATCAGTCGGCGTCACTTGTCCCTGGCCCACGGTCATCGATTACCACCAGATCTAGCCTTGCTCCTTAATGACTTAGAGTAGGCTTTCAACACTGTAGACTGGGACTACCTCCAATTGTTGTTGACTTGCGCTGGCCTCAGAACGAATGGTTTGGGTCCTCTATTCAAACTCTACTGCCCGGGTTAATGGGGGGTCTCTCCTACACCTTTACCATAGAAAAGCTGTGAGTGGTCCTCATTGTCTCTAATTGCTTGAAAACTTCAAAAGAACCTCTGCTCTTTGGATGAACACCTCTAAATCGGTGCTGGTCTCCATGGCGCCATTTAGAGATTGCTTCGATTGGCAGACGAACATTCCTCTCTGCCGGCTTAGCTTTAAATACTTGGGCATATGGGTCGCTTTACATCCAGAACTTACCTGGGCCCTTATTATCCAACCTCTGGTTTGAAAAGCCAAGTCAGACCTCTTTAAATGGCAGACTCTCCCCCTCAATGTCCTGGGGCGCATTGCCCTCTACTCGAGGATGATCCTCCCACGATTTCTTTACGTTTTCCAGAATTTGCACCTTCACCTGCCCCAGACGTGGTCCCACACACTGGACTGTGCCAGAAAAACATTTCTGTGGCGGGGTTCCTGGGCATGTATGGCTTTTGCGCGCTGTCAACGGGGCCCCTATGATGGTGGTCTGGGGATGACCAACCTCGATTTTTACTATCTGTCCTCTCACCTTCTTGTCCTTCATGACTGGTTTAACGGGGAATAGTCTGATCCCGCTTATCGCCTGGAACTTTCATTACTGGCCTTTCCTCATCTGCAGACCATGCTCTTTGGGTCTCCGGGCTCTCCATCTTTGCCCCGGGTAACCAGAGTGGTGTTTCTTGCATGGAGAACTGCCCTTTGACATGTAGTGTGAGGCCAAACTTACACAGCAGACTCTGCTTTGGCATGGCACCTGGTTGAAAGAGGTGGCAGTACTTTGCGGTTTTCACTCAGGGGATCTTATTGGTATCACGCGATTAGGAGATGTATGGTCAGGGACACACTCCTTTCAGGATCTTCGTTAGGCATAGTCTTACACATACCTAATTTTATAAAACCTCCAACTCTGACATGCTCTCCACTCTCATTCCCTGTCCACCGATGCTCTACCGGAGTTCAGTCCTCTGGAAGCTAAGTTCCTCATGGGAAACCTGAGCCGTGGAGGAATCTCCCAGATCAACTGCATGCTCATTATTACCTCCCTTGGCTCATTAGACCATCTTCGAACCAGTTAGGCGAGCTGGGTGGGCCCTGTAGAGGATGAGGATTGGCGGAATGCCCTGATGGCCCCTCGTGAGCTTACTGTCTGTTCCTGATTACTGCTTGTTCAAACCTACTATCTTTACTTTGTATATCTCTCTCTCCAACTCGTCTGTATCGGGCAGGCCAACGCCCCACTCCTGCCTGTTCTCGATGTAGAGTTGATCCAGCAGATTTCTACCATGTGGTATGGACCTGTGCAGTGGTGCATCCGGACCAAGGGGACCCGAGATATGTCGGAAGTGCTGGAAGGGTGGGGTGGGAGGTTCCTGTTCTACCCCCCCCCCCCCACCCCCCTATTGATTCTCCTTGGGGTGTTTAAGGGCTCTGGGGGTAAAGGGGGTAAAGGGCATCCCTGGGCACCACCCTCCTGGTGGCGAAGCAAGACACTGCTGTACGATGGATGTCCCCTAATTTCCCTACCCTGTTGGGGAGGAGACGGGGTGTAGATTGGTGTGCACAACAGGAGTGTGTGGTTTTTAAAGCCAGTGGTTATCCCCAAAAGCAAAGTCGGGTGTGGGGGACATGGTTGGGTCAGCTCGCTAAACTAGCCATGGATTTGTACTTGTGGACATTCTACATGTTTACTGTGATATACTGATTGGGTGTCCCTACCCTGTACAGAGTGTACACTCGATTCTGTAATGTGTTACATGTGTGACATGTGTTCACCTTTGCCAGACCAGCTGGTCAAAAGTTCAATAAAGTTTGTATATAAAAAAATAAAAATAGTGAGAGTTAGTGTTTATGCAGCCATTTTCATCTTGGGAAAACACAAAAAGCCAGATGGGATTAGAAAATCACCTTGTAGAGAGGAGTCAATTCTGCTGGCATTTTGCAGATCTAGGGCCAGCCACAGAACCAAATGATCAGGGTGTAATAGACAGAAGAACCATACTCCTAATCATCTCTTTAAAGTATGGCTATACCCAGTGCAGCAAAATCTAGCACAAGGGTTCCCCGATCACTAGAGAGGAGGTTCTGACCGCTATTAAGGCATTGAAGCTCCACAAGGCCCCGGGCCCGGACGGCTACACTGCCCTGTTTTATAAGACGTTTGCATCTGAACTCTGCGATTACCTGGTCTCCCTCTTTAATACCATGGCGTCGGAGGGCAGAACTTCTGACACTATGGCCGAAGCGTTGATCACAGTTCTCCCCAAACCCGGAAAAGATAGTGCTGAGTGCGCCTCCTACCGACCGATAGCGCTCCTCAACCTGGACGCTAAACTGTACTCTTCTATACTTGCGGGGAGGATGCAGGACTTGATGCCGGCTCTGGACCAGTCCGGCTTTATCAAAGGGCGACAAACTCATGACAACTTGAGGCGTGTGGTCCACCTGATCGAAAAGGCTACTAGATTTCGTATTCCGGCGGTCTTAATAGGTCTTGACGCGGAGAAAGCCTTTGACCGCGTCGATTGGGGCTTCTTACATCATACTCTGACGGCTTTTGGGTTTTCACCCCGCTTCATTCGGATGCTTGAGGCTAATTATAGCAACCCTATGTCGAGGGTGTTAGTAAATGGCCACAGGTCTGGGCGTTTCCGTCACTCGCGAGGAACGCGTCAGGGATGTCCTCTCTCCCCACTCCTCTTCGCTTTAAGTATTGAGCCCTTGGCGCTTGCGATCCGGGAACACGAACGTATCTTGGGCATCCCCTTCGCCGGGGAACAGCATAAGATCTCGCTGTTTGCAGACGACGTGCTGCTCTCGCTTAAAGATCCGGAACTGTCATTGCCTTATGTTCATACAGTGCTCTCTGACTTTGAGAGGGTAGCCGGTTTCAGAGTCAACCTTGCCAAATCGTATATTCTGAACTTGACTCTCCCGCCTGAAGGGGTGCTTCGATTACGGGCGCTTACCCCCTTATCATGGTCGACCTCTTCGCTGTTGTATTTGGGAGTGCATCTGACGCCCACTGTAGGCGCCTTATTCTCTGCCAATTTTACGCCCATGTTGACTGTGATTCGCGCTGAACTCGAGAGATGGAAACCCAAATTCATTTCATGGCTGGGTAGGATTCATGCCCTCAAGATGGTCCTCCTTCCAAAGCTTCTATACCTCTTCCAGGCGTTGCCTATACCAGTGGAGTTGGACTATTTTCGTCGATTAAAATCTCTGATGTTGAAGTATGTGTGGCAGGGTGGCAGGGCGCGACTCTCGTATGCTGTGCTTCGTCGTCCGCGAACGGAAGGGGGGGTGGGGTTCCCGGATATGAACCTGTATTATAAGGCGGCGCAGTTGAGGGTCCTAGTTGAATGGTCGCAGCAACTTTCGGAGAAGCATTGGCTCCATATGGACCGGTGTGTGGCCGGTAGATCCATTTGGGACCTGGCCTGGAAGCCCAAGGCTGACCGTCCCAAGAATGCGTACATTAGCACCCCTACCAGCACGGTGTTGAAGGTCTGGGATACACTTAGTGGGGACGACCGATGGACCACCTTCCCTTCTCCCTTTACCCCTATTCATTTTAATCCGGCCTTCCCCCCAGCATTGTCGGACGGATCTTTTGAGGTTTGGAGGGAGGGCGGTTGCCGAGCTCTTACCCACCTGTTTCACGGGGCGGCGCCGCTTACTTTTCATAACTGTATGCGAGACTACGGGGTGCCGCCCACTGAACGCTTTCGTCACCTCCAACTCTTACACTGGGCGACTTCGACTGCAGTTGGGGACGCCGCTATTAGACCGCTGACGAAATTTGAGGCTTTTATTCTCCGCACGTCCACGATGAAGGGGACGATTTCCTTCTTATATGGGATGTTACTCGATACTGCAGATTCCCCCCGTCCTCGATACATGGACCACTGGGAGGCTACCCTGGGTAGGGACATTTCTGACAACGAGTGGAGGAGCCTCTGGCGGGATGTGACGACACATAACCATTCCACGGACCTCCGAGAGGCTCATTTAAAACTAGTGTTTGACTGGTATTTATACCCCTCTAAGCTGCATCGGATCTTTCCGACTACTTCAGATAGATGTTGGCGGGGCTGTGGTGGTTTAGGGGACTTTCGCCACATTTGGTGGGACTGTCCCGCCATTCGTCCCTTCTGGTCCGAGATCCTGTCCCATATTAAAGACATACTGGGCTATCCGATTCCGGATTCAATGGATTATGTCCTGCTGGGGCTTAGATATCCATTATTGGAACATCAAACGAGGGCTGATAAGCGCATGGTATGGCTGTGTTTAGTGGCGGCCAAATTAACACTAGCAGCTGCCTGGAAGAACCCATCTGTACCGGCTATTTCATTGTGGCACGCACGGCTGTGGCGGCTCTTAAGTATGGAGAGACTGTCTGATATATTTATGGGGAACTTCAAGAACTTCATGTTTACCTGGGGACCCTTGGTGAGGTTCCTATCTCGAGGTCTACCTTCTGCAGTTTGTCCCCCGGCACTTCGTGCATTACACCTATTTCAAGTTTAACCATTCCCGTGTGAGAAGTTGCGATGTATGGATGATGGTCGCCACCATCAGGGGAAGGGTGTGGGAGGGGGTGGGGGGGATTGAGGGATGTTGGGGGGGTTGTAGTTACTCTTGTTGCGACGTACCTTACATGTGGGAGTGTCCAAAGTGGCGCTCCTGACTAACATAAGCTTTGCCTTGGGGACGCCTCCTCGAGCCCAGTGGACAATCACTACAGACTTGCCGCACTCACTGATTCGGTGCTGAATGGCTACCACGAACATTGATATGAGCGGCATTGTATCATATCTGTATGGGGGCTCTATAGCAGGGTTCTTA
This sequence comes from Lissotriton helveticus, assembly GCF_964261635.1. Classification (NCBI taxonomy): domain Eukaryota; kingdom Metazoa; phylum Chordata; class Amphibia; order Caudata; family Salamandridae; genus Lissotriton; species Lissotriton helveticus. The sequence continues at coordinate 1,191,338,435 of NC_136069.1, forward strand.
GCACCCCCTGTGTGGGGAGATGTGGCGGTATGTCGCCAGTTCTATTGTTCTTCTCCTTTTATCCCTTCTTACTTTTCTTACTTTCTCTTTCAAATACCAAAAATAAAAATTTTACAAAAAAAAATCTAGCACAAAAAAAGACTATCAATGTGGATGAAGCAATGGGATCATCTTTGAAGAGAAGACGCCAGCAACTCTTTCTGCAAGCAGTATACAAGATACAATTTGTTATGGCATTGGAGAAATGGAAGTAGGTGCCTACACCAATGTTGCTGGAGTCAATCATAACACTTCAGGCTTTCACTTGCAGCTGGAAGGTGCAGGACTCAGAGCCACTGGCAAAATACTGGAACCATAGCATTAGTAGCTGAAGAGCTTGGTCTCTAGGCAGGAGGCGCCAGGACTGAAACAATACCAAAAGGTGCAGTATAGTTGAAAAACAGTGAAGCTGCTCGAGGTCGCACCTGAGGTTCTTGTGCTTAACTGAATGTTAAATATGTTCCTCATAGCGTCCTTGAAAGGTTTTCGAAAAGAATTGTTTGTTCAGATTAAACTCCTGTTTGGAACGAGTTCTGAGGATGGCTGTGAAGGGATTTTATTGATTTGAGGGTGCCACTCACAATGGAGCTATACTTGTCTATCTGAATTCGAAGCAGGAAGAGGAGCACATTCTGTGCTTTTTAGGTGAATGGTGCAGAGAAAGACATAGAAAATTAATCTTGGCGTACAATTTTAATGAAAGACTAGGGCTGATTACTAGCAGTCAGGTGTACTTCGAAAGGCAAAGACATCTTTCTTAGTTTTAATACACATCACATGAAACTTTTACTTTTACTGGCGCAAAGAAAATGTACTATTGCCTCTAAATAACTAACATGACAACAGTTTAAACACATACATAAGACTAAAAAATAAAAAGCACTTGCAAAGCCAATAGGTCATGGCAATGCCCAATCTACCGGCCTTGTCAATGTGAATGTCTTTTAGCCATGTTATCTAGCAGCACATCTGCTGTTCAGCATGTGTATATGTGTACAAGGGAGACGGCCTGAAAGCACAAATACTCCTATGGAGAGCTTGAAAACAAAGAAAACAAGCATTGGAAATGCAATAGGTCTCGCAATAGAATAGTTAGACTTTTTTCTTTTTGCAAATGGAAGAGTGGCGTTGCGTGGATGAGTGGCGTTGCGTGGATGAGTGGCGTTGCGTGGATGAGTGGCGTAGCGTGTGTGAGTGGCGTAGCGTGTGTGAGTGGCGTAGCGTGTGTGAGTGGCGTAGCGTGTGTGAGTGGCGTAGCGTGTGTGAGTGGCGTAGCGTGTGTGAGTGGCGTAGCGTGTGTGAGTGGCGTTGCGTGTGTGAGTGGCGTTGCGTGTGTGAGTGGCGTTGCGTGTGTGAGTGGCGTTGCGTGTGTGAGTGGCGTTGCGTGTGTGAGTGGCGTTGCGTGTGTGAGTGGCGTTGCGTGTGTGAGTGGCGTTGCGTGTGTGAGTGGCGTTGCGTGTGTGAGTGGGGTTGGAATGCAATAAGTATAGCATTAGAAAAGTTGTAGTTATTGGTGAGGGTGATTGAGGGTAAGGGGGTGAGGGTGATTGAGGGTAAGGGGGTGAGGGTGAGGGGTTTAGGGTGAGTGAGGGTGAGGTGTTGAGTGGGGGTGATTGAGGGTGAGTGAGTGTGAGGGAGGGTGAGTGAGGGAGAGGGGTTGAGGGTGGGTGAGGGGTTGAGGGTGAGAGGGTGAGTGAGGGTAAGGGTGAGGAGTTGAGTGTGAGTGAGGGTGAGGGTGATTGAGTGTGAGGTGTTGAGGGAGGGTGAGGGTGAGTGAGGGTGAGGGTGAGGTGTTGAGGGTGAGTGAGGGTGAGGAGTTGAGGGTGAGGGTTAGTGAGTGTGAGGGGTTGAGTGTGAGTGTGGGTGAGGGTGAGTGAGGGTGAGGGGTTGAGGGTGAGTGAGGGTGAGGGTGAGGCTGAGAGGTTGAGGGTAAGTGAGGGTGAGTGATGGTGAGGCAGAGGGGGTGAGGGTAAGTGAGGGTGAGTGAGAGTGAGGGTGAGTGAGGGGTTGAGGGTGAACGGGTGAGGGTGAGGGTGAAGTGTTGAGGGTGAGTGAGGGTGAGGGGTTGAGAGTGAGTGAGGGTGAGGCGTTGAGGGTGAGTGAGGGTGAGGGTGAGTGATGGTGAGTGAGGGTGGGTGAGGGTGAGTGAGGGTGAGTGAGGGTGAGTGAGGGTGAGGGGTTGAGGGTGAGTGAGGGTGAATGGTTGATAGTGATTGAGGATGAGGATTTGAGGGTGAGTGAGGGGTTGAGGCTGAGTGAGGGTGAGGGTGATTGAGGGTAAGGGTTTGAGGCTGGGTGAGGGTGAGGGGTTGAGTGTGAGTGAGGGTGAGGGTGATTGAGGGTGAGGTGTTGAGGGTGAGTGAGGGTGAGTGAGAGTGAGTGAGGGTGTGTGAGGGTGAGGGCTTGAGGGTGAGTGAGGGTGAGGGTGAGTGAGGGTGAGGGTGAGTGAGTGTGAATGAGGGTGAGTGAGGGTGAGTGAGGGTGAGTGAGGGTCATTGAGGGTGAGTGAGGGTGAGGGTGATTGAGGGTGAGTGAGGGTGAGGGTGAGTGAGGGTAAGTGAGGGTGAGGGTGAGTGAGGGTGATTGAGGGTGAGTGAGGGTGAGTGAGGGTGAGGGAGGGTGAGGGAGGGTGAGGGAGGGTGAGGGAGGGTGAGGGAGGGTGAGGGAGAGGGGTTGAGGGTGGGTGAGGGGTTGAGGGTGAGAGGGTGAGTGAGGGTGAGGAGTTGTGTGTGAGTGAGGGTGAGGGTGATTGAGTGTGAGGTGTTGAGGGAGGGTGAGGGTGAGTGAGGGTGAGGTGTTGAGGGTGAGTGAGGGTGAGGTGTTGAGGGTGAGTGAGGGTGAGGAGTTGAGGGTGAGGGTTAGTGAGTGTGAGGGGTTGAGTGTGAGTGTGGGTGAGGGTGAGTGAGGGTGAGGGGTTGAGGGTGAGTGAGGGTGAGGGGTTGAGGGTGAGTGAGGGTGAGGCTGAGAGGTTGAGGGTAAGTGAGGGTGAGTGATGGTGAGGCAGAGGGGGTGAGGGTAAGTGAGGGTGAGTGAGAGTGAGGGTGAGGGTGAGTGAGGGGTTGAGGGTGAACGGTTGAGGGTGAGTGAGGGTGAGGGTGAAGTGTTGAGGGTGAGTGAGGGTGAGGGGTTGAGAGTGGGTGAGGCGTTGAGGGTGAGTGAGGGTGAGGGTGAGTGTGGGTGAGGGTGAGTGAGGGTGAGTGAGGGTGAGTGAGGGTGAGTGAGGGTGAGTGAGGGTGGGTGAGTGAGGGTGAGGGGTTGAGGGTGAAGTGTTGAGAGTGATTGAGGATGAGGATTTGAGGGTGAGTGGGGGGTTGAGGCTGAGTGAGGGTGAGGGTGATTGAGGGTAAGGGTTTGAGGCTGAGTGAGGGTGAGGGTGAGGGGTTGAGTGTGAGTGAGGGTGAGGGTGATTGAGGGTGAGGTGTTGAGGGTGAGTGAGGGTGAGTGAGAGTGAGTGAGGGTGAGTGAGGGTGAGGGCTTGAGGGTGAGTGAGGGTGAGTGAGTGTGAATGAGGGTGAGTGAGGGTGAGTGAGGGTGAGTGAGGGTGATTGAGGGTGAGTGAGGGTGAGGGTGATTGAGGGTGAGTGAGGGTGAGTGAGGGTGAGGGTGAGTGAGGGTAAGTGAGGGTGAGGGTGAGTGAGGGTGATTGAGGGTGAGTGAGGGTGAGTGATGGTGATGTGTTGAGGGTGATAGAGAGTTATAGAGGGTGAGGGGTTGATGTTGAAAAAAAATTTTGTTAATAAAATGTCTGACGGAAATCGCCACCTTAACGCTACCTACATTTACCAGGTTTGCGTTCTAGTTTATTTTTTTCTTTTCCCTACCGTTACGTTTTATTTTTGATGGACATTTTTTTTAGCCAATCGGAGCGCGACGTTTTTGACGTCGCGTTCCGATTAGCATACGTAATCGGTGGAATTCTCCAGAACATGGAGAATAGCCGGATGCGGAAGGCGTGTTCCTGTACGTGTGCTGTTGGTGCGTCGTAGGATAGGTAAGAGATTCCCTCGACGTGTTTTTTTAATATAATGTAAAGTAGTATTGATAGTATGCATAAAATAGTTAATAATTACGAGTGTATTTATATAAATAGTGACATATTTTGTTAGCGATTGTAATTATTTTAGTTATTTATGTAATTTATATGCAATTAAGTGTTTTATTTACTACATATAGTATATTTAAGTTAACGAATGAATAGGAGTGTATTTTTAATACTGTTGACATTGTATTTTTTTGTTTGTAATATTTCGAAATGATTATTATGTCGTGTAATTAAAGTCTTGTTTTTATTATTCGATATGTAATGTATTTATTTTCTTAAAGTGTTATGTAATGTATTATTAGCAGTTGTTTGTAATTTGACGTACAAGAGCTGTTCATTGAGTTTCTAAGTACTCTTTTCGCCATGAATATTGTACACTTAAAATGTATTAATTGTATTACGATTTCTTTTGTGAAGCTAAGAGACATATGTAATGTTTATTGATTATTTTTTGCGCTGAATCCAAGTTGCGTAATATGTTTTTAATACTTGATGTAATTCCGTGTGATGAAGTGCTATTGTTATATGCCTACGGCTTTTTGTGTAACTCATGACAATTGTGTTTAATCCGTCCGATTTACGGGATGAATAGTGCTTGTTTATTACCCAAGTTAAAAATAGGCTGTTTTACTTTTGTGTTTGTACATCCTAGTCCTCGCATCCTGACTGATATTTCTTCGTTCTTTTGTTGGTGTTATTTTGTCCTAATAATTGTTGGTTTGGTGACCTGAAGCTTGATAAACATCATTGCGCGTATTTTTACTTTGGTTGTTATTTTCTAGGATGTCTTTCTGTTGCGTATCTTGAGTATGTATTTGTAGGGTGAATTAGGCTGTTAGTTTATTAGGGTGAATTAGGACTCAGGATTTCTATCTTGGAGTTAGAGTGTGGATTAGGATAGTTTATTTCTATTATTCCTTTTGTTGTTGTATGTGTGTGTGTGTGAGGGTGAGTGAGGGTGTGTGAAGCTGAGGGTGTGTGACGGTGTGTGAGGGAAGCTTGCACTGCTGCTGTCGGTGCTGTACCTGTTCCATGTGTAAGGGAAGCTTGCACTGCTGTTGCCTGTGCTGTACCTGTTCCGTGTGTGAGGGAAGCTTGCACTGCTGCCGCCTGTGCTGTACCTGATCTATGTGTGAGGGAAGCTTGCACTGCTGCTGCCTGTGCTGTACCTGATCTATGTCTGAGGGAAGCTTGCACTGCTGCTGTCGGTGCTGTACCTGTTCCATGTGTAAGTGAAGCTTGCACTGCTGCCGCCTGTGCTGTACCTGATGTATGTGTGAGGGAAGCTTGCACTGCTGCCGCCTGTGCTGTACCTGATCTATGTTTGAGGGAAGCTTGCACTGCTGCCGCCTGTGCTGTACCTGATCTATGTCTGAGGGAAGCTTGCACTGCTGCTGTCGGTGCTGTACCTGTTCCATGTGTAAGGGAAGCTTGCACTGCTGCCGCCTGTGCTGTACCTGATCTATGTGTGAGGGAAGCTTGCACTGCTGCCGCCTGTGCTGTACCTGATCTATGTGTGAGGGAAGCTTGCACTGCTGCTGCCTGTGCTGTACCTGATCTATGTCTGAGGGAAGCTTGCACTGCTGCTGTCGGTGCTGTACCTATACCATGTGTAAGTGAAGCTTGCACTGCTGCCGCCTGTGCTGTACCTGATGTATGTGTGAGGGAAGCTTGCACTGCTGCCGCCTGTGCTGTACCTGATCTATGTTTGAGGGAAGCTTGCACTGCTGCCGCCTGTGCTGTACCTGATCTATGTCTGAGGGAAGCTTGCACTGCTGCTGTCGGTGCTGTACCTGTTCCATGTGTAAGGGAAGCTTGCACTGCTGCCGCCTGTGCTGTACCTGATGTATGTGTGAGGGAAGCTTGCACTGCTGCCGCCTGTGCTGTACCTGATCTATGTGTGAGGGAAGCTTGCACTGCTGCCGCCTGTGCTGTACCTGATCTATGTGTGAGGGAAGCTTGCACTGCTGCTGTCGGTGCTGTACCTGTTCCATGTGTAAGGGAAGCTTGCACTGCTGCCGCCTGTGCTGTACATGATGTATGTGTGAGGGAAGCTTGCACTGCTGCCGCCTGTGCTGTACCTGATCTATGTGTGAGGGAAGCTTGCACTGCTGCTGCCTGTGCTGTACCTGCTCCGTGTTTGAGGGAAGCTTGCATTGCTGTTGCCTGTGCTGTACCTGTTGCATGTGTAAAGGAAGCTTGCACTGCTGCCGCCTGTGCTGTACCTGATCTATGTGTGAGGGAAGCTTGCACTGCTTCTGTCGGTGCTGTACCTGTTCCATGTGTAAGGGAAGCTTGCACTGCTTTTGCCTGTGCTGTACCTGGTCTGTGTGTAAGGGAAGCTTGCACTGTTGCTGCCTGTGCTGTACCTGTTCCGTGTGTGAGGGAAGCTTGCAATGCTGCTGCCTGTGCTGTACCTGCTCCGTGTTTGAGAGAAGCTTGCATTGCTGTTGCCTGTGCTGTACCTGTTGCATGTGTAAGGGAAGCTTGCACTGCTGCCGCCTGTGCTGTACCTGATCTATGTGTGAGGGAAGCTTGCACTGCTGCTGTCGGTGCTGTACCTGTTCCATGTGTAAGGGAAGCTTGCACTGCTGTTGCCTGTGCTGTACCTGCTCCATGTTTGAGAGAAGCTTGCATTGCTGTTGCCTGTGCTGTACATGTTCCGTGTGTGATGGAAGCTTGCACTGCTGCCGCCTGTGCTGTACCTGCTCTATGTGTGAGGGAAGGTTGCACTGCTGCTGTCGGTGCTGTTCCTGTTCCATGTGTAAGGGAAGCTTGCACTGCTGTTGCCTGTGCTGTACCTGCTCCGTGTTTGATGGAAGCTTGCACTGTTGTTGCCTGTGCTGTACCTGCTCTGTGTGTAATGGAAGCTTGCACTGTTGCTGCCTGTGCTGTACCTGTTCCGTGTGTAAGGGAAGCTTGCAATGCTGCTGCCTGTGCTGTACCTGCTCCATGTGTAAGGGAAGCTTGCACTGCTGTTGCCTGTGCTGTACCTGCTCCGTGTTTGAGAGAAGCTTGCATTGCTGTTGCCTGTGCTGTACATGTTCCGTGTGTGATGGAAGCTTGCACTGCTGCCGCCTGTGCTGTACCTGCTCTATGTGTGAGGGAAGGTTGCACTGCTGCTGTGGGTGCTGTACCTGTTCCATGTGTAAGGGAAGCTTGCACTGCTGTTGCCTGTGCTGTACCTGCTCCGTGTTTGAGGGAAGCTTGCATTGCTGTTGCCTGTGCTGTACCTGCTCCGTGTGTGATGGAAGCTTGCACTGTTGCTGCCTGTGCTGTACCTGCTCTGTGTGTGAGGGAAGGTTGCACTGTTGCTGCCTGTGCTGTACCTGTTCCGTGTGTGAGGGAAGCTTGCAATGCTGCTGCCTGTGCTGTACCTGCTCCATGTGTAAGGGAAGCTTGCACTGCTGTTGCCTGTGCTGTACCTGCTCCGTGTTTGAGAGAAGCTTGCATTGCTGTTGCCTGTGCTGTACATGTTCCGTGTGTGATGGAAGCTTGCACTGCTGCCGCCTGTGCTGTACCTGCTCTATGTGTGAGGGAAGGTTGCACTGCTGCTGTGGGTGCTGTACCTGTTCCATGTGTAAGGGAAGCTTGCACTGCTGTTGCCTGTGCTGTACCTGCTCCGTGTTTGAGGGAAGCTTGCATTGCTGTTGCCTGTGCTGTACCTGCTCCGTGTATTTGTAGGGTGAATTAGGCTGTTAGTTTATTAGGGTGAATTAGGACTCAGGATTTCTATCTTGGATTTAGAGTGTGGATTAGGATAGTTTATTTCTATTATTCCTTTTGTTGTTGTATGTGTGTGTGTGTGAGGGTGAGTGAGGGTGTGTGAAGCTGAGGGTGTGTGACGGTGTGTGAGGGAAGCTTGCACTGCTGCTGTCGGTGCTGTACCTGTTCCATGTGTAAGGGAAGCTTGCACTGCTGTTGCCTGTGCTGTACATGCTCCGTGTGTGAGGGAAGCTTGCACTGCTGCCGCCTGTGCTGTACCTGATCTATGTGTGAGGGAAGCTTGCACTGCTGCCGCCTGTGCTGTACCTGATCTATGTGTGAGGGAAGCTTGCACTGCTGCCGCCTGTGCTGTACCTGATCTATGTCTGAGGGAAGCTTGCACTGCTGCTGTCGGTGCTGTACCTGTTCCATGTGTAAGGGAAGCTTGCACTGCTGCCGCCTGTGCTGTACCTGATCTATGTGTGAGGGAAGCTTGCACTGCTGCCGCCTGTGCTGTACCTGATCTATGTGTGAGGGAAGCTTGCACTGCTGCTCTCGGTGCTGTACCTGTTCCATGTGTAAGGGAAGCTTGCACTGCTGTTGCCTGTGCTGTACCTGCTCCATGTTTGAGAGAAGCTTGCATTGCTGTTGCCTGTGCTGTACATGTTCCGTGTGTGATGGAAGCTTGCACTGCTGCCGCCTGTGCTGTACCTGCTCTATGTGTGAGGGAAGGTTGCACTGCTGCTGTCGGTGCTGTTCCTGTTCCATGTGTAAGGGAAGCTTGCACTGCTGTTGCCTGTGCTGTACCTGCTCCGTGTTTGATGGAAGCTTGCACTGTTGTTGCCTGTGCTGTACCTGCTCTGTGTGTAATGGAAGCTTGCACTGTTGCTGCCTGTGCTGTACCTGTTCCGTGTGTAAGGGAAGCTTGCAATGCTGCTGCCTGTGCTGTACCTGCTCCATGTGTAAGGGAAGCTTGCACTGCTGTTGCCTGTGCTGTACCTGCTCCGTGTTTGAGAGAAGCTTGCATTGCTGTTGCCTGTGCTGTACATGTTCCGTGTGTGATGGAAGCTTGCACTGCTGCCGCCTGTGCTGTACCTGCTCTATGTGTGAGGGAAGGTTGCACTGCTGCTGTGGGTGCTGTACCTGTTCCATGTGTAAGGGAAGCTTGCACTGCTGTTGCCTGTGCTGTACCTGCTCCGTGTTTGAGGGAAGCTTGCATTGCTGTTGCCTGTGCTGTACCTGCTCCGTGTGTGATGGAAGCTTGCACTGTTGCTGCCTGTGCTGTACCTGCTCTGTGTGTGAGGGAAGGTTGCACTGTTGCTGCCTGTGCTGTACCTGTTCCGTGTGTGAGGGAAGCTTGCAATGCTGCTGCCTGTGCTGTACCTGCTCCATGTGTAAGGGAAGCTTGCACTGCTGTTGCCTGTGCTGTACCTGCTCCGTGTTTGAGAGAAGCTTGCATTGCTGTTGCCTGTGCTGTACATGTTCCGTGTGTGATGGAAGCTTGCACTGCTGCCGCCTGTGCTGTACCTGCTCTATGTGTGAGGGAAGGTTGCACTGCTGCTGTGGGTGCTGTACCTGCTCTATGTGTAAGGGAAGCTTGCACTGCTGTTGCCTGTGCTGTACCTGCTCCGTGTTTGAGGGAAGCTTGCATTGCTGTCGCCTGTGCTGTACCTGCTCCGTGTATTTGTAGGGTGAATTAGGCTGTTAGTTTATTAGGGTGAATTAGGACTCAGGATTTCTATCTTGGATTTAGAGTGTGGATTAGGATAGTTTATTTCTATTATTCCTTTTGTTGTTGTATGTGTGTGTGTGTGAGGGTGAGTGAGGGTGTGTGAAGCTGAGGGTGTGTGACGGTGTGTGAGGGAAGCTTGCACTGCTGCTGTCGGTGCTGTACCTGATCTATGTGTGAGGGAAGCTTGCACTGCTGCCGCCTGTGCTGTACATGCTCCGTGTGTGAGGGAAGCTTGCACTGCTGCCGCCTGTGCTGTACCTGATCTATGTGTGAGGGAAGCTTGCACTGCTGCCGCCTGTGCTGTACCTGATCTATGTGTGAGGGAAGCTTGCACTGCTGCCGCCTGTGCTGTACCTGATCTATGTCTGAGGGAAGCTTGCACTGCTGCTGTCGGTGCTGTACCTGTTCCATGTGTAAGGGAAGCTTGCACTGCTGCCGCCTGTGCTGTACCGGATGTATGTGTGAGGGAAGCTTGCACTGCTGCCGCCTGTGCTGTACCTGATCTATGTGTGAGGGAAGGTTGCACTGTTGCTGCCTGTGCTGTACCTGCTCTGTGTGTGAGGGAAGCTTGCACTGTTGCTGCCTGTGCTGTACCTGCTCCGTGTTTGAGGGAAGCTTGCATTGCTGTTGCCTGTGCTGTACCTGCTCCGTGTGTGATGGAAGCTTGCACTGTTGCTGCCTGTGCTGTACCTGCTCTGTGTGTGAGGGAAGCTTGGACTGTTGCTGCCTGTGCCTCACCAAGATTTGTCTAAGTAAATGGAGAGGGGGGAGAGAGTTGTAAGAGAGAGTGAAAGAGGCAGAAACGTGTAGAGGAATAGAAAGAGAGAAGGGATCTGTAACCTGAGAGATGTGGCATAACAGAACGCTCGCTAGTGCGGGCACTGCTGCTCGGGGTATCGGCGCGATTTGTGTAAGTGGGTGACTGAAGCAGAGTGGGTGAATATATATGTCTGATGATAGTGGATGTCTGATGATTGCATGTCTGCTGGGGTGCAGGGTCAGTACAAGTCAAGCTGTAAGTTGGTGTGTGTCAGAACTGGTTGCCTCGGGGCCAACGAAGTCTGTTGCGAGGAGTGGGGGGCAGCCTTTGATGTGCGAGAGAGCTGCCGTGAAAGGCATGTAATTAGGGGGGAGGAGAAGTGGCGCTGGGGTGAATGGAGGAAAGGCAGAGAAGGGGAGGGGGGATGAATGTGACCCGGCGGGCAGGGGAGGGGGTGAGCGGGGAGAGCGGCATGAAGGTGTGAAAGCAGCAGGGGCCTGGAGTGGGGCTAAGATAACTGAGACGGCGGGCAGGGGAGGGGGTGAGCTGGGAGAGCGGCATGAGGGTGTGAAAGCAGCAGGGGCCTGGAATGGGGCTAAGATACCTGAAGCCACTCGACACGGCAGGCAGGGGAGGGGGCGTAGCGGGGGTGTGGGAGGAGTGCGTCTGAGGGATGTTAGCGCTGAATCCAACTTGCGTAATATGTTTTCTATATTTGATGTAAATCCGTGTGATGAACTGCTATTGTTATATGCCTACGGCTTTGTGTGTAACTCGTGACAATTGTGTTTAATCCGTCCCATTTACCGGATGAATAGTGCTTGTTTATTACCCAAGTTAAAAATAGGCTGTTTTACTTTTGGGTTTGTACATCCTCGTCCTCGCATCCTGACCGAGATTTCTTCGTTCTTTTGTTGGTGTTCTGTTGTCCTAATAATTGTTAGTTTGGTGACCTGAAGCTTGAAAAACATCATTGCGCGTATTTTTACTTAGGTTGTTATTTTCTAGGATGTCTTTCTGTTGCGTATCTTGAGGGTGTATTTGTAGGGTGAATTAGGCTGTTAGTTTATTAGGGTGAATTAGGACTCAGGATTTAAATCTAGGAGTTAGAGTGTGGATTAGGATAGTTTATTTCTATTCTTCTTTTTGTTGTTGTATGTGTGTGTGTGTGTGTGTGTGTGTGAGGGTGAGTGAGGGTGTGTGAAGCTGAGGGTGTGTGACGGTGTGTGAGGGAAGCTTGCACTGCTGCTGTCGGTGGTGTACCTGTTCCATGTGTAAGGGAAGCTTGCACTGCTGCCGCCTGTGCTGTACCTGATCTATGTGTGAGGGAAGCTTGCACTGCTGTTGGCTGTGCTGTACCTGTTCCGTGTTTGAGTGAAGCTTGCATTGCCGTTGCCTGTGCTGTACCTGCTCCGTGTGTGATGGAAGCTTGCACTGCTGCCGCCTGTGCTGTACCTGATCTATGTGTGAGGGAAGCTTGCACTGCTGCTGTCGGTGCTGTACCTGTTCCATGTGTAAGGGAAGCTTGCACTGCTGTTGGCTGTGCTGTACCTGCTCCGTGTTTGAGTGAAGCTTGCATTGCCGTTGCCTGTGCTGTACCTGCTCCGTGTGTGATGGAAGCTTGCACTGCTGCCGCCTGTGCTGTACCTGATCTATGTGTGAGGGAAGCTTGCACTGCTGCTGTCGGTGCTGTACCTGTTCCATGTGTAAGGGAAGCTTGCACTGCTGTTGCCTGTGCTGTACCTGCTCCGTGTTTGAGTGAAGCTTTCATTGCCGTTGCCTGTGCTATACCTGCTCCGTGTGTGATGGAAGCTTGCACTGCTGCTGTCGGTGCTGTACCTGTTGCATGTGTAAGGGAAGCTTGCACTGCTGCCGCCTGTGCTGCACCTGATCTATGTGGGAGGGAAGCTTGCACTGCTGTTGCCTGTGCTGTACCTGCTCCGTGTGTGATGGAACCTTGCACTGCTGCCGCCTGTGCTGTACCTGATCTATGTGTGAGGGAAGCTTGCACTGCTGCTGTCGGTGCTGTACCTGTTCCATGTGTAAGGGAAGCTTGCACTGCTGTTGCCTGTGCTGTACCTGCTCCGTGTTTGAGTGAAGCTTGCATTGCCGTTGCCTGTGCTATACCTGCTCCGTGTGTGATGGAAGCTTGCACTGCTGCTGTCGGTGCTGTACCTGTTCCATGTGTAAGGGAAGCTTGCACTGCTGCCGCCTGTGCTGTACCTGATCTATGTGTGAGGGAAGCTTGCACTGCTGCTGCCTGTGCTGTACCTGCTCTGTGTGTGAGGGAAGCTTGCACTGCTGCCGCCTGTGCTGTACCTGCTCCGTGTGTGAGGGAAGCTTGCACTGCTGCCGCCTGTGCTGTACCTGATGTATGTGTGAGGGAAGCTTGCACTGCTGCTGTCGGTGCTGTACCTGTTCCATGTGTAAGGGAAGCTTGCACTGCTGTTGGCTGTGCTGTACCTGCTCCGTGTTTGAGTGAAGCTTGCATTGCCGTTGCCTGTGCTGTACCTGCTCCGTGTGTGATGGAAGCTTGCACTGCTGCCGCCTGTGCTGTACCTGATCTATGTGTGAGGGAAGCTTGCACTGCTGCTGTCGGTGCTGTACCTGTTCCATGTGTAAGGGAAGCTTGCACTGCTGTTGCCTGTGCTGTACCTGCTCCGTGTTTGAGTGAAGCTTGCATTGCCGTTGCCTGTGCTATACCTGCTCCGTGTGTGATGGAAGCTTGCACTGCTGCTGTCGGTGCTGTACCTGTTCCATGTGTAAGGGAAGCTTGCACTGCTGTTGGCTGTGCTGTACCTGCTCCGTGTGTGAGGGAAGCTTGCACTGCTGCCACCTGTGCTGTACCTGATCTATGTGTGAGGGAAGCTTGCACTGCTGCTGTCGGTGCTGTACCTGTTCCATGTGTAAGGGAAGATTGCACTGCTGTTGGCTGTGCTGTACCTGCTCCGTGTTTGAGTGAAGCTTGCATTGCCGTTGCCTGTGCTGTACCTGCTCCGTGTGTGATGGAAGCTTGCACTGCTGCCGCCTGTGCTGTACCTGATCTATGTGTGAGGGAAGCTTGCACTGCTGCTGTCGGTGCTGTACCTGTTCCATGTGTAAGGGAAGCTTGCACTGCTGTTGCCTGTGCTGTACCTGCTCCGTGTTTGAGTGAAGCTTGCATTGCCGTTGCCTGTGCTATACCTGCTCCGTGTGTGATGGAAGCTTGCACTGCTGCTGTCGGTGCTGTACCTGTTGCATGTGTAAGGGAAGCTTGCACTGCTGCCGCCTGTGCTGCACCTGATCTATGTGTGAGGGAAGCTTGCACTGCTGCTGCCTGTGCTGTACCTGCTCTGTGTGTGAGGGAAGCTTGCACTGCTGCCGCCTGTGCTGTACCTGATCTATGTGTGAGGGAAGATTGCACTGCTGCTGTCGGTGCTGTACCTGTTCCATGTGTAAGGGAAGCTTGCACTGCTGTTGCCTGTGCTGTACCTGGAAGATTGCGAGATCTGGCATAACGGAAGGATTGGTAGTGCGTGCACCGCTGCTTGGGGTATCTGCGAGATTTGTGTAAGTAAATGGAGAGGGGGGTGAGAGTTGGAAGAGAGAGTGAAACAGGCAGAAACGTGGAGAGTTAAAAGAAAGAGGGAATTAATCTAAGCTGCGAGATGTGGCATAACAGAAGGATTGGTAGTGCGTGCACCGCTGCTTGGGGTATCTGCGAGATTTGTGTAAGTAAATGGAGAGGGGGGTGAGAGTTGGAAGAGAGAGTGAAACAGGCAGAAACGTGGAGAGTTAAAAGAAAGAGGGAATGAATCTAAGCTGCGAGATGTGGCATAACAGAAGGATTTGTAGTGCGTGCATCGCTGCTTGGGGTACGACAAACAGGAGATGGTGACTAAAGTTTCAACCATGAGGTTGGAAGGCAGTGAAGTGAAATGTGAGGAGGCACCTCTTCAAATTGTAAAACAGACGGAGGGCATTGCTGTGGGGAGGGGGTGTAGGAGAAATGCACATGGCGGGCAGGGGAGGGGGCGGAGCGGGGAGAGCGGCATGTGGGTGTGAAGAAGCCGGGGCGATTGCGGCTGAGGGAACTGATGTGCACGAGCTTTTAAGCTCAATGCACATGCGCATTGAGCTTAAAAGTCACGGGCACTGCAAGGAATCGCCAGGATTCCTTGCTTCTTAGTTAAAGCTTGTTTAAGCCGCAATAGGCTCGCAAGCTCGACAGGCGAGACCTAAAAACGCTCTGCAAACCAGGAGCAGTGTAAGGAGACATGTACTTGGTCCATGCGCTATGGGAGGGCCAAACACAAGAAGAGAGCATGACGACAGCATGCCATCACTAATGGCATCAAACAAATGAGTGACGCTGAAGTTTACCAATGGTAGGAGGTGGGTGCCATGTAAGCCCACAGATAGAGCACAACACGTCTCTTCGAGACAGCGCATGTGCCGTCTAGCCGAGACCTAAAAATAGATCAACAATAGAGAGAAACAAGCATTTACAATGCAACGGTTTCGCCTTTGGAAAAGTTAGAGCTATTGGCATTGTAAATGACAAAATTTGTATTTATGTGTTGGTTGTGAAAACAGATAAATAAATGGCATTGTCATTTACATTGCCAATAGCTTAATCTCGCGCAAATGTGAGACCTATTGTACCCTACAGACAAACTCAGCAGACAGCAATTACTACCACACACACACACACCCAGAGTCACACACACACACCCAGAGCCAGCCACACACACCCAGAGCCACACACACACACCCAGACCCACACACACACACACACACCCAGACCCAAACACACACACACACCCAGAGCCACACACACACACACACACACACACACACACACACACACACACACCCAGAGCCACACACACACACCCACTCTCCCCGCGCCTAACAAAACAAGCCCCCACCTATTCCTGTCGAGATGTTGACTTGTGCTGTAAAGCACAGGCGGCTAAAAAAGCACCAAATATGCCTCTCAGGTGACTGAGATGCGAAGCACTTGATGGAGGAGTGTCCTGTAGTTCATAAAAATTGAAAGTCCGACTTCACTATTTTTTGCTATTTATTTATGCCTGTCAGCTCTTGATAGCATCTGAACTATCTTAGTAGAAAGTGAGGCTGAGATTTTGCACAGTAGGTCGCGTGACGTAAAGCGACATATACAAAAGTGTTGACCATATTTCGCAGGCAAAGGGGTTTTTTGTGTCAAAAATCTATACCAGCGCAGTGCTAAACATGATTGTGACATGAAGCTCAAAACCACTATTAATGTATGCCGAGTGTGCGTTCTGTAAGGCAAATGAGCGTAGCACGATCGCAAAACAAACAAAACAAGATCTTGGCATTGCTGTGTCGGGGGAGGGGGAGCATGGCAGCGAGCGAGTGGGTGGGTGGGAATGCTTTGTATAGTGTGTTATGCTCACAAACATAGGAAGCCTCATGTAGAGACGGCTTAGAAACAGAAGCGTGGGTGGGAGAGGCTCATTAATATGGAAAACTAGTGCGAGATGCTAACAAATGAGCCATGCATGCGAGATACTGAGTGTGATTTTACCACACACGAGAACCCTGGTGGGAGGTACTCACAAAAGTGTACAGTGTGAAACGCTCACAAACATGAGCAGGCATGATGTATAAACCCAGAAAAGGCAGCATTCGTATGTGAAGGTTCTCTGGCTGGTGGGAGGGTGAAAAAGGGCCACGGACAGTGGATGGGAGGGAGGAGGCAGGGACAGCGTGCGGGAGGGAGAAGGCACGGACAACGGGACGGCGAGAGGGAGGCTGTGGGGGGCGGGACTTAAAAAAAGACACGGAAACGCCCCCGAATCGCGTCGTGACAGGGAAAGAGTAATTGACAACCATCTCTTCCAATGGCTAGCCTCCGTTTATGGAGCTAGCCAATGGAAGAGAGAGGTGGGACAAAGCCCCTTACTGTACATCAAAAGATTTCGCCTGCGCGAGCACTGCTGCGCATTGCTACGGCCAGGCGAAACCTAAAAAAAAAGAGACATGATAATTAAAGTCCCATTAAAAAGGTCACGCTCAATATCGGCCGAGTTTAGTCACGTGTGGCATCAGCTTGTTTCAAAATTCGAAAAAAGGGGCAGATATACAAGCCTTTTGCGCCACTTTTGCGCCACTTTTAACATGGGAAACGTGACTTAAAGTGGAGCAAGGGGCTTGTAAATCTGCCCCAGAGTATTTAAGTGGGCATTTCCCTTGTAGGTATAACGCCTGCCTTTGCTAAAGATACATCCTGCCTGTTGCTTCAGGTCTGGAATGTAAAACCGGAAATAAATGACATGTTGGGCACTAACACGGGCTTCTATTCAGACGACCCAATGATGCGCACGACACGGCGAGCTGTGTGTTGGAATGGACATGTACATGTGCAAAATGACCATGCGGCACCTTCAGGGGTGGACTGAACAGATCCCCCAAAGGAGGTGAGTTTTGCAACGTCTAATTTTAACTTTTGTGCCTCTTCGATTTTCCACCCCCTATCATCTAGGCCCCCACTCACTAGGCACAATGATAGACAAAGGGACGTGTGGCACTAGGGTCAACGGGCGCTTGCCTAGGCAGTGCCCCAATTCTACGCTACCGGGGGTTTGTTGAATGTGACTCTATGGAGCTAAGTATATGGACAGCTTCATACATGCAAGCAGTGATACATACATGTATGCGATGAAGCTGTTAGTGTAACGTGCTTTTGCAGCTGGTGGAAGCCCAGCAGACCCCGCTTCCTTCGCTGGCGCGGAGGCTTCTGCCCGGCAGCACAGTGTCTGCTCGGGCGATGGCGCATGAGGCGCACTAGGGATGAAGGAACCCTGCCGAGCCCAGCTCAGGAAAGACAGCCTGGCATGGGGCCCGACCCGTGAGGGGCCGCATATATGGTTTTGGTTAAATCAGAGCCCTACGAATTTCTGTCGCTGCCCCGTGGGCTCCGAAGACACCGATGCGAGGGCGGGAGTGACCCTGAGAGGCGCTCACTGTACGGCGCGCCACACCGGTATGAGTGACAGCTTATCATGGCCTGACGCCACCGAAGCTCGCGCCCGACACTGCGCTTCACTTAACTCAGGGCGAGTGACCACTCGGTTGTGATCCGGCAGACGGGCTTCAGGTGTCTCTCTGAGGGTCACTCCCAGCACTTCACGCAGCTCAGTGTGCTTAGATACTCAGTGCCTGATCCCACAGCCCTGGGTGGGTCATCTTGCGCGACCCTTCACTTCACTTCACTTCACGTGCTTACTCAAGGGTCTTGTTCGGGGTCTGGTCCCACCAGTGAACCAGCACCCGGCTCACTGAGCTTCACTTCACAGAGCTCGAGACCTTTCGAAGCAGATGCAGCAGGTGCAGTGGCACCGCTGCTTAGGGGCCTGCGGGGCCCACTGAACCCTGATTATTCTCATATTTCACAGTTCAAACCGCAGACAGGGGGCCCATGTCCTTCCTGGCACCAGGGCGCGTGACACACAGGCCACGGCCCTGCTCAGTGCGAGTGAACACCCAGGACCTGCACACACACACACACACACACTCTGGGAGCAGGAGCCTCTCCTGCCATGACCGGCACTCCATGCACTTACATACATACATACAATAGGTCATTTCCAGTAGGTACTTCGCAGATTCACAGCTTGTGCTGCATACAGACACCTTGTGACAGTACCTGGCACTGCCAGGCTGATGTCTGGGAAGCAGTATCAAGGCCTGTTTTCTGATTTACTAGCAGTGGCAGTCTAGTATTATGCTTGCTATTGGTCTCCAGTCTGCCCACCTGCTGTTGGAGCCTGTAAGCATTTATGTTCTGGATGCCATAGGGCCTAAAAAGAAACGATCTGTTGACATTCAGCAAACAATCCTTGCAACTGAGTCGCCTGCTTTAAAACAATGTGCTAGGTTGTGAGAAAGCTTTTAGGTACCTAAACAACAATAAAGACAGTTGGCTTGGCCATGGTGTGAACTGCCTGATATTAAGGTGATTTGCATTTGCAAAGAATCTATAAATTGTACTTCTGAAAGTGGTGCTCTGCTTAACTCTGTTTTAAATCTGGATCGAGATTTTTCACTTCAGGCCCCTCTGCAACTTAACTAACTTTGGGGAGACTGTATAGATTTAGCATTCAGACAAAAGTCACCAGAAACAACATGCAACAAACCCTCTAATGTTAAAGAAATGTTTCCACCAAGCTTAATCCCAATCTAACTGCAAAGTTTAAAATGCATTACTTCCATAATTTGTACAATAAAATAGTTACACATTAAACAATTAACACTAAAAATTAGAATTTAATGGTCAAAAAAGAAAAAATGCCCACGGGTCCCGTACAAGAGTCTAGAGGGCGTGTAGACCAATATAACCATGCTAAAAAAGGAGGGTCCCTTTTTTATCAAACATATGTTTATTGGCAGTTTTAGAAACCAAACATTGTTAGCTTTACAACAACAGGAGTATCAGAGTCCCTGAATACAATACACATTGTCACAAAAGAAAATAAGGCAGGGCCACAGGCTCGGACATCACTATGCCAATCCATGGAGAAAAATCTAGGACTCGTACAGTTTCATAAAGTTCATAGTCATAGTATGTCCTGATCTCCAGACTAAGTTCTCACAATCCATTGTGTTGTGACAGGCTTACACATCATTCTTCCAACCGGGAAAGTACTCCCAAGAAAAATTATTATTCCAAACAGTTAACCCAAAATGAAAAAGGATAAAAAAAAAAAAAAAAGAAACCTCCAGATCCCTTCTTCCCCCTCCCTCCTCCCAATAACAAGATATATGGTGGCGACACTACACGAGAAAGCTGAGGGGACCGACTGGGCAAGGGTGCAGTATGTTAAAATTGGACGAGATGCATTTCTCTGACTGACGGAGGACACACCGCCAAGGGCAGGCCTTTTGTAACGAAGGCGACTAATGGGCCCTATTTATAATCAAAGCTTTTGTAATCGTAGCAGAATATGTCCGCCATTCTTTCCAGACATAGAAGTTTCCAAAGTTGCGCATGCCATACTGAGATGGAAGGAACGGTCGTCCTCTTCCAGGCTGCTGCGATAGCCACCTTCGCCGCACCTTTACATGTCCACATGATAGCTTTGTCGTCCCTGGTCTGGTGTTCTAGGGAGGGATCCCGAAGACCCAGGAGAACTTCTGCCATGGTGGTCGGTATCGGATAGCCCAACATGGTTTTGATTTGTGCTAAAATTTCCTCCCAGAAGGGATGTATTTTGGGGCAATCCCACCATATTTGTTGGAAATCCCCCAGTAGGCCACAACCCCTCCAGCATCTGTCAGTCGTGTTTGGAAAGATTCGCTTGAGCTTGGCGGGGAGTAGGTACCAGTCCATTAAAGTTTTTACGTGTGCTTCTCTAAGTTCTAGGGAGTGATTGAATTTTGAAATATCGGACCAAAGTGCCGTCCATTCCCTGTCATGATTATCGCACTGCAACATCCCCTTCCACATGGACATGTACCTCGGATGAGCCGAATGTGTGTTGGAGAGCAGATAGTTAGAGAGGTAAGAGATCACTCCTTTCATGCAGCCCACTGTTCTGACATACCTCTCAAACCCCATTTTCTCCCTCGTGGCTCTGTCATGTATGTGCCCAATGTCTAAGTTGAAGGTAGTGAAAGCTTTCCTCTGGTGGTAAGCGGAAGTCCCTTCTGCAGCTATCAAAGGTGAGGATATCGTGATTGTGGAATAAGTGATCTAGCATAAGACAGCCTCCCTCTCTCCAGGCATTGAATGGGCCTTCATGTAGGGTCGGCGGGAAGGCAGGATTAAAGTGTATTGGAGTGTATGGGTAATGGAACGTGGTCCACCCCTCGCTCCCCTACACTCTCAGTAGGGGATGTGTGGGGGTGCTAATGTACACGTTCACGGGTCGGTCCTTCTTGGGTTTCCAGATTAGGTCCCACATTGTCCTCCCCGCCACTCCATTAGTCACATGAAGCCAATGCTTCATGACTCCCTTTTAAACCACTCTGTCACTATCCACAATTGGGTAGCTTTGTAATATAACCCAATGTCTGGCAGTCCCACCCCCCTTTTTGCTCTAGCATTATTGAGAAGTATACACAAGTTCGCCCCCCCCCCTGCCAGATAAACAGTGAGAGCAACGATTTGATTTTAGGTAGAAAGGTGGCATCTAAATCGATGGGTAGGGCCTGAAAAAGGTATAACAATTTGGGTAACAGTGTCATCTTGATAGCGTAGATGCGGCCAAGCCAAGAAATGAATAGGGGCTTCCACCGCATTAGATCGTTTTGAAGTTGGCGGAGGGAGGCTGGAATATTGGCTTTATACAGTCCCTCCACTCGAGGGGTCAGCTGAATCCCCAAGTATTGGAGGAAGCGGCTGGTCCACTGCAAGGGGGATTGAGATTGGAGGGCACGTGCCTCAGCGCCTGGAAGGGTAAGATTAAGAACATAGGATTTTTCAAGATTAGATTTAAACCCGACTACCACTTCAAATTTGGCTAATTCTAATTGCAAGCCAAGAGTGATCGAGACGGGTCTGCAAGTGACAGGAGCACATCGTCTGCAAAGAGCGATATTTTGTGATCGTTTCCTTCGAAGGGAAACCCCTGTATCGCCAGATTGTTTTGAATGGACATTGCGAATGGTTCAATGCTGAGCGCAAAAAGCAGGGGTGATAGAGGACACCCTTTTCGAGTGCCTCTCGTGAGGGAGAAAGGGGCTGATAACACTCCATTGACTTGTACCAGAGAGCGTGGATGTGAGTAGTTGGCCTGAATCATGCGAATGAATTTGTCTGAAAAGCCAAAAGATGTAAGGACGCAAAAGAGAAATGCCCAATCCACCCGATCAAAGGCCTTTTCGGCATCAAGCCCCACCGAGACCGGTGGTATCCCCCGTTTGGTGGCTTTCTCAGATGAATCATGCGTTGAATATTGTCGTGTGTCTGCCTCCCCTGGATAAAGCCAGATTGATTGGGATGAATACAGTCAGGCATAAAATCCTGTATTTGATTCGCAAGAATAGTGGAATACAGCTTCACGTCCAGGTTTAGGAGCGCTATGGGACGATAAGAGGCACAGAGCTGTACATTTTTCCCAAGCTTAGGGAGAACCGTAACCACCGCTTCAGCCATCGAGGGGGTCACCTCTCAAGTTTCCACCATCTGGTTGAAGAGGCGCGTGAGTTGAGGAACAAGGTCGGGGGCAAAGGTTTTATAGAAGTGGACTGTGAGACCGCCTGGCCTGGAGCCTTGTGCAGTTTAGAAGCTGCAATAGTTGCAGGCACCTCTTCCGTGGCTATGGGCGCCGTACGTTTATCATTTGTGGCCTGCGAGATACGGGGGAACCGCAGGGCTAGGATGTAGCTATCTTGCAAGGCCGCTTCTTTTGGTTACGCGGGGTAAAGTGCCTTGTAGAAGGATCCAAAAAGATCAGCTTTTTCTCCCTCTGTGTGGACTAAACTGTTATTCCCATCTTGCAGGCCTCCAGTGTATTCCCTCTTGCGTTTCTCCCATAATTGCCTCATTAGGTGTCTGACTATTTTGTTCCCCTGTGTGAAAGAAATATAGCGTAATTTCCAAAGGGTGTATTCCGCCCTGTTGATGTAGATTGCTTTCAGTTTGCCGCGCAGAGCTGTAAGGGGACGTAAGGTTACTCTGGAGGGGTTGTTCTTATGTGCCAGCTCCGCCTGTTCTAGCTCCCTCTCTAGACCATCCCATTCTCTCGCCCGTTGTTTATTCAGGGTAGAATTGGGCTCAATACATTTCCCCCACAAGACTGCCTTGAAAGCATCCCAATTGTTGCCCGGGGAGGTATCTTCAGGCCTATTAGCTTTAAAGTACTCTGTGATAGCTTCCTGCAGTTCAGTACACAGTACCCTGTCCCACGTGAGAGAGACTGGGAAGTACCATTTGGGGGTTGTAGTGGGGGCCGATCCCCACTGTTAGCAAGTCGAAAGTGGGCAGTGATCAAGATGGAATGTGGGAGGATCTTGGTCACTAAGCGTGCCAAGCAATCTTTGGTTCATAAAAATATAGTCCAATCGGGAATAGGTGTGGTGTACGTGAGAGTAGAATGTGAAGTCTCTAGTCTGGGTATACAGGGTTCGCCAGGCGTCCCGAATGCCTAAGTTGTGTTGTCTGCTTTATATCTACAGTGAAGAAGCCAGTGTTGGATCTGTGTGAGTGCTGTCTATGTCAGTTTGCCAAATGAGATTAAAGTCCCCCATTAAAACCGTTGGTCCTTTTGCAAAATGGTCTATTTTGTCTAAGGGGGAGAGACAGGGAAGTACCATTTGGGGGTTGTAGTGGGGGCCGATCCCCACTGTTAGCAAGTCGAAAGTGGGCAGTGATCGAGATGGAATGTGGGAGGATCTTGGTCACTAAGCGTGTCAAGCAATCTTTCGTTCATAAAAATATAGTCCAATCGGGAATAGGTGTGGTGTACGTGAGAGTAGAATGTGAAGTCTCTAGTCTGGGTATACAGGGTTCGCCAGGCGTCCCGAATGCCTAAGTTGTGTTGTCTGCTTTATATCTACAGTGAAGAAGCCAGTGTTGGATCTGTGTGAGTGCTGTCTATGTCAGTTTGCCAAATGAGATTAAAGTCCCCCATTAAAACCGTTGGTCCTTTTGCAAAATGGTCTATTTTGTCTAAGGGGGTGTTGGGCAAACTTGTTTGGCCTGCATTAGGCACTTACGTGGCAACAAAGGTTCAAAGCGAGCCACGCAGTGTACCCTTAGTCAAAACCATCCTATCCTTCTTATCTGACTGAACGTCTAAAGGCTGAAATTTCCTCGAAGTTTGAAATAGAAGTGCCACTCCCCGGTGCTTAGTATGCGCCGATGATCTATAAATAAGGGGATATAGTTTGTGTTTAAGCCTCAATTCGTCAGATCTCTGAAAGTGAGTCTCTTGGAGCGCCACTATGTCGAAGTGGTGATCGGTGAGGTACTTCCATACTTTTTGTCTCTTCTGTGGGGAGTTGAGGCCCTTGACATTCCACGAAGCTATTGTAATCACCATCTTGTCAAGTGAGACCTCTCCTCCCTCCTCTAGACCCGCCCCGCGCCCTCTCAGCAGAAAAATTGGGAACTAGATCTCCCTGCGCCTCCTGTAGTAGATGTGCCGCTGCCATAGTGTCTTTGCATCTAGTATGTAGCTAGTGCCAAACCAACTCCCCATACCCCTCCCATCAACGTGAAGAAAAAAAAATATTCAACTCCCAACAATACCAACTAGAACATATGTTGAATAGAAGATGATACCCCAACCGTACGTGGAGTCACTCACACAGCAGGGTTGGCAGATGGTGTGATCAGAATTCCCATCCGCGCCCATCTCGGGGGGCTGCCCAATAGTTCAGGTTGCCAATCGGATCATTCTCAGTACTTGGGTGGCGTCCTAGGTTGCCAGCCCTGGAGTCTTCTAGAAATCATGGCACGATGGTGTCCCCATGTTGCAACGACAGACCTCTCCAGGCTGGGGGCCAGAGTTCGCAACTCGTGTTGATGCATGAGAGCGGGAGACCCCAACATAGTTTCACTTGTGGTTCCCTCGTGAAACCCCCACGAAGTGCCAGCTGCGGATTCAGACTCAGAGGTAGGAAGACCCAGCAAGTCCAGACCTTCCTTCAGGCCGGTGATGTGGCGCCGTTTGTTATTAAATTCGAAGCTCAACCCAAAGGGATAAGTCCAATGATCCCTAACTTAGTCGTCCCAGAGCCTGGATGTGATGGGCCGGAACTGCTGCCGCCTCATTAAAGGTGTAGGTGCTACGTCTTGACAGATGCTACAATGGTGCCCCTGGAATGAGATTGAGTTATTTTTCCTGGCGGCTGCGAGGAAGGCCTCCTTCACCTTGCATGAGTGAAATTTCGCGAGGAGGGTCCCTTTTAAGGATGGTTCCCCTCACACACCAAAAGTGTCATGCTTCATCAGAGGTACCTCCACGCATCCAAAACCTAGTCTGGATGCGGGATACAACCCCCTCGCTGTCTCTAATGCCAGCAGCTACATTACGAGATTTTTGCTTTTAATCCTGCCACAAGATAGCGCAATAAAGTTCCTGGCTAATCTTGTAGGCAGTTTTATTTACCATTCACTTCAGCACTGCACATTCCCCCACACAACACATTACGCTCAACTCGGGTTTTTAGGACAACCTGACCTCCATCAAAACATCCCTGAGCTCCTCCCTTGTAGCGAGGGGGTTGTAGCCCGCATCCCGACTAGGTTCAGGATGTGAGGAGATACCCCTATGATGAAGCATGATACCTTTGGTGTGAGAGGAACCGTCCTTAAAAGAGATTCTCCTTTTTTTAAGCATGGTTATGTAGATCCACACGCCCTCTAGACTCTTTTACGGGACTGTGGGCTCTTTATAGGAAAGGCACTAGTATAGAGTGGGGAGTCTGCCCACGCAGGTCCTTAAACCTCCTCAAAGCCCCCCCATGTGTGAATGAATAAAAGAAAAAGCCCACAGATTATAAAGGCAGGCCATGATGGCATCAGTATGGACAGGGGGCAGGCTGAAGGACTGTTTATTTTGTTTGTTGACATAACCTGCTGTAGTGCTATATGCATTTCTATACATTATGAGGTCATGTGGTGACCATTGACTCCATGTTGTTTTAACTGCATTTTGTAACACCGTTTAATCTTACGTCTTTCTGACCTTACCTTTCAGCTGCAAAGGCAGGCAGGCTGGGTTACTTGCGAGAGAGATAAGGCTATTACAGAGAGTGGGGGCTGAATAGCCCAAGGATGAGAAAGTGAATAACTTTGCCTCAGCTATCATTGTTTCATTTTAAAAGCACCTTGATTAGTTTACTTGTTTCATTTTGAGAGTGTGGAGTTCCTTTTTTAGGTCGAAGCCTGCATTGCAGGGCATGCCCTGCTGCAGGCAGAGAGATATTGTGAGCAGGGGATTTCAGTATGGCGTGAAGCCACGCCCCTTTTTCCATTGGCAGGCCTCTGGAAACGGAGACCTGCCATTGGAAAAAGCTCCTGTTTAGCAGATTTGTCTGCTCTGGATCCCGCCTCTCGAGGACTCCATGACCTGCCTTACGGTAGCACGACAATATTTTTAGAAATATTGCCTTGGCAACCATGGGGCAGGTCAGGGAGTCCTGGAGGGGCGGGATTCAGTATCCTGTTTCCGCCCATAAATAATGACTATTAGCTGAAGCTCAAGCCATTCTTGTTGCATCTGCTTTCACTTTGAAGCGCAATGCAAAAATCAACATACATGCTGGACTTTGGCAATTGCAGCCTGTGTTTATTTTTTGAATCGCGCCGTGTTGCCATTGCCAAAGCCCCTGTCCCAGCTCTGCGTGTTGTCCTGCTTGTTTTCTATTGGAAATGCCTAATAAAAGCATTTGAATAAAAAAAAAAAAGTGTCATCTGGATAGAAACGTACTGTTTTTGTTTCTGAAGAGACTCTGAGGTAAAGTTGAAATAATCGAGGTTACTCGAGTTAGTCAGCTGTTTTTCTTTTTTCGCAGTATTAAAAAGGGTAATGATTGATACTGGCTAAAATAAGTGTCGTTGTCATCGGAAGTGCGGACTTCCACGACGTGCTCGAGAGGTCCCGTGGAGAGGGCGGTGGACCCCTGCAGCTCCTCTAGTGCGGACAGAAGCACTCCTCAAACATCCCTTACTGCGAGGTGGCAGTGCACCGAGAGCCCGGCCCCCCTACGGCAGCCCGTCCCGCCCCCATTTGTATCTCATTTATTGAATGTCTGATTAACTCAGCTGAGGCGTCGAACGCCACTCAGCAAAGCAAAGCCCACCCAAGGGACATCAGAGGGGCTTGCGAAGAGGGGGTGTTGTACACATCCCATAGGCTCGCTATGGCCTCAGAAGTGAGGGTCCGGCCTGAGGGTCTGGAGGGAAATGTGAGGGCTGAGAGGAATCGGTCTCGGAGAGGGGTCTGTAACAGAAGTGAGGGTCCGCACCGAGGGTGTGGGACAGCCATCCTCATGGGGTTTACAATGTGAGGGCAGAAAGAGGCCAGTGTGTGCCGGAGCAAGAGGCCTGTGAAAGAGAAGATACGAAACCACACCAGGCGGGGGGTTGGAGTACCCTCAGAAGTAAGGGTGCCTAGTGCTCACGAAAGAGAAACAGTAGTATGTACAGACACCGGACACCTGAGAGAACAGAAGACCGTGAAAGGAAAAGTGCAAACTTCCAGCAGCATAAGGTGGGTACTGCCCTCAGGAGGGCGGGTCCTGGGAAGCAGAAGACAGTAGAATGCAGTGGCAGAAAGGGGGCAGCCTCTGGGAGGGCTCTCTGGAAGGACAGTGACCACCCCTCCCGTGCAGACCAGGGCCAGTCGCCGAGAAGGGTCTGTGAAATGGAGAGTGTCACACTTTCACCACCCTCACGATTAGCACTGCCCTTGGAAGTGAGGGTTGCGGGCAGCTGGAGGGCACCACGTCATTACCAGCCTGAATGTTGGCACCGCCCAAGACATCGCCTGCTTGGATCTTGTTTCAAGGGTTGTCACATTTAGGCAGGTGGTCAGTGGCGTAGCTAAGGGGGCTCGGAGGGGGCGTACCGCCCCAGGTGACACTTTTTTGGGGGGGTCGGCTGTGGTGCGTGGGCCGAGACGCGGATGCTGCAGCGGAGCAGATTAGGATCCAGCACACCCTGGCAGCGGTCGAGGAGGTGGAGGGTGGGACTGGATGAAGCCGATTGTCACTGTGACACCGTGTTCCGCACGCTATTTAGGACCTTTCACATTAGGTCCCAACAGGCCCCTAAACGTATATATATTTTTTAAAAATGCAGCGGAACCCAAACCGGGAGAGTTGGTGGCGGGGGCTCCATCGCACTCGGTCCCAAACCAAAGTATGGTGGTCGGGTCCCTATTGTAAGTTTTTTTTTTTTTTGCATATTTATATAGCGCGAACTCGACCCGAAGGTATTGGAGCGCTTTACATGAGCACGGTATGGACATTACACCTTCAGGCGCGGGGAGATTAAGTGATTTGCCCAGAATCACAGGATGTGGACGCGACCACGAGGCTCGAACGCTGGTTTTCAGCACCAAAGTGGGCAGTCTAGCAGACGGACCACATCCTCTCCCCAATCTATGGGTTAGCTGTTTTGTTTGAGCTGCCTGTAAAAAGGTAGCCGTCCGAAATTAAGCCGGAGTGACTGATGCGGTAATCTTTTCATGACATGATGGTCATAGGTGCAAATATCCCAGGGGGCCTACTGAGCTTTTCATCCTTCTGAGATCGACAACATTCGTAAAAAGAAACGTACGTTTTCACTGCCGCCATACCATTTGGAATGAACTTGCGCTGTACAAATACTCCTGAAATGTTATATTGTTAAATCCAACTATCACTTTGAACTGCTGACAGACAGACACTGCTCTGTCCCCTCTCAGAGGCTGGCACCAGGCTGTGACATCAACAGTGATTGGCAGCTCTGCCTGTGCTAGATCCTTGGCAGCGGTAGCAGCAGGGAGGAGGGGGCAGGCCCGGTCCCTTGCCAGAGATCGAGGAGCCCTGGTGAGATTTGGTGTTCCCTCCATGGTCTGCCTCTGTTTCTCCAGCCGGTTATCTGTTGGTGCTTTCTGTACTGCTCCAAATATGCAAGGCGCAGGAATCTTTATTTGTATGTGATGCATGCACTGTGCCACATAGCTTTGCGTTGGCATGCACATTTTTCTTAGTATTTGCTGTGCCAGCTAGTTTTGCGTTAGCATACACACATTACCTAGTAAACAGTACAGACACATACATTCCAAAACAGAAAAGAACTCCAGCTACAAGACCTCAAACTCACAAGGCGGACTGCTTCAGGGCTGTCTTAACGCGGTAACCGTTATTGCCGATGGCGTTGTTTGCTCTTTTATATTACCTCAATTGTCTTCTAACCTATGCAACTGATTGTCCGGGGAGATAATGGCATTAGCTAGTGGAAGCTGCCCTTTGCTTATTTTTTTGTGACAGAATAGGTGCTGAATCATAAAAGCTCTCGTGAGAACGGGTTATTATCAGATGCTTGCTATGGTGTGTATGATCCAGCAGCCAGGAGAAGGAGTATGTGCGGGCCTATGAGGACATGTTGGAGTAGTGCTACAAAGGTACGAGCACAACCCGGGTGGAGAGAAGGGGGGGTCACAGAGGGCGCTGTGGGACTATAGAAAATCATTACAGGCAAATGATATCATCACGTGTAAGTGTGTATATATATGAAATGACTAACAGTGTTAGCAAGCCCCACTTTACTTCTGAATGCATGCTTCTTTCTGATTAACACTGCATTAAATTAGACCCCATAGCACCTTAGCAACACCCTTATATTGATACATGTATTTGTCTTTTCACAGTGTTTTTATGATTTCTTTGTACAGCGCTTAGACGGCGACTTGACTGCATCCATGCTATCTAAAACAAATTTCAATTTTACAAAAATACTTTTTTTTAAGCAGAAGGCAGTTTATTTGAAACGGAGCTACCAAATTTACCCATCGCCATGTGGGTGACCTTAACCCAATTCTAGCTTTTTATAATCTACACTCACGATGAAAAACGAAACTTAAATTCCCACAATGCAACTGCGATTAGCTTTAACCCCTTGGCTGCAGGGTGTTTTCCCCCTGCTGTGCGGGGGGGAGGGGGGCCACGTGCAGCGCCGCTGTGCTGTTGACGAGCTCGGCTCGTCATGAGGCACAGCGGAGCTGCCCTCGTGACGAGCTGAGCTCGTCACGACCACACCCGTTTTTCGAACGTTCAGCACAGCTGGGTAATCAGCCCCGCTTGCGAACGTTCCAACGGCTGTGACGAGCTCAGCTCGTCATGAGGGCAGCTCAATCGTCCCTTATAACGGGCTGAGCTCGTCAACAGCACACAAGGGGTTAAAAGTCGATTTGCTTAAGGTGTCACCCGCACCTCTATGCAAACAATCTTGCCGAGACAAAGTGTGCGAGGCTACTCGTGTGGGATGTGTTCTGGGTGGCTCGTAAGGCACATCCCCCACTCTAGGAAATTACTATTCTAAATTACAATGCCTTTTAATGTTTAAAAACGCCATGCTCAGAGTTGCTGTTCACAAGCTACTCCTTATATGTACTTTATTCAGACTACGTGATTGATGGCCTTTATGTCTGCACACAGTGATTTCTTGTATTCCCTTTGACTGTTTGGTATTTTATTTTAATAATTTTTTTTTTTTTTAAACGCATTACCATTTACAATACCAATAGCTCCAAAACTCGCAGTTGCGAGACCTATTGTATTGTAAATGCTTGTCTATGTGTGGCATTTAAAGATGCAGTGCAATATATATATATATATATATATATATATATATATATATATATATATCAATCACAAAATACCCTCTGCATTGAGAAGGCACACTTCAATGCTTTGCCATCCAGCTTTCTCTGGCTTCCTGCTTCCTCACTTCTGACAAATGATCAGTTTGGCCGACGCGTTTCTGGGCACAAAGCCCCTTCTTCATGGGCACTGAATTCAACACGCACGAACAGTGACTGCATTCATTAGCTTTATTTAGCAGCCTCCCCGCCTCCCTAAGTCACTTGATTCGTTCATTGGTTCCTGGGGCATTATGGGTTATGAAGTTCTGCATGCAGGTAGTTTACTTGCAGTCAGTTCGAGTGTGCCTTTGAAATTCAAAATTAAAGTTCCGTTTCATACTCTGAGTGAGTTCCAGAGCGGGGTATGCAGGAATATGTGCCATTTGAGCATTGCGCTGCTTTATGTTCTGAAAAGTTCCGAACTGTCAGCCTCGTGCAACCCGTTGGTAGCGTTTCCTCAGGCTGCCGAAGGTGCTCTTCTCCACGGCCGGGCCGCCGCGTGTAATACCAATCACAAAATACCCTCTGCATTGAAAAGGCACACTTCAATGCTCTGCCATCCAGCCTTCTCTGGCTTCCTGCTTCCTCACTTCTGACAAATGATCAGTTTGGCCGACGCGTTTCTGGGCACAAAGCCCCTTCTTCATGGGCACTGAATTCAACACGCACGAACAGTGACTGCATTCATTAGCTTTATTTAGCAGCCTCCCCGCCTCCCAAAGTCACTTGATTCGTTCATTGGTTCCTGGGGCATTATGGGTTATGTTCGGAACTTTTCAGAACATAAAACAGCGCAATGCTCAAATGGCACATATTCCTGCATACCCCGCTCTGGAACTCACTCAGAGTATGAAACGGAACTTTAATTTTGAATTTCAAAGGCACACTCGAACTGACTGCAAGTAAACTACCTGCATGCAGAACTTCATAACCCATAATGCCCCAGGAACCAATGAACGAATCAAGAGACTTTGGGAGGCTGCTAAATAAAGCTAATGAATGCAGTCACTGTTCGTGCGTGTTGAATTCAGTGCCCATGAAGAAGGGGCTTTGTGCCCAGAAACGTGTCGGCCAAACTGATCATTTGTCAGAAGTGAGGAAGCAGGAAGCCAGAGAAAGCTGGATGGCAGAGCATTGAAGTGTGCCTTCTCAATGCAGAGGGTATTTTGTGATTGGTATTACACGCGGCGGCCCAGCCGTGGAGAAGAGCACCTTCGGCAGCCTGAGGAAACGCTACCAACGGGTTGCACGAGACTGACAGTTCGGAACTTTTCAGAACATAAAACAGCGCAATGCTCAAATGACACATATTCCTGCATACCCCGCTCTGGAACTCACTCAGAGTATGAAACGGAACTTTAATTTTGAATTTCAAAGGCACACTCGAACTGACTGCAAGTAAACTACCTGCATGCAGAACTTCATAACCCATAATGCCCCAGGAACCAATGAACGAATCAAGTGACTTTGGGAGGCGGGGAGGCTGCTAAATAAAGCTAATGAATGCCGTCACTGTTCGTGCGGGTTGAATTCAGTGCCCATAAAGGGGCTTTGTGCCCAGAAACGCGTCGGCCAAACTGATCATTTGTCAGAAGTGAGGAAGCAGGAAGCCAGAGAAAGCTGGATGGCAGAGCATTGAAGTGTGCCTTCTCAATGCAGAGGGTGTTTTGTGATTGATATATATATATATATATATCAATTTGCCTCATTTTGAGAATGCTGAGTTGAAGTGTGTCCTATTGGTTCAAGTCTAAAACATCACACCAGCCATACAGACTAATCCCAATGACGTTGAAAGATTAAATCTACTATGGAGCATTTATTTATGTAACTCTTGAATTTCCAGAATTAATCTCCTTGCTATCAGAGTACTGAACCAATGTGAGTCTGCAGAAGATCTCGCTATGGAGAACTTCATTAAAGACACAGGCTACACAATGTGTTCAATTAGACAGGAGAAGTGGGCTGTACTTACTGCTTGCTTGGAATCAGACAATTCTTTTTTAGTTTTAAGCAAGAGCTGCTTCATTTTGGTGCTTCTCTCCTCATACTGCTCCACAGATGCCTGAAGTGACGCTAAAATGTTGAAGAAACAGAATAATCATTGGGATCATAGAATAACAACACTTTATGTGACCAACAGCAAAAAAAGAAATTCAGAGGAATAGCAACATTGGGGATAGAAAGACACAGCATCAAACAGCATAATAGTACGTAACCATAACAGAAGACATGGTACTTTTTGATGTCAATATCAGAAACTAAAGACCAAGGACAGAAGTTGTAGAATACCGCTTAAGCAGTAAAATGGAGGGCAAGATAAGATGATCAGTTATTCTGGGAAGTGTGTTTGCGCAAAATTACTCTTTCAAATAACTACATCACATTTAATGCAATATTTATAACCTTTTTATTGTTTCTTGCTTCTGCGGGCATTTCTGCGACTTCTTTAACAAGGATACAATTTAACACTATTTCTATGTTAATTTTGCAACAGTAAGTTGTACAAATTACCAAAAGAATTTAAAATTGAATAGTTTTTTTTAAACATAATATTGTGCAAAAATGAAAAGGATTCCATTTTCTGTAATAATTAAGTAAACGTTTGTCAATATAACAGTTTCCTTACCAATTTCTTCATTTAAAGTTTCTTCTCTCCGCTTCTGAAGTCCGATTTCTTGCTCAAGATCTTCCAGTCTACTGTTTTTGTCAGAAATCTTTTGGTTAAGTTCTTTGACTAAACGATCATAATCTGCCATCTCCATATCCATCAGTGTGCTCTTTTGGGCATCCTATAATAGAATAGTAATTTGCTTTGACAATATTGCTGTAATGTAAGCCACAGCTTTCAAGTCCTGTCCTATTTTCATCCACAACAATCCCACCACAAGTCAATTTCCTAATTAGCACTATAGGTAGGTGTGTGCTTCTACCAAACCTCTGGTCCTCTCCTTTAGGGTTCCACCTCACCTCATCTAAGTACTCTACTATTTACTCCTCCCTAATACCCATCTCAAATGTTTGAATAAGGACATTTTCATACCATGGTTCAGGAATCCTAAAGGCTTCCCTCCAAATATTGCCTAGTCTCTTAACTTCCATTCCACAGGAATTACTAGTGTCCAATTGACTCACCCCCTTTATCTCTCTGCAACAACCTATTTAACCTTTCTCCAGCTGGATTGTGCAAGGCCTATTCCCTCAAAATCAACCTCACATATATATTGAAATTCATTATATAAACCTATCCTCCAACACAATTGCTCGGACCTCAGCAGCTTCGATACTTTAAACTATTCCACAATGCTGGCTACCCTAGTCTCACTTGCCCTTACGAGGTAGCACTCTAAACTGGTTTTCTCCTATCTTTGAAATTGCCCCTTTAATTCAAGACTTTATTTACAATCTTCCACATAAGACTCTTCTAGAGACATTATCCCTTCCTTTGGCTTTTGATGTCACCTGTATGCAGAAGACATTCTCCTTGTTGTCCTTTCACTGTTTGACTCAGATTCCAATCTTGTAGGTATTCTCCCCCCTCCCCTCCCATTTTGTTCACTCCCAGTTCACTAATCCTATCCCCACCTCAGTCTGGAACAGTGGCTAATATGAATTTGCACTTGAAAACTACCAGGCTCAAAATTCAGTATGCCACCTAACTGGGACATTTAAAGCAGCAGAAAACATTCTAATGCTTCTTAAAATCAGAATTTAGCCAATGTGGCAATGAAAACTGCACTAATGTAAAAAAAATTTGAGCTCGAAAAGCTTCTACCATGACAGCTTGATGTGTATGTTGCATCAGATTGCCTACAATGGTTTAGAAGTGGTTCAACTTTTGCTTAGGTGATCTGCCAAAATATACACTTACACAACTGTCAAATGAGAAATGTTTCTGGTGACATGTCTTCCAATGAGGATCTCTCTGACATTTTACCAGGAATCAAAGCTAAACAGTGGTGCTTCTTATTACAGTCCAATAGCAGCAGCTTGCGTCTTTATTCTGGGGTCAAACCTCTTCCTGACAGATGCAGAAGAACATGGGCAGGACTTACCTGTAGTGTACACTGAAGTCTACAATTTTATAAGTTTTTCTTTGCGCCATAGTATTTAAGCTGTAGAGAACGTTTCTCTTTTGGTTTTACTTGTTACAACATGCAGATATTTATCAAACAGAACTGTGCATTATTTGTAAACTTTTAAAACAATATTTCTCTATTCTACATAAATCGATTTCACAAGTTTGACAGTAAGAAGCTTTGTACTCTACCTTCCTGAGAAGCTCCAGTTCATGCATGGTGACCTGAGCCTGTTTCTTTTCCTTTTGCAGCTGTGTTTGTATATCTTCAATCTGTTTTAGGGCAGCAATATGATCCTTGAAATTAGAAAGACAAAATATTTTGAGGGAGAAGTTATTGGCAGGCAAATATATATTTGATCAAATTTAAAATGTACTCATTCATAAAGCCAATAGGAATACATAATAGTGGGAAGGAGAAAAGAAAAAGAACATGGCTCCAACTGAGGTGCTGTCTGTAGTCTTCAAAATAACTCCTCTCCATTGAGCACCAGAACCTCTTATCTAATAGCCTTAATGCAAAGGTACAGCAATCAATAAGAGTAAAAGTATACTGAAGATCAAATGATATCACCGGCATTGACTGGCTGCCACACCCCTCCTGCTGGGCATCCCACCCTATCTGCAGGAGGCATTCCAGCCCATCTGCTAGATGCCGTCTTAGTACACATGACTTTTGGCATCTACTCTCTTAATAGTAGCCACCACTCTGGGGTATACCAATCCTTGCAGTAGCCATTTTGTATGGAGTAAGCAACTCTCCCAAGACTGTCATTTTGAGGCAGCCAAATCCCCTCTTTGAGGTCCTCACATAGAGAGAAGTATGCATCCAGGAAAGATAAAACAGATGCCTTCAAACCATCTTCCTGAGCATACCTTTCTCAACACGAATATGAGTTGACAATGTATCAGTTCTGTGTACTATCAATCATATATAAATTCCTGAAATATATTAGTTGGAATGTGCACAAGTATGCAAACAGTGCTGAGATCTGGATGGTGTTGGTCATAAGATGGTTCAGCTATCCGTGAAACTGAAGGAGTCTCTATATTGTGGGTCTTCAGACAATCAGAGCGTCGTTCCTATATATATTTGCTTTCACCAAAATGGGTGATTGTTGTATAGCCATTTAGTTTCAAACTGCTATCAGAACGTTGGCAATCTCTGAGGCAAACGAAGAGCCCATACAGCCTCCTTTAATTTGAGAAAATAAGCAAATGCTGAATTGAGAAAAAAAAATTAACTCTTGTTATTTTGGCTGGTTTGAGGATAAAAGGAGCTGAGCCCTAATGCGCTTTTTCTTGATCTACAGCTAGCATTCTATCACTTCTAATGCCAAATTACGTTGAATATTTGTAACAGTGATTGTATGTCCTGTTTACCAGAATATTATTTCCTTAGAAAACTAAGAACTGGTGTCAGGCGCAAATGGTTTTTATCAAACTACTTATACACTTGGCTATATGCCTAAAGTCTTTAATTGCAATATTACACTTAACTTGTAAATTCTGATCAGTCTAACTTAAAAATGTCTCCCTCTTTCATAGGTAAACATCAGATCTTTGGGAACAGGTTTAGTAAATTGTGGTCCTTTGTCATGTTGAAACAATGTATGTTGTTTCATTATGCCCTTTTTAATTTTCTTCGACTTGGGCAAATAGTTTGAAACAAATGTGAGAATTCCTTATTGCTGTTTGGGTTTAATTTTGAATAGTTTTTCTTTCCTTATCTGTGTTGCTTTCTCTTTCTGTGTACATTATATTCTCCAAGTTTAAATTGCTCATTTAAACTTGCCTCATATATTTCAATGTCCTCCTTTCTAGTCGCAGTAATATAATTTATGGTAGCGCTCCAACATGTTCCTTGGATAAACACTCTTAGGACATAAAAACTTGTTTCTATCATTTAGATTATGAAATATTCTTATTTCAAATGTAATTTCCCCCAGATTTACATTAGCATCAAACTATTCAACGTGTGAAATCCCAATATTTAATTTAAAATGCATCCAGATATATTTAACATATGTTCAATCCTCTCAGGTTCCAAACCAAACACCAAATATATCACGTACGTATCATTGCTAAAGTAACTTAAGTTGCTGTTTATCATTTTGTCCTATTAACTGTACAAAAAATATTGTTTTAAAATAGAAAATAATTATGACAAGATTTAATATTGTATTTGCTTCAGTCTGGTCTTCTAATCATACCCATAATCTCCATTTGAGAAGTTCCCATTCCTGACGGTGTGCTTCAGAAATAGATTTTTGACATCTAGTGTATATCTGTTAAGTATTATTCATTGTTCCAATACTCTCAAAATTGATCCTTTGCCTTTATTCAATTAGTGACAACTTTCAATATGAGATTGAAAAAATTGATCAACAGCTATTGCAAGTATTTGTAGTGATTCAATGCCACTTGTAATTGGACGTCTAAGAGGTGTCATTGGATTTTTGGGGGAATTTTTGGCACAAGATCTAAAACTCAAATCTGAGGTGCCTTATTCATCAGCGAAACATTTTCTACCTCAGTTTCCTTTCTTCAGTTTGGCTTAATAATTATTCACTTTCTATTGCATATTCTATGGTAGGGTCACTGGCCAATTTTAAATAAGTTTGTTTTATCCTGTAATGAGTCATGTGTATTCATCAATACAAAAACTTAATTTCTGTCAACTTAATCTTAATTTCCATATTAGGTATATTTTTCATAAAATGTCTTTCCTCTATATTTAAATTTGGTGTTCTGGGGGTTTTCTGTATGAAAGTTTCTTTAAATTTTTTCGAATAAAATGTTTATTAAACCAAGTTTCCAGTTAACTACTGGTAATTAGTATGAGTTTTCGCCTTCAACTCTTTGAATCTAGGCTCAGTATCCACTCTTAAATTTTCTGTTTGTGTAAAAATATATTTAGATGTAGTTTACACATCTTTCAATATTTAAGTTTTTGTTTTCAAGAATATATTTGATGTACACATAGATGTGAGCATAATGTTTTGCAACTATTTTGACCTGTGTTTATTTTGTCGATAACTATGTTGAGCATAATTTTTTCTTCAAGAAAGTTGAAACTGAAATAAGAAACTTGAGATATTAGACATTTCACATAGAAGTACGGGGCGCCACCAGGGGCTTACACATGATGAACTCCACCAGTTGAGTAGTAGGGAACAGTATGCGCCCAGTTAGGCTTAACTAGAGAAAAAACTGAAATCTCTACCCTAAATTTCTTTTTGGGGGCAAGCTTAGACATTTACACCAGGGTAAAAGGGTCTCCACAGCAATACAAGCCACTCCTCTGTTTTTGGGCTGCAGAAATATTTTCAGCATGAAGAAAAGTAAGCTTTTATATAGAAGGAGCAACCTTATAGGGTAAGAATGTCTCATTCTATTATTTTTGGATCATAGGATGGACAAGCCTGGCTTTGCATTGTGCTTCTGTTGAAAGAGTTTGTCACAGAGAAACATACCCCAATATTAATCCTGGAAATTTAGAGCACAATGTTTCTTGACAAGTAACATGAACTGATTGCAGAGAACATAAGATTTTTTAGGTCGAGGACCGTCGCACTGTGTAGCAGTGGGAGGAGTCCGAAGATTTTATGTTTTTGAGTTAGGGGGGCTTGAACCCGCCCCTCTTCTCCATTGGCTGGCTTCCTAAACGGAGGCCAGCCATTGGAGGAGACGGGCGTCACTCGGTTAAAGCCCCGTCTTTTTCGGATTCGGGGGTGGGTTTTTTGCGTTCTTTTGACCAGTGACGTCATCCGTCACTCAGAACGCAAAAAACACGCCCCCGATTCTGAAAATTTCGGACGTTTGCGGCCGCCATTGTTGCCCGGAACAGCCTCGCTGCCACTCCAGATAAGTTCTCTCTGCCCCTGATTGTGCCGTTTTTCTTGTATTTTCTTGTTTTGCATTGTTGGCGAATATTGCGTCTGCTAAAGGAATCAAGATCAACGCTTCCGTGACCAAGTCGCTCCTTCATTAGTGTGCTACTTTACTAAACAATGACATGTATTGATGTTTTCTATCGGGTTCTTGATTGGCAATATAACCGAGACGACTTGTGTCTTTGTTGCGAGCATCGCGGCTGGCGGGGAGCTGGGGAGTCGGCCGAAGCGCCGAGAGCAGCACACACGTCGCGAAAGCAACACCTTAATTTATTTAGAATCTGGGAACACGTAGGACTTGACAGCACTGGAGCATTCAGATGTGGCTGTTTATGAAAGGGGCCTCACCTGCGCTCCCGGTCTGTGCCGCCCGAGTCCCCGCAGCTACCACAGGAATGCGGCGGGGGAGGGAGGGGTGAGAGCAGTAAATGAACACATTCCTGCCTGTTTATGAGAGTTGGGCGCTCCGAGTACCGACGGCCTGGCTGTGGGCCACGGCTCGCCGCCTCCGGTACACCAGCTGCCGGGCAGCAGCATCAGACAGTGTGAAGGCCTCTCTGTGCATGAACACGTCCCCTGGGGAGGATTACAGGCACAAATTTCATCTAATGTTAACTCTCTCAGCCCGTACTGTGAACAACAGCTGCTTGGGTGAGGGCGCCCGCAGGGGCTGCCCTGCACCCCTGCTTTTCAGTTTCAAGGAGGTCCCCCAAGAAGATGTTGGGCCACTTTAGCAGGATGGCAAGAAATTCGGGTAAAAAATGATTTTTTTTCTTTTTGAGTTCGGTCCGGCAAACGTGGCCATTTTTAGAATTATATTGCCTGTTTTATAAACCGCCTCCAGCAGCAGGCCAAGCTGCGGCTGAGCGCGCTGCAGGGCGCCCACCTGCCCCCGGGGGCTACGGCTTGGGCAGCTCGCCCACCAGCACCTTCAAGCACCCCTTCGCCAGGCAACGAAGCCAACAGCACTGGACCCGATGCTCTCTGCCCTACTCGCCCCCACCCCCTGACCGTGAGTCCTCAGCTCTGCCCTGTGGTCATAGCTTGTGACCTGGAGTCCGTGCACGGCCGAGCCCTCCGCCAGCCTCACGGCTCCCTCATCTGTGCGCTCCGACTCCTGCAGCCCTCTGACCTGCCCCCGGAAGTGTGCGTCCTTGTTTTTCTGCCCTCCTTCCTGGTGATCCAGGCGTGCGCTGCTCTAAGGTCTGCGGTTTCATTACACCTGAAAGGTGCGCGCCAGGACACCCAGACACGTACTGCCCGCAGTCCAGCGCCCTCAGACCCTTCCTTCAGTATCAGACCCGAGCCGCCCTCCCTCAGTGCTATAACCCATGCTCTCAGCCCCACACCCTGAGGGAGACCATGTCCTGGACCCCCCTTTCTTTCCAACGCCACTGGACCCACACGGGGCCCTGGTGCAAATGCTGCCTAGGGTTTGCGACTTCTGTGTCTTACTAACTGCACCTCCCCCATCCTCAGGGGGCTCCTTTGCCACAAGTGGATCTCACACTGCAAAGCATCTTTCAGTATTAATTTCAGGACTTGAATTCCGCCGCGCCGGACTCTGCCTCGGAAGCGGGAGTTGAAGGGTGCGAAAGGAAAGTGAGGGCGCGGGGTGGAGCAGAGGGAGTGGGGGTGGTAATGTCGCAGAAAGTTTGGGGGAGGAGGGTTAACATTATAACCAATATTTCCCGCCCACCGACAAGTCCCTACAGGTTCTATGAACAGGACTCATTGAAAAACGTGTACAGAAATGCACTTTTTTTATGGCTCGATTTTTTTTTTCTCGTTTCTAAGAAATGTGTTAAAATGAAATAAAATGTGTTCAGTGCAAGTGCAGAAATACAAGGTTTAAAGTGCGTAGCGCGAGCTCCTTTCGGTGTTTCATGTACAGAACGAGCATGCCCCCCCCCCCCCCTGCATGAGTGTTTCACGCCGTGTTGCACGACTCCCCTGAACTAGCCATCCAAATCATATTTTCTCATTAAAATATAACATGTGTAAGAGTCCAGCGTCTGCGTCCTCTGTTGTGGGTGGAAAGAGTCTGGGGCGGGAGAGGAAGGGTGTCCGAAGTATCAACATTTCTATCGCCTCTGCAAAATACCAACACACCTTCCATGGGGTAGAGACAGGGTTCCCCGCAACACACCTACAAGTCGTTTCCGAAAAATGTATACAATAATAAAAGTACACATTGCACAAATATTATGCGAAAAATATAAATGCACCGTCATTCCCAAAATATATAAATTATAAATGCACACACAACACAAATATTCAGTTAGGCGAAAAATATAAACGCATCGCAAAATACAAAAGCGTGTCTTTGCCAAAAAAACACACTCACGAATAGACATTGTTTACCGCAAATTTTGAATGTGTGGCCACCCGAAACATTCTTTTAGTGGGAGCATGGATTCCAAAAAACATGTGTGTGTACATTTGTGAGGCTGATCCCCCAGGCAGCGCTTTCCAGGGAAAGTCGTGTTATTGTGGCGCTGTTAACAAGAGCGCACAATCCAGAGGGAGGGGAAAACTGTATCTGCCCTGCAGATAGTAATGGGTAGTATTTGGCGCTTTTACTGCCTGACCCGTCACCCTCAAGTCCCAGAACACCTATTTGAAACGGAGCAAACTGAAGAGGTCGCCTCTGCAAGCTGAGCCTCGCGTCTTGAAAGGACTTGGCCACTCCTTCCACACCCCTGCTACGGTTCCGGGTGCCTGTGCCTCAATGGATGCTGGCTGTCGAGCATCCTGGAGCATGCCCAGTGGCCATCTAGATAGATTTAACTGAAATGTTCTTGGCCTCCAAATTCAAATATTTGGATGGATAAAATGGAGTTTGGAAGACAGCGTGTGATTGGCACATATTCTCCAATAAACAGCATACAAAACCTACAACAGTCGGTCTTCTACTCCATGCTGCACAAAGTGTACTCAGGGGCCAAGCTTCAGGGGCTGGTGTTTGGGGTGTTACACCGCTCCAAAAATTATATTTTGTACTAAATAGTCGGGTTCAAGTGGTTTCGGTCAGGTAATGAGAAGTGTCTGTCGGATTTCACCCGGGATTATCACGTGTCCTAACTGACAAAAACACACACTCTCTCATCTATGCTTTAAAGGCTTTGAAAAATGTTGGTCAGTTTGAAAAATATTGCGTTTTCAGTACCCTAACAATCCGTCTCCTGTTTATTTCCATTGCCCCTTGAGCCCCTCTCTCGTGTCCTACTTCTCATGTAATGTGTTTTAACAAGAGACCCCAGCGTGTTTGTTGGGAAATCTGAAGTCTCCACCGCCCAAGTCTACCTGAAACTGTGTCCCACTCCCGCCCGCCCACACCTCACTCCTGTCCACTCTCAAAAAATCTTGTGCACAAAGCAGTGCCACTGAAAGTGTTGATCTGCCAATTGTGGTATTTGGAGAGGGTTATTTGATGAGAATTGGGTATTTTAAGAGTGGTGTTTTATGAGAGAGGAAGTGAAACTTGGTGCAGAAGCAGGGGGCGCAAGAACAGCGGAATCCTCTCCCCTGAGTGAAGGCGGGTTAACTCCTGCCAGTGATAGCCCATCAAATCACTCTTAAGCGGCACCTCTCCTCTACAGTAGGTCTCGTCGCCTCTCGGGCTCTTGGTCTCCAGGTGGCTCTGTTATTCTCGTGCGCGCCCCCCGGAGAGGCCTTCTTGCTCACAGGACGGCTCCCTTACCTCAGCTGCCTGTAGAACACGCTCCTCTCCAGTTCTATTGAATCTGGGCCCAGTGCTGGTGGCTGCAGCTAGTCTGGGAAAAGCTTCATTTCGAAACCACCTGCGACGAAACCCAATTAATCATTAATGAGGGAACCAGGCCTGCCCCGGCTATTAACTGTGTCTATGCCAGGTCCGCGCAGAGCCATGGGCAGTGTGGGGCTGCGTTGCTTAGAGATGCAGTTGCAGTGCCTGGTGGGCCTGAGATGTACAGCGCACGGCTGTTGGGCATAAGGAGCAAGGCGTCGGAGCATGTGGCTGCAGGGCACAGGCATGGACTGCTCACAGATCAAACAGTTAGCTAACCATGAGCTCAAGCGCTGGTACCAACCATTGCCTGCAGAGCAGTGCTGCTGAAGTGCTGGTTCTATTCCACTACAGCCGGGTTCCGTTGATAAGTCTTGGCACTTCGGGGAATTATTCATGCGCCGGCAAGCCAACCCTATTCCTCTCACCTCCAGCATGAACATCCAGTGCCAATGTGAACAACGGGGACCCCATGGGAGAACGTGGAAAAGGTGCGGGCCCAGCAGGGGAGGGAGAAGGGCGTCCAATGGCAATGCCGCTGGCGTTTAGTTTTACATTTCAGCGCGAGCCCCAGGGTGCCTGGTAAAGCCAGCGAGACCCTGCTCCCGTCGTGATTGGTGGTAGGTGCCACAGGGGACAGCTGCAGGGTTCCAGCAGGGCGGCCAGCATTTAAGCAGGAAGGGTTGGGGGTACGGGGCAGTGACTTCTTTTCCCCAGTCTGGCACCCCCTGCAGCTGACTCCTGGACTTGCACACTCGAAGTCCTTTCCAATATTTTCACAGAGATGGGGGAAAGTGCTACGGGAAGTAACATGCAAAGTTTAGTGCGCACTTCCGATACGGACAGCCTGTTCTCAGCACCGTTCAGGAGCGGCACCCATTTGCATACGCCAGATCCCTCCTCATGTATATATCCGCCCCAGACTACTGGAATTACTTGTGGGGCTGGGATTGCCGTCGTAAGCTAGAGAGTAGGTCAGTACAACGAACCGGTGACTGCAATTGAGAAAATAAAACAGGTGTGAACCAACGTGAGCTCCGGAGAAGCGGGGGAGTGCAGGCTGCATATATATAGACAACAAAAAAACAAGGCGTCCTGTATGTGTGTGTGTGGCTCGGTGTATGTGTGTGTGTGGCTCTGTGTGTGTGTGTGTGTGTGTGTGGCTCTGTGTGTGTGCGTGGCTCTGTCTGTGTGTGTGTGCGTGGCTCTGTCTGTGTATGTGTGTGCGTGGCTGTCTGTGTATGTGTGTGTGGCTCTGTCTGTGTGTGTGTGTGGCTCTGTCTGTGTGTGTGTGTGTGGCTCTGTCTGTGTGTGTGTGTGGCTCTGTCTGTGTGTGTGTGTGTGTGTGTGTGTGGCTCTGTCTGTGTGTGTGTGTGGCTCTGTCTGTGTGTGTGTGTGTGTTCGTGGCTCTGTCTGTGTGTGTGTGTGTGTGTCTGTCTGTGTGTGTGTGGCTCTGTGTGTGTGTGTGGCTCTGTGTGTGTGTGGCTCTGCATGTGTGTGTGGCTCTCTGTGTGTGTGTGTGTGTGGCTTTGTGTGTGTGGCTCTGTGTGGGTGTAAATGCAATAGGTCATGCATTTGCGAGCGATTAAGCTATTGGCAATGTAAATGACAATGCCATTTATTTATCATTTTAAAAAAAATGTCATGAGCAATGCCAATAGCTCTACCTTTAATAATGCCGAGACCATTGCATTGTAAATGCTTGTTTTGTAAGCGTAGGGGTACAACAGATGCTTGAAATGGGGCATTTGTAGTTGCACAACGTGTTCCTGGAAAAGCACGGTCCTGAAAAGTAAGCCTATTTGGCACTCGTAGACTGGCACTGTGCA
Source organism: Lissotriton helveticus (assembly GCF_964261635.1). NCBI lineage: Eukaryota > Metazoa > Chordata > Amphibia > Caudata > Salamandridae > Lissotriton > Lissotriton helveticus. The sequence continues at coordinate 1,191,381,616 of NC_136069.1, forward strand.
TGAAAGGTAAGCTTATCTGCTACCTGTGGGTTTGCACCCTTATCACTTTTTAAAGTGCTCCTATATTTTAAAAGCATCTGTTTCAAACAGGTACTGAAAGTGCAGTACATCTTCCTGAAGCCTTCCTCCATATATATGTAACCTTTTTGCTTTTTTTCCTGGCTACCCATTGAATAGACAGAAGTAACAACTGAACAGTCTAGTGTTAGGTTTTCGATAATACTGTGGTATCAGTGTGAGAATTATAAGTGGCAGGAACATGGTAGCAAAAAGTAACAAACAACTGTTGAAGTGAATAGGCAGTGTAAGAAAGTGACTCTGTATATACTGGACCAAAGTAAGGTACAGTGTGTACAGAGACCACAGTCCCTAGAGGTTTGGCAGAGGCTAAAGTTAGATATAGCCTTACTCTCTAAAGTGGTAGCTTGGTCGAGCAGTATCAGAGGACAGTGTAAAGCATTTGTTGTACACACTCAGTCAGCAAATTATCTCACACACCCAAGAACTGAACTCTAGGCCAATTGTTTTGTATCAAAAGATATAGTAGTTTTATTTTAGAACCAACAAGGTATCAAAATATACTTTCTCAGAATGGCTTCCTTAAGTTAAATACTTTTCAAATAGGCAATAGACTCTTTGAATACAATAGTCACAGTTTGTTGCAATAGGCAACACAATTTCAAACACAACGCAACATGGAGCTCAATGGAAATTTCTAGTTAAATGCAATTAGTTACTTTGTAGATTACTTTTCTAACCTTAAGACTGAATCCTAGATTCAGTCCTGGAACATGTCCTGTAAACAGTTAAGTAAACGCGTTTTGGTTACAGTAGTGATTTTTAAGGAATATTATTGTATTTTAAAAGTTGACACTTAGAAACTTTTTCAGTTGAAATTACCAATGTTATCCTATGGAAGGAAATTCAGTTTGCATGTAAAGTATGTTTACGTTACTTTTGTAATCCAGTGCTGGACTCCTAGGTTCAGCAATGGGACATCTATCTAAAACAGGCAAGTAATTACGTTTTTATCGTCTCCGCCCGATTTTTAAAGAATATTTGTAAGTTTCAAAAATCGACACTTAGAAACTTTTTCAGCAAAAAGCAGGCAATGATATCCTATGGAAGGAAATTCAAGTTACTGGTAAGTACGGTTAGAATTGGGGCGTGGCTTGGCCGCATAGCGGAATGGCTGCCTGAGACCGCAGCTCCGCCGGCCGAGCACAGAAATCCGCCATAAATCCGGTTAAACTGTGCTGCTGATCGGGCCCATCTGTTGAGAAGAGCTGCGGGGGCACTCCGGTCCCGTCTGGTGTGACGATCGGCGCTGAGGGGTGCCAGCCGCGGGAGAAGAGATCGCGGCTGTCCCGACACCGAGGTGAGGCCTGCAGACCATGCAAAAGCCGGGGATTTGCGTGGCGGGCTCACTGTAGGTCGGCCAGAAGAGTGCCCGAGCAAAGACGGAGTAGCGCCCGCTAAAAACGACGTCGGCTGCGGGAGACTCGCTACGAGTCTCGTGGGCCATCTGGCCATGCCCTGACTGTGGAGTGGGGATCGATCGGGCTGAGTTGGAGCCTACGGTGGGGACATAGAGTGACGCTGGCTGTGTGGTGCGAGAGCAAATCGACTGGCCTGGAGGTGGCCCTGTAATAACTGCCTGATCACTGAGAGAAGACAGAAAACAGCACTGTGGGTACGATCGAGGTGCTGATGGGTCCTAGTCTGCAGGAGTGAGTGTATGGTTACCAGGGTGTGCATTAAAAATTGCGCAGTGTCAATGAGCCGGAGACCAGCGTCCGCCATTTTGTGTGCCTGTGAGGCGCCTGCACTGGATATCTAAGGCAGCTCGGAGGAAGCTGATGGCAGGGATAAGCCAGTGGGCGGTGCTACCTGTGACACAGGCAGGCTTTTAATGCAGCAGTATTTGGATGGTGGCGAGACCGGGAGGTGCTGACCGAGCTGTCAGGGGTCGACGGAACGCCAATACATACTCCCCCGGTGCCATTTTGTACGGTCTATGAACTGGACTACTGTTGGGCTGTCTATTTGATGCTCCTGTGGTTGCGAGTACGAGGGATCTTCCTATAGAGCGAGGAGTTGGCTCTGCGATTGGACAGGCTGGAACATTACATGCGATGGCGCGAACTGGCGCTACGAGTGGACCCTGGGAGAAGCCACAAGGAGTTTGATCATTTGGCACCTCCTTGGCGGAGGGAGAATACACACGCGGGCTGGTAGTGGAGGGCCTCGTCTTGACCTAAAGGCACTGAGAGACATTGGTCTGGAGTTGGTGGATTCCTGCGCATGGGCAGACGCGGGGACGCTGGCAGAGGGCATGAGTGGCACGGACACAGCAAGGCGACATACAGGCGCTGACCCATTGCGGTGAGAATTGGAGAACTAGAAAATCTACAGTTCAGTGGTGCTTCGAGGGACGTGATGACATATGACGCACACTGAAGGGCTAATAATACTGGGACTTGCATTACGCACGGCGCATCTTGAGTGGATCCGAATACTAGAGGCCTGTGTTGCTGGGTGTTCTGGTGGGTGGCAGCACAGGAGCATTGCAGATAGCGGTGGGACGACGGTGGAGAAGAGACCTGCGGAGAACTACGTGGGATATCGGTGGTTGAGGGGAGGACACGCACAGCCACGATGGGCAAGCCGGAAACGCGACAGCCGAAAATCACATTTGACAAGAAAACAAACAAAGTACCTGACACAAAGGCTGCAGAACGTGAGCTGTCGAATGACGGCGCCCAGGGACAATTGCCGGCGGAGGACATAGGTCCATGTTTCGGGAACTGAAAAACGAGCCTGCAGGGTATAGACATCAAAATGGACACCTTGGCGGACCGCATGGACCGCATCACGCAACGGATGGATAAGCTAGAAGGCAGGCTCAGTGTGCTGGAAACAAGGGTGACTGAAACGGAGGAAAGCCAAACTGACGTAGAGAAGAAAATCAAAGGGATGGACAAGGTGCTGGCATTGATTCAGCAGAAAAATGAGGATTTGGAGGCGAGGTCGAGGCGCAACAACATACGCATAACAGGAATTGCGGAAACGACGGACATTCAGAACATGGAAAAGTATATCGAAGCTATGCTGACAGAGTTGTTTGGCCCTGTTTTTTCTCCCATGTTCCTCATAGAACGAGCTCACAGATCATTGGGCCCCAGACCCAAATCTTGAGCGCCGGCACAACCAATACTGGCCCGAGTACTCAACTATAGGGACCGAGACACGATACTGCGCCTCGCCAGGGAGAAGGGAGCGATACAATACAGAGGTAATGACATCGCGCTATACCCGGACTTCACATTACAAGTGCAGGCTCCCCGCAGGGAATTCATACCTGCGAAGATTTTCCAACTAACGGGTATGAAATATGCACTGATATACCTGGCAAAACTGAGGGTTCAGAGCCCAGGTAGACCCACCTTCTTTGTCGACACGAAGGCGGCGCTCAACTATGCTAAACAATTGGCAAAAGATCAGCGACAGCAGAAGGCATTGGAGGAGGGTCGGGCGGAGGAGAGACTGGGTGACATTGAATGATATGCTGGACCTGTATCGAATGGTTGGACCATTGTGGTTGGCATGGCCACTTGCACGGGAGCAAGAGACACACAGATGGTAAGACGCTTTGTGCGGTAATTTGTTGGAGGGCCCAAATTGACTGGGGTCTCGAGGGGTGAACTGTGCCTACTTGAGATGAACTCTACGATGATGGGCCGTAGATGTGCATGCATGGCATGAGCAGCTCGGCCACCCTGTCAAAAGTACAGGGAAGGATGGAGGCCACCCTGCACGCCCCAAGGGATGAGTCCCACACGCTGGACACTGTTATGGTTGTGTGTGTTATTTGGAGCAGGGGGGGGGGGGGAGGATAACACAACATATTTTGGGGGTTGGTATGGGTGGGGGGGACATGGGGAAGAAGTGGGAATTTGGGGGGGGGGGGGGGGGGGAGGGTCCAGGGTGGGAACTACACAACCTGATTGGGAGGTTGGAGTGTGCGGAGGAAGTTATGGAGAGTTCTTATTGTTTGTTTACCTGCTATACCTTCAGAATACACTGATGCACCCTGATTGCCTAATTGGGTTAACAAGGACTGGGAATATCGTATGGAGGACAGTGATGTATTTGCTGAAATCTGCTGATGTATCTACGCGTTCCTGGGGATCACTGTCCTGGGGAGGAGGGCTGTTGGCTGACACATCTATGAGTGGACAGGCTTAGCTGTGAAGGGCATTAACTGTCTCTCTTGGAATATACGTGGTTTAAATGACCGCCGGAAGGCAAGACTGATTCACTCCTATTTAATGAGACATGAAGTAGATATCTGCCTATTGCAGGAAACACATTTGGCGGCTGCTAACACAAACATGCTCAAACACCATAGATGGGGGGAAATTGTTGAAGCCACATACTCCAATTATGCTAGAGGAGTAGCCGTATTGATCCGGAGAGGATTGCAATGGGCGACCAGCGCCTCATACACTGATACGGAGGGTAGATATATAATGCTATTGGGAATGCTATGTAATGTGCCGGTGTTGATTGTGAATGTCTATGGGCCAAATGTGGATAGTCCTGCCTTTTTCCAACATATATGGCAGAAAATTCAGTCGTATGGTCAGATGGCGATATTATGGGGAGGAGACTTTAATGTGGCCCTATCTCCTTCTGCTGATGGACAAGGTGCGACTCGTGAACACCACCCCAGAGCGGCAGCGATATTGAAAGAAATAATAGCGGATGACTGCCTGGTTGACACGTGGAGGGCTTTGCATCCAGAGGACAGGGAGGGTACATGTTCAACAACACATAGAAACGCATGGTCAGGGATTGATTATTGGCTATTGTCTAGAGATTTACATTCCCAAGTGGTTAAAGCCGATCATTTACCAAGAACATTTTCCGACCATGCACCTGTGCAGATACAATTATTGATCCCACCGCAGTATGTGAGGCCCTATAGTTGGAGATTCCCTTCGAGAGCGCTGCTGGATCAGGTGTTTAAGGAGGACTTTAGAGAGAAACTAAATGAATACTTGAGTTAAATGAGGGATCGGTGGAGTCATCGGGCACGTTATGGGAGGCATTTAAAGTGGTTACGAGAGGCAATTGTATGGCACTAAAATCGGGTGTGTTGAAGTCAATAAGAGACACGCTGGGAAGGCCAGAGGGAGAAATTGCTGGGTTAGAAAGAGATTGAAGGGAACGACCTACGAACTTAACTCAGGTAGCGCTTAGGGAGAAGCTAACAGCATTCCAGGAGGAGGCGGTGAGGGGAAACAGCATACCTTAATAAATGCGTGCAGGCCAGGCATTATGGAGAGGGCAATAGAGCGGGGAAAACACTTGCATCCTTACTGCGCGCTCCAAGAGGTGCGGAGTAGATTACTGAATTGCAAGGGGCGGATGGTGAGGTAGTGAGAACACCGAAAGACATACTGAGTACATTGACAGATTTCTATTAGTCACTCTCCACTTCACGCACGAACCCGGAGGAGGAGGATATTACAGAATATCTAGACACCGTCGCGTTAGCTTGTTTAATAATGGGGCACGGCAATATATGGATCTTCCCATTACTGTGGAGGATGTGAAGACTGTCATAGCTGGTATGCCGGCTGATAAGGCTCCAGGATCAGATGGTTTAACGGCGGCTTTCTATAAAGAGTATGTGGATATAGTAGCACCTCGACTACATAAGGTATATTTGGAAGCCATGGAAACGGGAATGCTCCCGCCCACACTCAGAGAGGCCACGATCATAACCATATGGAAACCTGATAAAGATCCGACTAGCCCGGAATCTTATCGACCCCTCTTGTTGATTAACTTGGATGCCAAAATTTATGCCAAATTACTGGCTGATAGACTGAAGCCTATGCTGCCGCAGATTGCACTGTCAGATCAGTCTGGCTTCGTCCCTGGGCGAGCTACCTCCCATAACCTTAGAGTTCTGTTTGGATTACTCCACTATTTGGACCCGAGAGTGCAAGCGGTCGCTGTGAGAAGTTGGCCTGGTATATGATGTTCACTATTCTAGTGAGCACCTTGCACCAGTCCAAACAACCCTTATGGTGATGGTTGTAAAGTCAACCTTATAGACCAGCTATCCTAGTGGTAGCATGGACAAAGCAGTCTTAGGCTAAACTCAAGAGGGCATGTGAAACCAGCTGTTTTACCATATGCAATCCCTTTAATACCAAATGAAAGGACACCACATAGGTTTTATATATATATAAAATATATATGTATTTATTACTAATTTAATCCTCTGAACTCTTTATGAGGTCAGAGGCACAAGCACATAACAAGATACTTAATTAACATACAATAAGTTGCACAAAATACAGTAATGCCCTAGGGGCACTTCAAACCGTATACTAAAACAGTGCTATAAGAACCACGTCACGAACAAAGGATAGGCCTAGGGCCTGGAGAATCGCTGGGGCTACGCTGTACTACCAAAGGATAGGGAGCAGGAGACCCACGGGATGCGCGTGCAGTGTCTTTACACACACGCGAGTTACCATAGAGTTAGAATGGGAACGAAATAATTGGAAACTAGTTCTTTTAGGTCACTTCCGGATGGACAAGGAGAAAGCTACTTGAAAGTTAGACACTAGGATAGTAAATACCCACAGGAGCACCGAAGTACTCGCGTTACCTCACCCAGAGGAAGCGGGTGCATAGGTGTCAAAAGTGTGTCGGGTTTCGTCGCTGAATCCTATGGAGCCTCGAAGAAAGATGCTGCAGGCGACCAGGAGGGAAGTGTCCGGGTGGATCCAAGGGCGGATCGAGGATGAAGAGTACCTGAAAGCAGAGGGGACAGAGTCTGGGTCACTAGCCAGTGACCAGGAAGGAACCAGGAAGGAACCAGGCGATGTCATGAAGCAATCAGGTGATGTCGTGAAGCTTGTCTCTGCAGCCACGTGGACCAGGAGGTGTCGACGACGACCAGGAGCTGGATACGGACTGTCCCACGAAGGCTCTCGCTGTCGGCAGTGTCGGCTTCCGGATTGGAGTCAACAAGCCTTGGCAAAGGCAACCCAAGCAGGAATCGAAGATAGCTTACGGATCAGACCAGCAAGGTCTGATGGGCTTCTCTTTTTCAGGGAAGCAGGGCCCAGTCTGGAGCAACCAGACCAGCGTTGTAAATTCAAAGGTTCGTCGTCACAGAGGCCACTAGCCAACGGGCAAGTGACCGGACCACAAGGGAGATTCTTCAGTCTTCTATCTTCAGGTAGAATGTCGAAGGTCCAGAGTTTCGTTTCAAGTTTCAGTCAGGATAAACCTAAATTCTTGGCACTCAGCTCCTACCTATATACCAAATTTAGGGGCTGGATTACCTGCTAGGTCCCTCCTATGGGTGGGACCAGGGAAGGGGGTGGTTACACCCCTTTCCCTTTGTTCAGTTTCGCGCCAGAGCTGGGGCTGGAGTGCCCCAGCACCGGTTTGAACCGGACTATGCATGGGACACCTTGTGTGCCCCAGGCAGTGTCTCATTTCATTCAGCCCTCCCTGCCCCAATGCACTATGGCCTGTGAGGGGTGGTGCTAGCACCTCCCAAGACAGGAAACCTATTGTCCAAGCCTCCCTCGCTGGGAGGACTCCCAGCAGCAGGAGGTCAGACTTGTGTCTGTGGCAGCAGAATCCATTTTGTGATGCTGAGGCTCTGGTTAACTTTAACCAGCATTAGTAGGAACAACATGTCTTCTCCCTCTAGAAGGGTGGAATACTACCCAGAACTGGCGAGGGGGTATTATTCCAAAGCGTGTGACACCTTACACGACATGTTGTGATAAAGCCAAACCAAAGTTAGCATTCAACCGCGAGGATTATAATGCACTTAAGAGTATATGGTATGGCTATATCATAGAACAGCTATAAGGACATGGTTCCGAAAGCTGCAGACAGGCTCAGCTCATGCTAGAGCACCATCTCACATAAAACCAAGCATTCTGCCTTCAGGATTGTTAAGCCTGCCATAGGAGTGACTTATAGGTGCATATGTGTCTATACATAATGGTAGATATAGGAATACTATACCTAAGCAAGGGGTGATTACACGACCTTGCCCCAGCTGAGTGATCAGCCAGTTGTGTCAGTTTGGATGGCCAGCCAGGGGTGGCAAAAGATATGCTGCAGCCCCTGGTAGGCCTGGGTGCACCTATGCCCTGGGCACCTATGGTACACTGTACAGGGACTCACAAGAGTGACTCACCATTCAATTATGTATGTACCTAAAGTACATGGAGTCCATTTTATAGAGAGAGCAGATAGCCTGGGGCCCTGATTAGCAGGATCCCAGGCCAACTAAGTCGAAAACCAGCTAAACACAAGGCAAAAAATCTAGGGTAACCATAGTCAGGTATCCACCTTCCTACAGTCGCTGCCCTGTTGGATGCAACAAAAGCATTCGACTCTCTCGAGTGGAAATTGTTATTTGCATTGTTCATTAGAATGGGGTTTAGCCCTTCATTTATACAGCAAATCCGGATTTTGTATACGGCCCCCACAGCGCGGGTGAAAGTGAACGGCCAGATATCAGAACCGATCACTATCACGAGAGGAACAAGACAAGGCTGTCCGCTGTCGCCACTGCTATTTGCTATAGCGACTGAGCCGCGTCTCAGACAGCACCACATGCAGCGTAGCATTGGGTTCACGTCCAGAGGACTGCTGGTCTCCATGTACGCAGACGACATGACTATTTACGTGGTGAAGCTTGAGGAAAATTTTGACCCGGATATGAGAGAATTTATACGGTATGGAGGTCTCACATGAATACAGATAAACTGGGCAAAATCAGTGATGTTCCCGTTAACAGATGGTACTAAGCAGTGCGACACGGAGTTTCCTATTGAGTGGACGGATAGTGAGGTTAAATATTTAGGTATTTGGTTTAGTAGATCCATACAGGAAATATGGCTCGCTAACTATGGTAGGGTGATGGGCTGGGTGGAAGGTAAGACACAGAGATGGAAAACACTACCACTTTCCCTGACGTGGCGTATAGCCCTCACCAAAATGGTAATTTTGCCTAAATTACTTTATCTATTTGTGAATATCCCCCTTCCCCTGAACAGTCATTTCTTTAACAGACTTCGAACTGGGATCTTGGCACTAGTTTGGGCGGGACGACAGCCTAGGGTGTCATGGAAACTATTGATGCTTCCTTTCACTCAGGGTGGATTAGCAGCGCCAGATTTTGAGCTTTATGCGTATAGCGCGCAAGCGCAATATCTGCATTATTGGCAGCATCCGATTCCATTCCAACCACACGTGGCCATAGAGATAGACGTCGCTGCGCCCACCCCGCTGAATGTTACTGTATACCATCCATACAAACGTTCGCCTGCGGACATTAACACAGTCGAAACTACAAGATGGGCCTGGTCGAAACTAGCCAGAAGGGCCGGGATTGAGGAGCTATATGCACCATCGATGCCGCTGGGCGGTAACCCATTGATAGGACCACTGACAGATAGAGCAGTGACGGAACGAGCGAATAAACGCGGGTTGAAAGTGGCTAGTGATCTCTACCCAGATGATGTATTTTTAACGTTGCAAAAGCTAAGCGTGCCGGATGCGCCATCTGCATCTAGCACGCTGTTATTTTACCAATTGAGAGCAGCATGTAAGGCACGGTACCCGCAATTTCCAGCAGCTCCACCCACGCTGCCGGCGCTGGAGGACTTGCTATCGAATAACTCCCCCCGTAAATTGATTACATGTATTTATAGCATAACACAGAGCACATCACCGGTGATAACGTGCAAGTCCAAAATAGAGTGGGAACAGGAAGCAGACATAAGAATAACTGACAAGCAATGGGTATTCTGTTGTACACAGCTTGAAAATGTGTCACCTAACTATAGATTGAGGCTAATACACTTCAACTATCTACACAGGACTTATCGCACACCTAAGCAGCTATATCGTATGGGACTTCAGTCGGATGCCAAATGTTGGAGATTTGGGGCGCAGGAAGCAACTTTTTTCCATTTGGCCTGGGAGTGTGGGCAGGTGGCGCAATACTGGGGTGAAGTGCTGGGACACATAGGGCTCATGATTGGCGTGGATTTGAGAGTGGATCCGCTACTGGCACTTCTGGGGTTTGTAATGGAGGTGCCCAGTGCTTCACGTAAGTTGGCTGCGCTGCTGCTGTTGTTGGCCAAGCGCCAGATAGCGCTGCACTGGAAGAAGGCAGCCCCGCCCACGGTAGCGGGATGGATACGATCGGCGGTGTATTGTAAAGACCAGCTGTCGAACTACTGGGACCTTTTGCCAAGCAGCTCTAGACCGGCTGATATTTGGGAACTATTTACATTATGGCTGGGCCGGGCGGGCTCTGATTTATGTGTGCACTAATTAATGTAAAGAGGACAGAGTACATCTAAGTGCTCTAGAGGGGCGTGGGACAGTAAGAGGACTGTGAGACGGCGCTGATGGTGGTGGGATATGTATAGTGGCTTTGCAGAGGCCAGGCAGACTACATGGGCCATGTGTTTGGTGGATTAGGCAATGCAGGAAGACATCCTCGTTTATTACACAGGTTGGGGTTATGGCAGGGGGTTGGGATAGGGGTCTGTTAATAATGTTTTAAGACCACACAGGAAGAGTTCCATATTGCGGTTGGATATGATTCACGCAAGTACGGATTATCATTGTGCTAGTAACAAGACGCTGCCGAGCCCTATGGGATGTCGGCTAACAGGCTGTGTTAACCAATCTGAAATATAGCTATTAAGCGCTGCCGGCCTCTGGGTTGTGGGCTCACAGCTGTGTATTATGTGTGACGCTTAGAATTACTTTTCAGGGTCAGTACTGGGCTCAAAGATGCAGCACTGAGGACTCTCCTGATAACAGGTGAGTAAATCGGAATTCGTTGTTCGGCTGATTTTAGATGAATATTTTAAAGTTCCAAAACTCCACACTTGGAGGAATTTCCAAGTGAAACCAGTCAATGTTAGCCTACGGAAGAAAAGTGAGTTATCGGCTTTTAGGTAAGTACTCGACTGGTAGAGTTAAGGTTCTGGGCATAGACTCAGGGGTCTCCCAGGGTCAGGTAGGTACAGTTGGTACACCCTCAGCACACAGGGGCAGCCGCGTGCAGAGGTTGTTAGGCCCAAAGTTATCCAATGAGAGGCAGGGGGCCTTCGGTTGGTGGCTGTGGAAGCTGGGCTCCTGGTCACTTGCTCAGAGCAAATGGGGAAGTAGGATAGGACAAAGGTTGCACTGCCAGGGGCACTCGGGCGGCTGGGTGCAGGGTGCTTTTGAGCCGTCGGGCGCTCAATGTTTTTCAATGAAGATCTTGACAAGGGAACAAAGGCTGCTCGAGGTTGCTGTCTGCAGGAACCGCCGGGATTTAGCAGGGGCAGGTTCAAGGATCAACAGGCCGGTAGGGCTGGGGACAAGTCAGTTGGTGTCGTCCTTTTGTTAGCAGCTGCATGGCAGGTCTTCTTCTTGGTCTTCTTTCTTGTTTTGAAATCGGGATCTGAGGAAGGCAGGTTCAGGGTGCCCCTAAATACTAAATTTCGGGGCATACAGGTAGGGGAAGGGCAGGGACCAATAGGTCCCTATCCTCCGGTGAGTACACCCCCTATCCTTCTCCTCTCCTGTGGGAGGGGGCAGGAGCCTATCTCTGATTGGGCAGGGCTCCCTATCCTCAAGATGGCCAGAGCCCGGAGTTGTGCTTCAACTCGCCTCTCCCACCTGAGGGGTGGAGTTGGCACAGGCAGGCACACCCCCTTTCCTCACATAGGGTTTTCTGCCGTCTTCCTGCCAGAGTGGGGGTCAGAACTGGTGGGGGCCAGTTGCTGAGTACAGCAAGTGGTCTGGAGAAGCTCACAAAGGCGGTATGCCTTTGAAGCTTCCCCCTGCCCATCCTGGGGGAGGAGACCTAGCACCTCGCCCAGGATGTGCATTGTTGCAGGCCCAGGAGAGCTGGGGGCTCTCCACCCAGGGGTCCAGCAACATGTCTGCTGTGTGGCAGCCTAGGCAGCCTCTCAGACAAGACGTGGATTGTAGGTTAGGTTTCATCTCTAGGATGCCCTCTGTAGTGCATTTTACATTAAATCCCACACTGGCATCAGTGTGGGTTTAATGTGCTGAGAAGTTTGATATCAAACTTGTCAGTCTTCAGTGTAGCCATTATGGTGCTGTGGAGTTCGACAACCTCCCAGCACCATATTCTCTTAATGGCATCTCTGCACTTACAGTGCCCAGGAATGGCCCTGGGTACTGTAGGGGCACAGGGCTCATGCACCTGTGCCCACACCACTGGCATAGGGCACCCAGCTAGGGGGGTGACTTATGTATGCCAGGGCAGTGGGTTTGTGTGCATGGCTCACAGGGATGTGTGCCATGTCGACTCTTTGTTTAGTTCTGCACCTGGACACTCAGCCTGCAAAGGCAGTGTGTGTGCGTCAGGGTGCAGGGGCCCTAAGGGTGGCACAATAAGTGCTGCAGCCCTTAGGGGTCTTCTCTGGACACACTGCCCTGGGTAACTAGGGTACCATTTACCAGGGGCTGACATGTGGCCAGAGATGCCAATTGGGTTTTTAGCTTCAACACAGTTTTAGGGAAGGAACACAGGCCCCGGGGACCTGATTGGCAGAAGCCCAGGGCACACTCAGTCAAAGTACATCAGCAATTCAGCAAAAAGTGGGGGCATACCATGCAAGAAAGATGGCACTTTCTCACAGGCAGTCAAAAGTGGCCAAGAGGTATGGGCTCTAAAATAGCAGCATTGACCTTGATGGTAAATTGTCTGATGGAGAACACTAAATGTAACAATGTAGTTCAGAACGATATCATCTAAAGCCATGATATCTTTAGCTACATCAGTAGTAACTAGGGCTTTGAATAAAGAAGATGTTATGCAGTTCAAATATATATCATGATCTAACTGGTTTAAGGGCTTGAAAATGCTGTGGATCGACATAAATAAACGTAGTAGAGCTGGGGTATAAATAGCACATATTCATAAATGTTGAAATAGGGTAGTAGTGATTTGAATACAAGCAGTCAACTGCTTTCGGACAGTCAAAATTGTCTTATGTACAGAGTTGTGTTTTGTATGAATGCACCAAGTTTGATGCTGATGTTTTAAGAGACAAACTGGATGCTGTGGGAGTGGTGGGTATAACACTGGAGAGCTATCACTGCTTGGTGATCTGAATGCAAGTTGGGCTGCTATGAAAAAGAGCTCCTCAGAGGCAATTTTTCACTTACCTTTGCCTTCTGTTCTTTTAGAAGTTTTTCAGCCTCTAGCTCTTTGTCCACACTGGTTTTAGATCTATGCAAATCTAAAATCTGTGATTCCAGTAACCTAGTGTTAGTCTGAAGAGTTTCAATACGAGCTAGTAGGTCTTCCTTCTCAGAGTTCAGCTTTTCCAGCTAAAATGAAAAACAGAACACCAATGCCAATCAATAATACACATCTTGGAAATGACAACTGTAATTTGTAATATTTCCTAAGTAAAAAGAGAAGTGCTAAATAATACATCCGATTGGATCAACTGAACATTCTGTAATGCCTAAAACCACTTTTCGTGATGTATGCAAGTGCTTAAGCCACAAGACATTTGGGAAATAGGACTAAAAAGCATTTCATTTAAGAAAAATTGGCTGAACATGTTGCGCCTATGAAGTCATCTTCAGCTTCTGCATACTTTCAGTCTGGTATGAAAAGCTGATAGCTTGGATGGCAAACTCGAAATCCATGTACTGGGAAACCTGGGTAATTGCAAAATTATGATAATCCACATTTAAGTTTTCAGTAGCTTTTTTAGTTATTTTGTAACTATACCACTTTGATGGTGCTCATTACCACCTCAGGGAAGGTCATAAATTCAAACCAGAACCAACCTCAAGCATATCCTATCCAAAACACCCTGCCAATCAGCAGAAGTATCCTATATAATGTCCTATTTCGGAGTTAAACCTCAAACTTGTAGCACTTTGTACCATCCAGCTGACCATATGTTACAGGTATTTGGTTTTAGAAACCAAGCTCCTTCCCTTGTATACTTCCTAACAAACTGATTCTAGTTCTAAAATAAGGAGCATTCAGAGTCACTTTAGGAAAATGAGGTCTCAAAAGTCACACACTCAGTAAACTACAAGGATCAACATAGCCTCTCCAACATAAGTAAGTGTGTGAGTGATCTCAATAGAATAAAGAAGATGGGAAGGTGTAATATGTAGTCGGAACGTAATTTGGGAAGCGCCTCCATTCCCAAGCATCCTAGGATAAACTATTCCATGTGAACTTATGTGTCATTGATACCTATCTGGGTATATGCCTAACTCTTGTTCTCACTGTTTAGTATTTTTCCCAGGAACTCAGGCCTGGCCCAGCCTAGTAAGCAACATTTTCACAAGACACTAATGAAGTCCAAAGTCAAATGGGGGTTAAAAACACAATTTCTGTGTACATTTAAAATACAAGGTGGCATTATTTCAAAACAGACAATAAAAAATGATTCATTTTTTGTTGTACAAGTTAAGTTGTTGGAACAGCAAGGATACACTACTGTAGTCAGTGGTGAAAGCTGGGCAACAACTAAGGTTAGTGGTAAAGACAGGAAGTATGAGTGCTGGTTAGCAGTGAGAGCAGAGAGCACGACGAGTGAACTTCAGACAGGGGTAAAAGCAGGGAAACTCCAGAAGTTAGTGATGCTAGCAGAATCAATCTGCTACGATTTAGTGGTGAAAGCAGGGAGAGCCAGATGTAGTTGAGGCTAGAAGAAAAGTGATCCAGCTTTAATTGATGAGAAAAAGAGGGAAACTGAGCTGTAGTTACTGGTAAGAGCAAAAATACTCCGCTATAGTCTAGTGGTGTAAGCCTAAGGTCTTTGCTGTAGTTAGAGGTGAAAGCAGAAAGTCCCAGCTGCAGTTAGTGGAAAAAGCAAGGTAACACCGCAGGAAGTAGGGATGAAAGCAGATAGACCAGGCTGTAGTTAGGGGTGAAAGGACAGAGACATCTCTGCAGATAGTGGTAATAGCTAAAATACTCAGAAATAGTTTAGTGGTGAAATCAAGGAGACCCTGATGCAGTTAGTGGGAGAAGGCGGGCGAGTGAACATTGGTAAAGGCATGGAGCTCCAGCTGTGGTTAGATATAAAAGCAGAGCAATCTGGCTGCAGTTAAGAAATTCTTCAAGCTGCAAAACGACTCCTACTGGCAAGTAGCCATTACGCTTTGCAGCTTGAATCCTTTTCTGGATTCACATGCTGTGTTTCAGGTTATGTAGCGGTTTCTCCCATGTCTGGGAGGCTGTGGTGAAAGGAAGACCTTGCAAACAGGAGTTGAAGCACCCTTTGTCCAATCTGAGATTCCTTATTTATTTGTATATCCACACAATAATGCTTTGTAAAGGTGTGTGGTGATGCCCATGCTGCTGCTGCGCAAATGGAATCAATGGGTACATTGGCCATAAATGCCAGCGTTGCTCCTTTCTTCTAGTGGAGTGATCTGTTGGTTGCATTGTTAGTTCCTTTTTAGCATTGGCATAACATAACTAGATAGCTTGTACTATCCATCTTGCAATAGTTGCTTTTTGAGACAGCTGATCCTGTGTTGGTATGTGGGTAAGCAACAAACAACGGCTTTGTTTTCCTGATCTGTTCTTTTTTCTGCAAATAATACAGTAAAGCCCCCCCCCCCTTACATCCAGGGTGTGGAGGCTTTTGTCTGCCTTAGTTTTTGGGTTCTTGAAGAAAACTGGCAGAGAATGTTTTAATTTAAGTGATACTTAGACACCACTTTTGGCAAAAAGTGTGGGTTAGTCTTTAAGATAACTTTATCCTTGTGGATTTGTAATTAGGGTTCTTGTATAGTTAATGCTTGTAGTTCACTTACTCTTCGCATTGATGTTATAGCAATGAGAAAGGCTGTTTTGAGAGTAATATGTTTGAGGTCTGCTGCATGCATGAGGTCAAAGGGTTTTGTCATCAGTTGAGAAAGTACTGTATTTAAGCTCCATGTTGGTACAGGAGCAGCTCTTGGTGGAGCTATTCTTTTTGCCCCTTCTAAGAACCTTTTGATGACTGGTCTTGCAAAAAAGCTTTTGCACGATTTTTCTCTTGTGTATACCACTATGGCAGCAAGGTGCACTTTAAATCTGGAAAAGTTGATGTTACTGTCCAAGAGATAAGATATGTATTAGTGTTGTTGTTAGTTGTGCACCATGTGGGGTATATCACTTCCATTTTGCTGTATAGCATTTTCTTGTTGACTGTTGTCTTGCTTCTTTCTGAGCTGTAGATTGAGATGCCCAAATTCTATGTATTCAGCGCCAGGCTGCTAGTTGTAGCGTTGCTGGTTCCGGGTGAAAAATCTGGCCCTGTTGCATTGTCAGCAGGTCTTTTTCTGCTTTGATCCTTACCATTTCGGCTTTGGATAGTTGTAGTAGAGTTGAGTACCAGGTTAGCCATGGCCAATCGGAAGCAATGAGAATTATATTTGTTCCTGGTTCCTTTCCTTTTTGTAGCACTCTTTCATCAGGAGTATTGGTGGAAAGGCATAAACAAATGTCTGTGACCAATTGAGTGAAAGTGCATTTCCCTTTGACAGGTGGTGTGGAAACCCTGAGGCAAAGCTTTGGCATTTCTTGTTGTGCATTGTTGCAAACAGGTCCAACATTGGTGTTCCCCAGATGTTGAATAGATACTGTACTGTTGTCTGTTTCAACTCCCATTCGTGGGAGCAGTTGTTTTGTCTGCTCAGTTGGTCTGCTGTGATATTGTCTACCCCTCGTAGATGTACTGTCTGTACATTGATTTGTTGTGGTATTGCCCAATGCCAGATCTTCTGTGCAAGTTTGCTCAGGGGAAAATACCTTGTTCCACCCTGTTTGTTCAGGTAGAGCATTGTAGTTGTATTGTATGTTTGTATTAAGATGGTTTTCCCCTGAATATGTTTCTGGAATGCCTGGAGAGTCAGAAAAACTGTTTTAATTTCCCAAAAATGTATGTGCTTCGTGGAGTCCTGTTCACTGCACTGACCATGATATTTCAGCTGGTTGAGATGTGCCCCCCAACCATTGAGGGATGCAATCCTTGGAGATTGTCACAGATGGAGCTGGGACCCTAAAAGGTCTCGCCTGTGCTATGTTGTTGGATGCCCACCATTGTATCTCTGCTTGCACCCTTTGTGTAACAACCACTAGATCCTCCCAACTTCCTGTGGCTTGTGACCAGCTGTTGATGAGCCATTCTTGGAATGGGCGCTTGTGTAGGCGAGCGTGAGGGATGAGTGGGATACATGATGCCATCATGCCCATAGTTTTATTACTTTCCTCACTGTCAGAGACTGTCCCTTTTGGTAGAGGGCTGTTACGTGATGGATAGCTTGTATCCTGGCTTTTGTGGGATAAGCCTTAGCGTTTGCCGTATTCAGTCTTGCTCCCAGGAAGGTTTTTTTCTTTTTCTGGTGTTGTAGACAATTTTCTGTGGTTTATTGAGAAATCCAGGCATTGTGGCGTTAGAACTGTATTTTGAACATGATTGTGGCATATTTGTTTTGTACGTCCCCTTATTAGCCAATCGTCTAGGTATGGGCAGACGTGGATCTTCTCTCTTCTTAGGTGTACCACCACTGCGGCTAAACACTTTGTGAACAACCGTGTAGCAGATTGTATTCTGACCGGGTGTACCTTGAATTGGTAGTGTGTTCCATTGCGTAGGACTCTCAGGTACTCTCTGTGCCTTTTGTTCATAGGGATATGTAAGTAGGTGTCCTTGAGGTCTATTGGTACTAGATAATCCCCCTTTTGAATCTGTGGGATTATTTCTTGAAGGGTACACATTTTCAAGTGTTGTGTTAGTATAAACTTGTTTATGAATCTTAAGTCCATGATTGGCCTTAGGGTCTGATCTTGTTTTGGTACAAGGAAGTATGGTAAGTAGTTTCCTTTGTGCCATTCCAGTTTTGGTGCCATTTCGATTGCCTGTTTTAGATATAGTTCTCTGATCTCTGTGTTTAGCAATGTTTGTTCTGATTTGGATAATTTTCTTATTTTGGGTGGATTTGCAGGTGGTGTCTTTTTGTTAGCTCTATGCAATATCCGTATTGTACCAAATTAATATCCACTTTTCTGTTGTGATCCTTTTTCTTTGTTTGTGGAAAAAGGATATTCTTCCCCCCACTGGAGTCTTGTGTGGGTCCTTTTCTGTGACTAAGTAAGTTTGAGCCATTTCCTCTTCCTTCAGAGGATTGGCCTCTTCCTCTGCCATTACCTCTACCTTGAAAGGGCTGCTTCTGCTGTTGTTGCCAGGCTTGGTAGCGAGACTGTTGACCCATTTGTTGGTTTGGGTTCTGTCCCTGAGACTGTTGTGGCATCTTCTGTCCTTGGCCAAAGCTGCCTCTACCTGTGGTCTTTCTGTTAGAGAAGCCTCCTCTTTTAAAAGAACCTTTTTGTTGCAGGGCCCCCATTGCCCTTCTGTTTCATTGTCCTTTTTAATCTGCTGAAGGGACTCATCCACTTCCTTGCCAAACAGAGCTTCCCCGTTAAATGTTCTGTTGATGATTGATGTCTGAACTTCTTGTTTAGATACAGAAATTCTGAGCCAGGCATGCCTTCCGAGTATGGTTCCTGTGCACATTTGCCTGCTTGCGGTATCTGCTGCATTTAGGGCTGATTTTAGCAAGGTGTTTAGCCACATTTTTCCCTTCTTGGACAATCGATCTTGCCCTTTTCTTGTCCTCCTTGGAGAGTTTGTTCAGCAACTCTTCTATTTCATCACGCTATTGGTGGCCATATCTGTTTAACAGGGCATTTGAGTTGGCAATGCGTCACTACGTTGCAGCTTCTTTTTCCATCCTTCTCCCCATCATATCCATCCTCTTACTTTCTTTCTCTGGTGGAGGTCCTGTGTTGGAGACTGCATTTGCTCTCCTTCTTGCTGTGTTTCAAGTTTCAAGTTTTTTATTAGTTTAGCACAGTTACTTAAAACTATTGCTGTACAAAGTCTACTTTCGCATGAATATAAAATTTAGTTTTTAGCACATTTATCAGATAAGAACAAGGCTAAAAAGCAATTTACAAGGCTGAGTGGCCAGTAGGCTTATTAAGAAGCAGTATTATGGTTGCCTATGTGAACGTTTTGCTATACTTGGCCGGATAAAATAGTTAATACAGAGGGTACTGGGCCGAGGGACGAAAAAAGTCTGTAATGAGTCTTTGAGGGGGAGGAAGCATGGCAACCAAGGGGGGTAATAAAAGCTTGTCCAAACGTCTCACAAATTTTCCAAACCTAGCAAGTGCTTGAATGTCAGTAGATGTAAAGCACAAGGCAGAGGCCTCCAAGCACGTCCTGGCGCCCCATTTTAGGAACAAGGGTTTCAAAAGGGACCTCCTGGGGGCTGCTAGAGCCGGGCAGCAGCACAGGAGATGCAGCCATGATTCGGAGTGGTATTTGCACAGCCTACATGCTCCCCCCTCGCTTGTTGGGGCCCATTTATTAAAGGCCGTCGAGCGCAGGCCTAGAAGTCGCATAAACATGATGTTCTCCCTAGCCACTTTGCCTAAGTTTTCCTGGCAGTATGCTTGTGGGCGCCCAAGAAGATACGAAGAGTTCAAAGGGAGCAGAATGGTTGGTGCCTTTAGAGCCTGCAGATCCATAGACTGTGAAATAAGTTTGACTTGCTTATTGATGGTGCTTTTCCAGGCCGAGTATGGAATAGTGGCTGAGGGGAGAGATGACTCGTCAATCGCTAACACTCTAATGGCCTTTATAATCTGGGTGTTCCAGGGATTGCCCGGGCTAGACAGGATTCCTTTTAGCTGGAATTTAAGAGTGTTATCACCTGCTTTTAGGGTCCTAATAAAGTATTTCAGGGTGTCGGCCTCGCAGTAAAGAGATTGTCTTTGTAGGCCCAGCTCCAGTCGTAGTCTAGCCCGCTGAATAAAACTTGGCAGATGGAAAAGTTTTTTATAGGTGGAGATTTGGGCGAGCTCAAGACTGGAGGAGCACGCTCCAGGAAAGGCCTGGTGACCATAAGTTAATGCAGGAAGTAGAGTGGCTTTAGCCACCTTCAGGATAGCTTCTGCAGAGGGGCTGCTCAGAGTTTGGTTCAGCCGGGTCAGGGAGAATGTTATTGCGCCTGCTCTCTTTTGCAGAGCGGCTAGGTGAGCGGTAGGCCTAGACGCCTCGTTGAACCAGACTCCCAAGTAATTATATTTTACTGTTGTATTAATCCTGGCGGGTCCGATGTTCCATGCCAGCCTTTTCTTGTTCTTACATCTGCCAAATACCAGTACCTTCGTCTTTGCCTGGTTGATTTTCAGGGCATTGGCGGAGTTATATGTATGGAGCCTATTTAAAGCCCGTTGGAGACCCGATTTTGCTTGGTCCATTATTACAATATCATCTGCATATTGTAATATGTGAAGAGGCTTTTTGGCAGGACCCAATTTTGGCGGGAGAAGGTAACTATTCTCCAAGAATGTTCCGAGGTCGGCTGTGTAGAGATTGAACAGCAGTGGGGCGAGAACACAGCCTTGCTTTAGTCCATCTTCTACGGCAATTCTTGAGGAAAGTGTCTTTGGGCTGGTTTTAATTCGCACCCACGTGTTCTTATGCAGAGCAATTAGTGCGTCTAGTAGGTCATGCGGGATCCCCCATTTGTTCAGCTTCCTCCACAAGATGTTCCGAGACACTTTGTCAAAAGCCGCGCTGTAGTCTATAAAGCAGCAATAGAGTGGAAGGTGGTTTTTTTGTGCAGCTTTTTGACTCAGAGCGGCTAGAGTAATAATGTTGTCTATTGTGGAGGCCGATGCCCGGAACCCAGTTTGGTAGTATGGTAGTATATTGTTTTCTTCGACCCATTTTTCCAGCAACCGAAGAAGACATCGAGCGTATGCCTTTGCCTCCAGGTCTAAAAGGGCA
Organism: Lissotriton helveticus; assembly: GCF_964261635.1. Classification (NCBI taxonomy): domain Eukaryota; kingdom Metazoa; phylum Chordata; class Amphibia; order Caudata; family Salamandridae; genus Lissotriton; species Lissotriton helveticus. Next base: position 1,191,402,540 of record NC_136069.1, read on the forward strand.
ATGAGGCGGTAGTTAGCCGGTGACGCAGGGTCACCTTTCTTGACTATGGGGCATAGAGTCGAACCTAACCAAGAGTCTGGGAGCTGGCCTGTCGCGAAAACGTTGTTAAATAGCGGAGTCAGAAGGTCAGCCCACTCTTCCGGGGCGCATTTAAATATCCCAGCTGGTAGACCATTGGGCCCTGGAGCTCCGTCTTTTTTCATGGCTCGCAGATACTTGGTGACCTCGGCTGCAGTGGTCAACTCGAAGGTTTCTATTTGAGTGGAAGCAGCGCGATCTCTTAGTACTATCTCCGCAGGGTCGCCAGAGTCGCTGCGATATAGGTCGGACACGTGCAGGGCCCAGGCTTCTTCACAGACTGCATTTCCTCTCGTCTTGTTGGTGGAGCGGAGTTTGTTCATATAGTTCCAAAACTGGGACTGACTTTTGTTCTTGAGAAGGGCAAAGATTTTTACCCACTCAGACTGTTCTTTGAGTCTCTTGTTCTCCCATAAGGATTTCTTGTAGGTCGTCCGCAGCGATGCCACCTTTTTGGCGGAGAGCACAGTTCCAATTAGATTGTGCCGTCGGACGGCCTTCCTGAGGGTCTTTCTTTGGAGGGCTAGCAGTGGGTCGTGAGTTTGCCTCGGATGTGGCCCGAATGTTCTATGATGGAGCGCGGGCCCTGCCAGGAGATCCTGTAGCTTAGCGATGGAGTTATCCCACCGGTGGTGTGATTCTATCGGAGCAATGTGATTGAAGTTGCGCGTTTCGTCCTTGAGCCAGGTTCCCACCTTGGCGGATCCCTGTGAGTCCCATTTGATTCTCCTAACCATTGTGTGCAATTCAGCTCGCGTTGAATGCCCCACCTCTGCCGTTTCGCGAGCAGCTTGCACTTGCAGGTCCAGTGTGGCCACTATGGGGTTATGGTCACTCTCCAAGCGGTAGGGGATTTCCATCCTGGCCAGACGATTACCCAGAAGCGGGGAAAGAAAGATGTAATCAATGGTAGAGATTCTCCTAAATGTTGGCAAGAAATGAGCATCCGGGAGCAGTTCCTGCGAAATTTGCTGAGCCGAGCGGAAGTTATGGGTTGTTAGAAAAGTGATCATCGCTTCTTGCTCTTTGTTTTTCCTAGCTAAGAGGCCGTTGGATGCGAGGTCTTTGATGTTGAAGTCTCCTAGTAGCAGTACCTCCATTGATGCAAATTCCGCTAGAAGGTCTTCCAGTTGTTTTATCATCAGGTCCGTTGCAGATGATTTTGCGGTTTTTGCTGTATTATGATAAATGTTAATTAGGAGGATAGAGCGTGCCCTGCCTGAAAAAGACAGACCGGTAATCAAAACCGTCTGCCCTGCCGTCAGGTTCCGAGTGATGGGTGTGGCCGTTAACTTGCACCTGTGGCTAATGAAAATGGAGAGGCCCCCTGAGGGTCTTCCATAAGATTTGACTTTAGCGGCCGGTTGGAAAAGTTCATGATAGCCAAGGCGAGGCGAGGGGGATAGAGACCAGGTCTCCTGAAAGCAGATTATGTCGCTTTTGTTCAGGAATTCAACGGCTGATTTTGAAGCTAGGGTTGACTTTAGCCTGCTCGTATTCCCAGTTGTGATAGTTAGTTTGGAATCGGGCCAGTTGGTGATCTTATTAGGAGGGTCGCTGTTACTGGGCAAAGTTGATTGATGACTCTGGGACTGAGTCTCCGTAGCACATGTCGTTGACATGGGGGACAGGGCATTTCAATTTACAGCTTATCGTACGTTGGTTTTTATGGCATGCAATATTTAGGAGATTATCCGCTTTCGACGCTTCTGGAAGCCAGGCATGGGTTGCGCCCCGGGACCCCTTCAGTACGCTGGTAAGCTGTTTCACAGGGGCCTGTGGAAGAAGGACATGGGGATATTTTTGTTGGGTGGGGACCCACATTTCGATGCCCCAGTTTTCAAATTGGTTGGCTTCCTTAAAAATTGCATTCCTAATGGATTCCTGAGACCATGTTGTAATGGTGGCCTCTAAGTCCCCTCTCCCTGGTATTGTGGAGAACTTGACTGACGTAAGGTCTGAGGAGGTAAGCCCGGCCAGTGCTGGAATGCAGTTGAACAGGCGGAGGAGGTTGCGTCTGTTAAGAATATCATGTGGGCCCTTGTGCTCGTAGTGTGGATAAAATACTAGTTCTGCTCTCTTTTCCGGGCTCCTGGCTGTACCAGGTAAAGGAGCTGTCGCCATCTGAAGTTGAAAGCAAGCTTCAGGTGGGTAAACGGACCTCTCCGATTGGCTTATCATCATACCCGAGGCCTGTGGCACTTGAGGCAAAAAGTACCTTTGCGGCTGTAGGTGGAGGTCACAGCAGGCTTTAGTTAAGTCTTCTGATTGATGGGGCGCACTACAGTCTGTGGCAATGCCCACTATTGGGCTGTGAAGATCCGTGTTCGTAATTTCTGCCATTCCATGGGATTGAGGTGGACTGTTCCGGTCTTCCATTATTGCTACAGTGAGCTGTGCGGGGTTATTCTGATTCCCAGCGCTGTAGTCTTTGGTACTTGTTCCTATGGTTTTGTTTGGCAGTAATACATTTACTGTATTTGAGGTGTGCATTTCTGAGGCTCTTGTGATCCCGGAGCTCCCCAGGGTTGATGACCCGTGCTGTTCGCTGGTGACCGTTGGGCCAGCGGGGGCCTTACTTTTCTTGTTGTGTTTTATTTCAGGTTTTACCGGTGGGTTGAAAATGGGGAAGTAGGGGAGACCCCTTGATTTATTAACTGGTAGACTGGGTGCCACTAACCCTTCGAGCCCCGTTCTTCTTTTCAATAAGCGTTGTTTTTTAGATTGTTTTTTTTAGTTTTTTTCTCTCCCACCTTGACAGTGAGGTTTTCGTTGGAGGCTTAGGAACGCTGTGAATCAGGTCCGTGTGGGCACTGTTGGGGCGGTCGGAACGCGTGGATGATACTTGCGTCGATGTGGTTTCGGTGAGATCCAAACCCGCTGAGAGCGGGCCGGGACTGGTCCCTATTGAAAGGCTGGACGAACTTTTAATAGCTTGGTCGACACAAGGGGGTGTATTTTTTCTCACAGGGCATGGGCCAGCTGGTGCGGCGGAGCGTAAAGGGTCTTCGAGGATAAGTGAAGTTTGAGACTCTTGCATAAGCGTAGGCTGAGACGGTCCTTGTCTGCTGCTGTGGCACTCTACGCTGTTCAGGATTGCGCCCATGATTTCAGGGAGGGACGAGAGTTTGTTGATTATTGGGCTGCAGGGGCAGGAACCCCGATAGCCCATTGTCCCTGCCAGGTCTTCAAGGGTTCGTATCCTGGAGCCCAGATCCAACAGTGTTGATGCCAAAGTTTGCATTAGATCGATCTGCAGCTCCATTTTCTGCGACTGCCATAGCGTGGCCTTGGCAATCGCGTCTTGTTTGGCATGGAGGGATGTCAGTGAGACCGAAATGAAGTTTATGGGGTCCGGTAGAGTGAACACAGATGATTCCTGGTCCTCTGGAGGGTTTCTGAAGAAGTTTGAGGGGGAACTGAAGCCTGGTGAGTGGGCGAGTGATTCCTCAATTCGACTTTCTAAGGAGGCCAGGAATCGGTTGGATAGTTTGTGAGACAATGAGAGGCCATCGTTTTTTGGGCTCTTGTCTGAAGGTAGGGAGACGTTCCGGCTAGTGGAAGAGGCCCCATAGCATACAATTGGACTGGGTGGTAATTGAGCCTTCGATGTTAAGTCTACAATATAACAATTGTCGGTATGTTTAGATGGTGACAACGGGACACTGCCATGGACTTGGGCTTCGACTTCTAGCTTAGTCGCGTTGTTTAAAATCGTGATATCTGTAGATTCTGAGCTAAGGGCTGGTAAGGCTGTGTTTCCAGGTGCTACAGAGAAGGCGGACAGTGAAAGAAGAGGGCTGTCATGAGTCGTGACAGCAACCTCCTGGGAGAAGGTGAGCAGCTGGTGGGTCTTATGGAATGACTCGTGAATTGTCTCGTGTGTGGTGGAAGGTCCGGGAGAGGGTAGGGAGGGTTTCTCCGGGGTTGAGTTTTTAACGTAGGCCGGTCCGGGGAGCAGAGGTTGTCCATCTGGATGTCAACTTTTAAGTCTGTGTCCTGCTGAGATAATTGAATAGAGGAAAAGACCTTTTGGACAGGGGTTTTAGTAAAGAAGTCGTTAATCCGAGGTTGCAATTGCGCTTGCGATGATAGGCCGCCTGTATTTGGCGTCTCGTCTTTGGGTGGGGGTGACTCCTGCTGGGCCCCTCCAGGGGAAGCGGAGCGGAGGGTAGTACCTTTCCTCCGTGGGAGTTTTCTGAGTTGCTTGCGGTCTTCCATGGTAGGCCCCCAAGGTGATGATTGGCGGTTTAACAGGAGGGGTGAAGAAGACTGCACTCCACCTGACCTATCAGGAGAGGTAAGTGCACGGAGGGTTAGGAAGAGAGCCAGAGAATAGAAACCAGTGCAGGGCTTCACGCGGGTTGCCGGCTCTCGGCTCCCACTGCTCCGTTCTCGTAGCCGGGCTAGGCTCTCCCTGCTCTGCTCTGCTCCGGGTCACACAGCTCTCCCTGCTCTGGTTCCCGCTCTCAGGGATACCAACAAGCAGCAGCTGCTTCGCGCTCAGTGCCTCTCCAGTAGTAAGTCTTGACTCACGCAATGTAACTGGCGACTTGTATCAGGCCCACAGCTGACCAATATCCTAGTCCGAAGGTTATAGAGTCGCTCACCTCAGCTGCCTGCTCCCTCACCCGGACACGCCAAGGGCTCTCTGCTCTCTGCTCACTGCTGACTGAGCCCGTGGAGTGCCTCTCCTCCTCCGCTCCTTTAATCCCGCTCTCGCGCTCTGGTGCTCCACCGGTGCTCCTCCCTCCTGGGCACCAGTGCTCCTCTCCGTGCTCTGCTCCGCTCTGCACGCCCCCCCCCGTGGAGTGTGCTACCTGGACCGAAGGGGTGGGGCCGGGGCAAGAACGGGTTTCACCTGGGCCCTCAGCTGCTGGTGAGTTAATCGGCTTTTTCTTCTGCCGACAGAGCCGCTTCCCTTGGCGTTCTCGGCTTGCGCTGTTCCACTGTCCTCCAGAGCAAAGGTGTACGCCGGGTCGGGTCGAGTCGGGTCCAAGACGGGTACCAAGCGCCTGCTCGCACCTGCGCCAGCGCCCACACCCGCAGTTTGCCTCTGGGTTATCTGCCTTTGCCTTGCGCCGTCAGCCAGTCTAAGACGGAAGCAAACGCCAATTTGGTTTTGGTTCTTCGGTTTATCGGCTCGCAGAGCGGTCCGCGCTGCTCCTGCTCAGCTAGGCTCCTGAGTCGCTGCTCACTGCAAAATCCGGACTGGACTGGCCACCCAACAGGCTGTGGTTTCAATGATGGGGTCAGGTATAGTGTTTCCCTGTATGTATTTTGGGTCCCTTGACGAGGGCTTATATTTTTTTCTCCACTCTGGGAGTTACCCCTTTGTTTGAAGCTGGTTCTATAAAGGCTTCTTTGCCATGGTCCTGGATACTTTGCAACATGGGTAGATATTGTGCCCTTAGTTGCAGGTGCTAGGGTTTCCAGCAGGAAACATGTGTCCCCCTTTTCTTACTCTAAGGGAATACCAAATTGGTTTGCTGCCCCTTTTACAATGTCATTATAGAAAGCAATTTCATCTGGGGGTGATGCTTTCGAAGGGTAGCTGCAGATCACTTCCTCTGGACTCGCGATATCGAGATTGTTCCATGTGTCCTCGAAGGTTTCTGCGTTTTCCTCTTCCTCCGGTACGTCTCCGTATTCCTCGGGATCTTCGCCTCTAGGTTCCGGTGTTGGTGGGGACTCGAAGATACCTTCGTCCTCCCCCTCGGCTTCTTCAGCGTCGACATTTTCCGGTTCGGCAGCCGGTGTCTTAGGGATTCGAAAATCCTTTAATGAGGCGTCTAATTCCTTTTTCTTCAGTAAGAACGTAGCCATTTCCACCTTGAGTCTTCTCCTTTTCCTTTCGACCTCGAGGGCGCTCTCGGCGTCAGAGGCCGGGGACGTTTTTTTCGGCATCTACGTTAGTCTTCGGTGATGTTGTGCCCTTTTTTGCGGGTTCGATAGCGGCCCTTGGGTTTGGTGCCTTCTGCGTTTTTCCCTCTTTGGTAACCTTTGGATGGGTTCCGTGGGGTTCTTTTGATCCCGGCTGACCCTCGATCGCCTTCTTGCTCGGCGTCGGGGCTGCCTTGTGTGTCTTATGTTCGTGGCCCTTCGGTTCCGACGTATCTTTATGTCTTACCTTCTCCGTCTTTTTTTTCGACTCCCTCGCCTTCTTTTAGGCGGGATCTTTTTGGAGTCCTTTTCTATTATTTCTACAGCCGATCCTTCGTGTGTCGACTCTGCTGGAGCTCCCTGCTCTTCTTCGTCGCTAGAGAAACCCAGGTCCCTCATGAAAGGTTTATTCGTCGGCTACGACATTGTGGTGTAATAGGCCTGCCTTTGGTTTTGGCGTGTGTTGAGTGTCTTCGGCAAGAATGCTGCGCGGGCCTCACAGTCCTTGTCCTGATGATCTTCAGGCAGGCAAAGGTTGCAAACGTTGTGTGGGTCGTGTTGTGAGGATTTGTGGTGGCACTTGGGGCAGAATTTGAAAGAGGTATTCTCCATTACCCCTACCTCGCCATTTGTGGACCGGAGTAGTCCTCTGGTGTTCAAACGGACGCTCTGCTCCTGCCTCCAAGTACAGCGTCGGTTGATTGATTTTTCTTTGATGATAATCTTCTTTTGCAGTTTTTTTTCGGGAAAAACTAAAACTTTCTTCGGAACTTCCAGTCTTGCTTCCAGACCCAATGGCAGAAAAAAGAATCTGAAGATGGCCACCACGTACATCAACCTCCTGGATACCGTCTGCCATCACACAAGGGACGTACCCAGCACCAAATGGTGGTCGAAAGCGACCAAACAAGGGGGAAATAAAGAAGACAATTCCAGATTCAACCACTAGATGGCTGGCGGAATGATGCACAGCATGTGAATCCAGAAAAGGATTCACGCTGCCAAATCACAGTTCCCAAATAAGGGTATAAAGGATACTTTCTGAAATGTGCAGTGCCACCCACAGAAAATGTTCCAAGCATGAGACCTACAAAGTATCATATTTTGTCTGCATCCGCTTCAGTCCAATATTAAAAGTAGTAAAGTCTGGCCACTTGGTTGCATTGAGGTTGATGTGGGAGTCTCAGTCCTCCCACTGCTATATGTGCTCTGCAGCTAATTTATTCTGATGGATATATCCAAATGCAGTTTTTTACCTTTTGAACACTGTCCAGGTTCCAGAATATACCTTGAAAACTTTATAGTAGTGCACCTGCATGCTAGCACGTAACACTGTGCGGCTTTGCACCTCCCCAGAAGTGACAGAGCAGAGCTGTATATAAGCGCCACCTTGTGTACTGTTATCAGCTCATTTTCCCTCAAGCCTTCTGACACAGATCCAGTGATCTGCTCTCAACTTAAATCAATCTAATGATAGCCCTAAATATTTTACAATGTGCTAGGAAAGCGTGTCACCTCTAAAACTATAGGTTTCACACCATGCTGCAAATGCAGGAAGGAGATGTAAGTGACTGACACGCACAAGGTGAGTCTTTGTTATCTGGGCTCTAGCCACATCTCCAAGTCATCCGACAAGTGATGGTGATCCGGGACTGGGATGCGAAGCTCTACATCGACAAACATAAGAGGCCATGTTTGAAGCACAAGTCCTGTTCCCGCTCCAAATCATGGGCCTGTGCATGGTGGAGGCGGGAGTTATAGTTACCGTAGGGCACAAGCAATAGTTATTTGAGATAACTATAACTGGTGAATTTCAGTTTTGTTTTTTTTTAGTTTAAAACGGTCCATTGTAACTGAATATTTCACCCAACTATAATGTTAATTTAACTTTAGTTTTTTTTCAGTGAATAATATATATAACAAACCAATATCATTTCAGGCTTAGAGTGCTGCATAAACCATGCAAAAAAGAAGCAGATCCCTGGGCTATCCGAAGTTTAGGTTAGAGCAGCTCCTGTATAGAGCACCTTACAACACCAGCAACACTCTGAATCTGCTCACCTCAAATGTCTGTTTTTCTAGCAAATATTTTAGGCATAGGATTAGCTCCGTGCCATCCATGCCGAGCTGTAAATTGACAAAAGCCTTTTACCACTCCAGACACAGTATTACAGCTATGGATTGGTAAAATGCCATCCAAGTCAACCTGGAGTGTATTAAAGCAACCCCTGACATGTGTTTCGCTATTATTATAGCTCTTTAGAGAGGTTTAGCTTGGTCTAGAGACAAGCGAGCACTCAGTATAAATTAACACGATACCCTTTCAGCCTTAGAGTGTTGCATAAAATATACAAAAAAAAGCAGAGAAACGTGGGTAGTTCCCACGTTTAGGTGGAAAACAGCTCTCTGCTTTTTTGGATGATTTAAGTGTCACTCTAAGCCTGAAAGGGCATTATTTTAACTTCTACCGGGTTCTATTGGGTTCTCCCTTGTCTCCGAACAAAGCTAAATATCTTTGAAAAGCTATGACAGCGAAACACGTCAGGAGTTGCTTTTTTTTCATTCCGGGTTGACTTGCATGGTATTTTACCAATTCATAGCTGTAATACTGTGCCTGGAGTGGTAAAAGGCTTTTGTTTTTTTACAGCTTGTCTTGGATGGCAAAATACTTTGTCCTTTTCCAACTAGGCATAAGTAGCACTGTGCTAATCCTATGCTTAAAAACTTTGCTAGAAAAACAGACATTTGAGGTGAGTACCTAAACTTGGGAACTAACCAGAGTTCTCTGCTCCTTTTTTGCATACATATATACCACTGCTGAAAGGTGGTATATTTCCACAAGCTCACAGAAACTACATAGATGAGAAGATATTTCTGTGTTACGGGGATTTACCTTAATAGAGATTTCTAGATAGTAAGACTGTCAGCACTCGCTGCATGTCACAAAGATGCAAAACAGCTACACATGCTTAAACATAATCAAAGAACATGCATTTAATTGAAAATGCGATTGACAAAGAAAGTAATAAAATTACACAGAAGGAAATGGTCTAGAAATTAACTTATTTACGAAAGTTGCATGCACAATGGCTGTATTGACTTTATACCTCTGGCGTACTATATATGTATGGATCAGGAGAGCAGGTATACCTACCAAACATTTTCTATAAGTTCTCAAGTACAGCTTTGAAAGGATGTACTTTGTGCAGAGAATCTACATTATGAACTATTGTGCCCACACTTTGATCAGTTTAAATTGTGCTGTACCTGTTGATATGCAGCCTGTAGCTGCTTGGTGAGCTCCTCTATTTGACGTTCACTGTACTCTGCTCGTTCCTTAGCCACATCCAGTAGCTCTGCTTGCTTGTCATACTCAACTAAAAGATTCTGAAGGAGAAAAAGAAACACATATTTAACTAAAGAATGCAAATTTAACAAAAACTTTAAGGTAAGAACCTGGTACTTCCAAATAAAAAAATACAATACGAGCTAAAATGGCATACTATTTTTCAGTAAAATGGAACGAAAAACAAACTCTACTGCACATATTAGATCAACTTTATTAAATTTACTTTAAATAAAGAAAACAAAATGATTGTTCAAATATTTATTTTCATATTGGATTTTTGCTGTAGGTTCATGTTTGTAATGTGTACTGTAAAAACACTCCATTAAATGGGGGTCACAAGGAAAAGGACTAAGGTTAAATATTTTCTGCGCTTAGAAGATTTCTAGTAGAATATCTAACCACATATTAAAGCTGCAGAAAGAAGTATAGCTCAAGATATCATCTTTATAATTTCTGGAACAACTCCAAACCTAGACTGTGAGAGTGAAATTATAGAGCTACTATACTATTTTTACTGATCAACATAATTCAAGTAGCCTGACACAAAACAGTGGCCTCACTTTGGCTCGTTAAGCATTTCATAAAGTGGTGAAACTAACTGTAAGACATAGCTAAAATGTAAGAGCCAGTTTATCTTGGGGAAGGTGGCTGAAGTAAAAAATGTTGGGCTGTGGTATTGCCTCTATGTACACTGAAGAATCGTGCGGAAGGATAACAATTTTGTTCATAACATTTTTTCCCACACCCTAGAATGAATCAACAGAACATTGCAAATATATAATGATGCTGGTCAGACTCCAGATCTGACAGGCTGAGCTGGAGTCAATGTTTCAAGAAAAAAGGTGGAATCTACCAATGTGCTCCTTAATGGTTCCTCTGCATTAATTATAAATAACTAAAGTTCACTTTTTGCAAATGTTGCTCTTGAGAAGGGCATTAATCCAGCATCTGGCTGCATAAGTCTGGGAGTAAGCAGAGGTTTGTGGTCATACACTAAGCTACACAAAATAAATGTAAGACTGCAATGAGAATCTAAAACGGAAATTCCCATTGAAATAAGAACAGGTTGAACACCGCACACCTCCTGGTTGAGGGATATCTTATTCAACATGTTTCATTTATCTGCAATCAAATTTTGTACCATGACCAAGCTGATAACAGGAGCATAGATGTTCTTGTTCAATACTCTGCAAGACCTCGGAACTCTGGAAATGAGGGCTCTCATTTTTTTCATACAAAACATCAGAGTAGTAATGTCTGTGCATATAGATATCTTGCCCGACACAGCATACCAAATAGGCTTAAGGGAGGCGTTCATGTCCAAGAATGTTATTTTCAATTAACAAAAACTGTGGGAGTTGTCACATACACACTATTGTACCACATACAATAGTGTGTATGTGGGACAGGAACTGTACACCCACAAGGGTGTGACAGTGGCGTACAAAGCATACTAACATTATTCCATTGTACCGAGAAGTCTGTCTTGCGAACTAAGTAAGGAGCTTGCACTAACAGATTGGGCTGTGCTGATCACTACGTTGTATGTAGAAACATATAGCTGAAGACGCAGCCAGAAATAGATTCTACCTAGGCCCCAGTGTGGGGACAACTGTAGTCATGGGTGGTACATCATGAGGTGAGCAGAGGATATAGAGGTTCCAAGCCTTGGGTGATATTTCTTTGTACAGTAATTTTGATACAATTTGTACTTTTCTATACCAGTACACCCAAGAGTTTATTTTGCAGTAGCGTTTCTATTCTAAGGTCCTGATGAAAGCTGGAGCACCACTCCATCAAGCTGAAACTAGTCGACCATCCTACGCAGCGCCATAATGTAGCCTTACTTTTTCGCTACTAGGCGTGTTTTTAATCATGACACCTGCGCTTATGTTGATAAGTTATTTCCTTAGTCTAGGTAGTCGTTTTTAAATAAATGAAAACCCCCCCTTTTTTTGCACTGCATATTTCTTTCTCACACTTTTTTGGGCAATACTGTGGCAGAATATACTGATTTCCTTTCCCGCACCGTCACATGGGCGGGTAATGGAATAAACTGCCCTTCCCATATGATGATATACCGCCAAGATGGTGGTCTGATGGGACTTATGTAGCCCAATGTGACCCTACATATTTATTCACACGGGTGTCCTTGCGATTCCTTCCCTCCCTTAGGACAGCACACCATCAACTGACCTGGTCTCCTTTTTCGTGTTTTGTATCTAACAATGGGGCATAAGTTGACAGGTCATTAAAATATATCCCCTTCTGACCCTCCACACATTTGTTTTTGAGTATTAAGAGCAACTTTTTTGTTGCGGGTTTTTCCAGATGCAAACATATTTCCCGTTTGCATCATACAAGCTCACCTAATTTAATTGTGTGTGACTCCTCTTGTCCACAAGCCGCCACCCTTGTCTTTTGTCTGACCCTTGCTTTGCTGGATCCTTCCAGTTTAAGCCATCCGATTACTTTTCAGAGCCGTGATAAACAGCCTCACGCATGCGCAACAGTACAGTGCTCCTTTAATCGATGCTGAGCGCATCTGCGCATGCGCGCAGAGATCAGTGCCAGGCGTGTCAGATCTGGCTCACTTCCTGACAAACGCGGGTTAGCTCTCCCTGTGATTTTAGCTATACCCAGCTATCGGTCCCAATATCGGCCGTAATTGGCTTACTAATCAGGAAGCCAGAATATTTAAAAGCTAACGGATATTCCCTAAGGCACCTTCCCTTCCGCTCGTCTCTGAACAGAGGCACCGACGGACAGGTGAGCCTGGAGAGGGTGGATTGAATAATTGATATAGGTTGCTACACCTAGTAAGTGTGTAAGCCATGTTGGGAGCAAACATACCTGACTATTTTGATGCGCCAATTTGTGCACCCAGGCCGTACACTTGAGGTCTGGGTATCTCTCTGTGTTTTTGGTAGCTTTTCTATGCAATTTTCTCGACAGTGCTATTCATAATCTGAGTCAAGGTGTGATACACGGACACCATTGGCACTATGACTATTCTAGCTTTGAGGTTAGTTCCTTATTTATCATAAATAATCGGGTTGGGCTCAGTGACAGGGCTAGGTAATTTTTGGGTAGTTATGAGTCTACCACATGTCTTTTAGGTTTGTGTATAGCTAGTGGGCTGGACACATTTGGAACTGTATGCTAATTGTGTTCCCCCCCTTTTTCTTTTACACATTAGAGCGGGGCCTCAATTTCCTGAGCGGTTGCCGGGCAAGGTGAGGTTTCTCACCCACACAAAGCTGGGTAAGTATCACCATGAGGAAGTGCCTCTTCGTGATAAAAGCTAATATGCTTATTTTTCAATGCAGGACGCAAAATGTTCATGCAGGTGTGGTCTTGTCTTTTTGGTGTGTGTGGGGTTATGTGGATTCCTGTGGGGTAATACACAGATGGTATTTTTTTGTTTCCTTGACAGGTAGAACATATCTTTCCTGTTTCCAGAGGATATAGAGGTTCCAAGCCTTGGGTGATATTTCTTTGTACAGTAATTTTGATACAATTTGTACTTTTCTATACCAGTACACCCTAGAGTTTATTTTGCAGTAGCGTTTCTATTCTAAGGTCCTGATGAAAGCTGGAGCACCACTCCATCTAGCTGAAACTAGTCGACCATCCTACGCAGCGCCATAATGTAGCCTTACTTTTTCGCTACTAGGCGTGTTTTTAATCATGACACCTGCGCTTATGTTGATAAGTTATTTCCTTAGTCTAGGTAGTCATTTTTAAATAAATGAAAACCCCCCCTTTTTTTGCACTGCATATTTCTTTCTCACACTTTTTTGGGCAATACTGTGGCAGAATATACTGATTTCCTTTCCCGCACCGTCACATGGGCGGGTAATGGAATAAACTGCCCTTCCCATATGATGATATACCGCCAAGATGGTGGTCTGATGGGACTTATGTAGCCCAATGTGACCCTACATATTTATTCACACGGGTGTCCTTGCGATTCCTTCCCTCCCTTAGGACAGCACACCATCAACTGACCTGGTCTCCTTTTTCGTGTTTTGTATCTAACAATGGGGCATAAGTTGACAGGTCATTAAAATATATCCCCTTCTGACCCTCCACACATTTGTTTTTGAGCATGTGGAACAACCTGAATGGAATGTGCAAAACCACCATGCTTAGCTGAGCAGTTGAAAGTAGGCATGACAGGTCATAGAAGAAGCCAGAAACATGTTTGATTGATTAACTGCTTTCCCAATTACAGTTTCTAGCATGGTTTCCCAAATAAATATGGTCTAAGGGATGAGATAATAATGGCATTTGACTCCTTTACAGAGACCAGGCTCCAACAGAGGGTAGTTACATGACGAATGGGGGTTAAAGCCTCCTGGAGAATCAGTCATTCAAAGACTATGTACAAGTACCATGGTAGGTGAATTGAACCACCGCCACTGCCATGACTTTGTACCAGACAAATAGGGTTGAATTTAGATGCTCTACTGATAATATCTCAAAACAAAACAAAGGGATTTCCTGAGGAATTGTCAAATAAGAACAACAATCTCCAAACTGAAAGAGGTTGAAAAAGGGTAATAGTTGATGATAACATACACACATTGCATACAGCAACAAAAAGGTGGGATGTTGACACCTAGTGTAGGTCTTATTTATAGCACCTCAGTTCAAAATGTTCTGCCTCTCTAAGTGGCGGTTAGATGAAACCATACGAAGACGTGTGCAAAGGAAGGAGAGGCAGATCGACAAAGGCTAACTGGGAGACATTTAAGTAGATGATCAGCAATCAATAGAACTTAGATCATGTGTAATCCTACTACAGTCTGTAAGGAACAATGAAAATGTGACCTCCCAGTGCAGAAGAAAAACAGGATAGGGAGCAGCAGTTGTGGAGTACACGAGCTTTTAGAGGAGGGAGAGATATAATTGTTGATCGGTAGCAACTTGATAGTTAAAGATCCTTTTCCAACTTTTCTGATACTTCCTTCTCTGACTGCAAATTTGCTTTGCCAAGCACATTTAGAAATGTGATAATCTATGGGATACTTGCGTTCTATCAGATTATTATAGCAAAGCTCCTGCAGTTTGAAAATCTTTTGCAGGATGGTTAGTGAAGACAAAGTGACATGGCTGTCTTTGCTTACACTGTACACTGCAGAGTTGGCTCTAGTGGAATATTTGAGGACTGTTCCTGTACAGGCCCATAGGAATGTATTAGACATTGCATGAGCAATTAGCGAGTACCAGTAGGTACTCGCAAATTGCTCATGCAATTTCAAGGGTGTCAAAATGACACCCTGTTGCACCCCTGAAATTGATCTATGCACATATGTTGTACACACACATGACCTAAGGGCATGTGTGTGTGCAACATGAAGCTTTGAAAAATGCACAAAAGTGTTTTTTTCAAAGTTTTAGCAAATTACCATGAAGTCCAACTTCATGGTAATTTACTCCCCCTATTAGCGAATTCGCTATTTTTTTTACTTTCAAGCATTTAAGGAATCTCAATTTGGGATTCCTTAAATTGCGATTTTTGCATTTGGGATGAAGCATCCCATATGCAAAAATACCGGGAGCAAAGGTGCAGATTCTGAGAATCTGCCCATTTGCTGCCGGTATTTACTTTGATGCATCTGCCAGTTAGTGTCCAAGTACCTAACTAGGGGAATCTTTTACATATTATCATTCCGGTAAATTTGAATCCCTAACTCCGTGGACATTAAGTATTAGAGTTGGAGAATCACTGAACAGAAAGTGAGGGATCTACCGACGTGAGTCCATAGTGAAATTCTACATAAGAAAATGAAAGCATAAATTCCTTCTAGAAGTCCTCCTCATCAAACTCACTTGTTGATTAATCAGACAGGCATGCGTCAGTACTCATGCCCAGAAGCCAGACACTGAAGCCCTAACAAAGTCAGTCAAGAAACCATAGGTATAAGATCTGGGACAGTCTAAACCTTAGAGCTTCTGACAAACAACAGAATTAGGTTGAACATCTAAGAAGATGAGATCAACGATTGGTCTTTTTCATAAATCACAGAAGACCTCATAAACAGAGCAAAAGAAAAACATGAAGATCATCATACGGTATAAGAGCAGAGCCCTGCGGGCAAAGCTCGAGTAAAGCCCAATGCTGGGATAGAAAAATCCTCTTCTTGAGTGTGTCACCCTACATGGAGACAGGCGTGCACCTCTGTCGTGAGTGTCCCAGGTCAGTGACTATTTCACTCTCTGGTAGTCATTTTTGTTCCAGGGTAAATTCAGATCATGCTTGTGTGCCATGACCTAGATATGTCTCATAGTAATGTGGTCTTTTTAGACGAGGAGGAGGGCATCAAGCGCTACCCTCATCATAGCAGTGGGCAACTCGCCTTACCTGGAGTGAAGTGACATGAGCGCAGTGGTGGAAGCAAACTCTTTTTGTGTGTGGTAGTGTGAACAGGATGTTTTACCTGGGTCAGTGGAGTGGTGCCTACCAGTCCACTTACAAAGTTCCACGCATGTGTACCTTACTCAACCTTGGCCTGCATGGAGTGTGTGTAGCACCTGACATCACGCATTACATGCGTACACATGCTAGGATGTATACGTGCCTGTGTATTGTACATAAGGATAAGTTACTTACCTGTAATCCTAGTTCTCTTCCAGGGGTATCCTCATCAAAGTCATAAGCACTGAATATTCCCGCCCATGTGCGGGACCCCGGAAACAATATAAAAATATATATGTAAAAAACACATATATCTCGCTCCACATAAATTGTCCGTACATATATTATTTTTCTCACACCAATGCAGCTCCAAAACGGAGGCTAAAACAATGTAAACACATGTACATGTACTGCAATTAGTAAGGAAACAAAAAACACATTAGGTCAAATATCCCTTGAACTTTGTGTTTTAATGAGTAAAACCACTCATAAATCCTGAAAATTGCTTATAAATAGACATTGTTAGCCCTCAGGCTGCATTGTAAAACAATAGCATAGAAAATGAAACCATTTCCAACAAAAAACTGGCACCGTGCCTTTAAGGCAGCCATGACCCCAGGCTTCCCATCATGCCTCAGGGGTGACATGTCAGTTGTTCTTTGCATAACGATGAAGACAGGGCTCAACCATAAGATTGCAATAGTACCGAATCTCATTTACCTGGGGAGGCGGGTGGGTTGCTTATGACTTTGATGAGGATACCCCTGGAAGAGAACTAGGATTACATGTAAGTAACTTATTGTTCTCTTCCAGGGATCCTCATCAATAGTCATAAGCACTGAATAGAATAGCAAGCCCATCAACCACCTGCAGGTAAATGAGAAGTACATGACCCAACCAAATTATAACAGCCAATAACTCAGTTGTTAAACAGATTCCTCAGGGAGGCCTGGCCCACCTGGGTATCTGCTCTCGTGTCAGAATCTAGACAGTAATGTCTGGTAAATGTATGGACAGACCTCCAGGTCGCCGCTTTACAAATCTCAGACATGGGCACATTATGCAGGTAAGCCGCCGTGGCAGCTCTACCTCTAGTGGAATGCGCTTTAGGGGTAAACCCCAGAGGTTTTTGCGCCAATTGGTAAGCAAGTTTGATACACGAAACGATCCATCTGGAAATGGAACGTTTCGATGCTGCATGACCAGTTCTGATCGATCCATAGTTAATAAATAACTGATCAGAATGCCGAATAGACTTGGACCTGTCCAGATAGAACTTTAAAACCCTTTTCAGGTCCAAAGAGTGTAAAGCCCTCTCAGCTGGAGTAGAGGGATTGGGAAAACAAGCATTGGCAAAGCCAATAGGTCTCGCCTATGTAACAGCAATTGCCTTTGTCAATGTCTTTTAGCCATGCTGATTAGCAGCATGGCTGAAAGTTAGGGTGGGAAAACGCAATGCAGTGGCCAACACTGGCAGGGCAAGAAACAATGCAGGAGGGATGGGGCAAGCTAAACAACAGATTGGGGGAAGGGGAGCAAAACAGAAAACACTGAAAAATGTGATCTGTTATGACTCTTAAAATTACTAAAACCGTTAACAAATTGAACAGTGTGACCAAGCAACCCGGATTTACTGATGGCAAGCCCTATTTTTTTATCATCTGTCCAGGCAGATTTCAGTAAACTCATAAATTTGTGAAATATTCCAGTTATTGTTTTCAAAATCCGGTCACCCGATATGCAACGTACTTGATGTTGTAAACCACTGCATGCAAATAAACAAGCGCTTCTGACACATCTTAAAGCTCTCTTTCACGCATTAAAGCAGCAGAACTTCAACCAGAGGGTTTAAGAGACCATGCATATAGTCATACATGCATATAGACCTGATTCCGGCGGGAGAATCCCGATTTTACAAGTAAAAATGGCTTTCGTTTAGCTGTCTCCCGCCTGAAATTGCATTTTCTGCAATAGAAGTCAATGGGGAAGTTACATTCACCCGATTTCTATTTTTAAATCTCCCACTTCCCTGCCCTAAAATGTTGGCATGTCTGCATATAGTTTTAAACAAAAATACTGTTTGTGAAAAGAAAACAAACCGAGCAGGCTTGCCTACGTTACAACACGTTCAATGTGCTTTTAAAATTGCATCGAGCACCGAAACATGCGTTTACCAGGTCGAGGCGGCTCGCTTACAACAACAAGTCATTTTCTGTCTTGCCTTCTTCGTGAGTCGTGACTAGGGCAGAGTCGTGTTAAAAAGTGACCCAGCAGGTCAAAACGGCACAAGGGCGTCCGGTCATTTCCCAACAAAGAACACATTAATTCCCTCTGTTGCTTCAGATCATTTCACTCCTGAGCTCAGGAACCAAGTGTGAGCCTCGCTGTCACAAATTAACAATCCAAGTGCAGCAACGCCAGAGCAGCCAAAATGTAGCACGTGGGTGCAGGATAACATGGTGGGCACATAATTGCACGAAGGAATACAACTGGAGCCAGGGGCGAGGTGCTGAGGCGTCGTGCACGCTGCCCTCACAAAATGCCACCACAGGAGGCCAATGCCCAAGCTTGACCCGGACATCTTTCCTCTGAGGCCGAAACACGAAGCTAAGATCAAAGAAGCAGTGATGGCGGCACCATGCTGCGTCTGTACACCAAGGCATGTGCTCTTGAGAGGCAGCCCACAAACACCCCACTGTAGCATTTGACCACAAGTAGGTGAGAAGCATGGAAATACTATTTGGTACAGACAATCCAGCAGACAATATCTTAATAATCACACTTCATGTTTTGTGTTGTTTGGTAAAAAGCATGCTACACTAAGTCTAACATCGATTAAAATAGCTAAAGCTAGTTCCAGCAGAGGAGACATTAAGGGGTGTCCCCATATTTTTCAAGCCGTTATAAACACAAGTACTCATGTGGAGCGCTGGAACACAATAAAAAGTAGCTCCAAAAACGCTAACAGTGAAAGGACACAAGTACTTGATCCATACTATAATGGAGGGCCAAACACAAGAAGAGGATATGACGCAGGCATGCTATGGCAATTGGGAATGACGTAAATGAAAGGGACACTGACACTAACCAATGGTAAACTATGGGCGGGCAGTAAGCCCACCTTATGTAAACACAATTTCTCGAAGAGACGGCGCATGTTTTGTCTAGCCGAGTCCTAATGATTGCCTGGCTAGGGAATTCATTCCATAAGCAGTAACTCTGATTTACATTGTACAGTAAACTAAGTACACAGGATGGAAATTAGACAGTTGGGGAAGAATCAGTTTACTTCCTCTCTGTGCAAACAAAAAGTAAAATGTTAAGTAAATGTAAAAAATCAATAGCAGGTGAGCTGGAGAGAGATAATGAAAGAGAAAGGAAAGAGGGGAGGAGGAGAGAGAAATGACCAAACGAATCGGTCGGAAAGAGCGGGAGACAGCGAACTTGCGAGAGATGAGAGAGGGAGATGTCATAGAAGAAAGCGAGAATGAAGAGGAAAAGAGAGAACGAGTGTGACATAAGAGAACTACACAAAAGGAACTAAAGATGAAGGAGAATGGAAACGAAAGAGAGGGACGGGGCAGAAAGGTAGAGAGTAAGAAAGAACAGATAGAACTGAGAGACGGGAAGAGAGACCGGGCACGTGTGGGGAGGGGGGAGGGAGTAGAGAAAGACCAACGGAGATCAATTAAACAAGCAGAAACACGAGAGACGGCCTGCGGCCGTCAAAGTGAAGTGGACACGGCGGGCAGGGGAGGGGGCGGAGCGGGGAGAGCGGCATGAGGGTGTGAAGCAGCAGGGGCCTGAGACGAGGCCGCCTTGCCTTTGATGTGGTAATGCAAGGCAAGCGGCTGGTGGCATTGTGCACGCGCTTTCACGTGCACTGGAAGAAATCGCCTGGGAATCGCCTGATCTCGGTAAGCTCTGTTTAAGCCACAATATATCGAGCTCCCGCTCAATGCGCATGCGCATTGAGATAGGTCGCTCGACCTAAAAAGTGGGCAGAGAGATCGACTGATTGACATGAAAATCTGACACCACTTTCGGCAGGAAAGAAGGGTGCGTTCTCAGCACTACTCTATTCAAATGAAACACTGTATATGGTTCCTTGGTACAGAGAGCCTGAATCTCGCTCACCCTACGGGCTGACGTAATCGCTACCAAAAAAGCCGCTTTCCAGGAAATATGCTGTAAAGTAGCTTTATGAATGGGCTCAAAAGGAGGGCCCATCAACTTTGATAGTACTAGGTTCAGCTCCCAGGGGGGAGAAGGAGGACGTACAGGAGGGTACACCTTTTTCAGACCCTGCAGGAAATCTTTTACCACTGGCAACTGGAAAAAAGAGAATGCGAATTCTCTCTCGTCTTTGAGAGTTCTGGAAGTTAAAACCTGGCAGTGTTCACAGGCTTTTGAAGAATGAGAGTCTGGTAGGCACAGGATACACACTGAATGAGTGTCAGTCTTGGCCATCTTCCTTCCACATGAAGGGCATTTGTCAAAGAGGGAATGCATTTTGACAGAAAAATCACCTTTTTTAAGCCTAAAAAAGGTAGCAGTAACACCCTAGGTCTATAAGACGTCGAGTGAAAGTAAAAATTGTAGGTTAATAGGAATATTTTTTAACAGAAAGTCAAAAAGAAAGGGAGCTGTTTCACCAGGGTCCTGACTGAAGGAGCCGGAAAGAACAACTGACCTAACTGTCAACCCTGAGGCATGATGGGAAGCCTGGGGTCATGGCTGCCTTAAAGGCACGGTGCCAGTTTTTTGTTGAAAATGGTTTTATTTTCTATGCTATTGTTTTACAATGCAGCCTGAGGGCTAACAATGTCTATTTATAAGCAATTTTCAGGATTAAAGAGTGGTTTTACTCATTAAAACACAAAGTTCAAGGGATATTTGACCTAATGTGTTTTTTGTTTCCTTACTAATTGCAGTACATGTACATGTGTTTACATTGTTTTAGCCAAAGTTTTGGAGCTGCATTGGTGTGAGAAAAATAATATATATACGTACATATATGTGGAGCGAGATATATGTGTTTTTTACATATATATTTTTATATTGTTTCCGGGGTCCCGCACATGGGCGGGAATATTCAGTGCTTATGACTATTGATGAGGATCCCCTGGAAGAGAACAGAGGTTGTGGGTTTTATTTTATTTTTCGGAGACCAGGACCGGAAAGACTAGAGTGCAAACAGACTAGAGGAAGGGGGGTCAGATCATCCTCTGTGTACATCATAGGTCATTTTAATTCCCGGAAATGTTATTGGTCAGTAGGGTCTGGGCTCGTTGTCAGGGAGGTGGTGGGACTGATAAGGGTGGCACTGTGGGGTAGGGAATCTTGTTAGAGGGGAAGGCGTGTGCCTCTGTGGGGCATATTTCAGTGGCGACTGATAGCCAGATGTGATCCCCGGTTACTCACTTAGCCTGACTGTGGGTCAATCAGAATTGGAGCCACGCATGTTCGGCAGACTGCTCCTTTGACAAAAGAGAAGGCAGAGGAGAACACTTTGAAGGAACTGGCATCAAAAAACAAATTTCAAAGGACCAGACATAAATCACATTTGTGTGGATTTCGACTATAAAGGTAGGAGTAGGAGTCCTATAGTTTGTTCAACTGAACTGTTCATCAGGTGAAAGTAGATTGCCATGACTTCAAGCTATTGCCACCAGGGCTTGGGCTCAACAACGATAGAGCCAAAAGCATTTTCCCTGTGCCAGGAAAACCAACCTTCTGCCTGCCTATCAAAATCAGGGTGCCATGTGGGAAGGAGGAGAGAGGCTGGAGGAAGCAAGGCCCAGTGGGTATCCTGGTGAATGGATTCCAGTGAGCAGAGTGTGAGGCACCCAGTCCAGGCATGAACGGTGTTGCAAGAGAGCTGTCAACCCTCTTGTGGAAGTCAGTAAGCTACGTTGGACTTCCGTGAAGTTGCTGACTGACGCCCGTTTAAATTGCCTTCGTTGGGGCCATACTTGTGTCCATGCAAGTCGTATGCCAGGAGGGGGCAACTAGGACTGCTAAGGCTATTGCTCATGTTGGAAGAATCCCCACGATCAGCAGAGACACACCTGAGCATGGCCAGAAGATGCTCCACAGCAGATCCACTGCTTCACCACCTTATCCGCAGACACCACTAAGTAGGAGAAGCTGCTGTAGGTGGAAGTCGCTGCTGTCTCGGACAACCTCATCATGCAGCCCAACAAACTATGGGAGGACGTAGTGTAAGCTGCTTGTTACCAGAGAGCAGGACGATGCACCTGGGCTCTTGATACTTTCGAGGGCCATGGTTGGGTATCACTGGAACAGGGACGCAGGACCTTGTGAAACTTGCACAATCTTGGCACAGTCGTGCCAGAAGAGTTGAATCTTCAAGGGTAAAGCCAGATTTGGATGCGCACCTCTAGCGGGGACAGCACCAGTGAGGTCACCATCATAGAACCGCCAGAGACACTTTGATAACATGGTAGAGGAGGGGGAAAAGTACCCACAGCGTGTGTGTGTGGTGGGGGGGGGGGGGGGTGGTGAGACACTACCCAGACCAGCAGTAGTGGGCTAGTCTTGGAAGTGTGGATTATTTAGTGTGCCATGTTTTGTGTGCATAAATAAATACTGATTTTCCTACTGAAAATTAGTATTGGACTGGACAATTACATTAGGGTCTCTGTAGGGTATTTTGAATCTTGAAACCTCGCCTACCTCCCATTGAAGAGCCTTGGAGTGATCGACCTGCGCTACCACTAAGAGCCAAGTGATAAAGCAGTAGTACTTGGCCCAATTAAGCAGGGCCCATTGTAGGTCGGGCTCAAGGATGGCAGCAGTAAGGCTACAACCACCATGGTTAGGCTCAGTGAGCCCAACAGCCCTATGAACTGGGTTCTGACACCCCTGGAAGAGGCCGAAGTAGAATCCGCAACGAAAATGGGTCTGACAGAGAACACCATGGACATTCAAGGGTATTAGGAGAAATACACATCACAAACAACCCTCAGATTGATTTATATGAATAAGGAAATATGCAGAAGCAACCTCAGATAGTGGCATTTGAAAAGAGATGAGCAACAAGAGAAGTGCAAGATGTAAAGTTAAAGGAGGAATCCAGACTAATCTTCAGGGCTTACTTTCAGCGATGCAATCATGTACATGGGAGAGTTAGAGGTTCTTAAGTGCGAAACTTTTCTAAAGAGTATCATTAGGGCACAATATTCAGTATTGCAAGTGCAGTGTCAGAGCATATATGTATTTATTAGAAAGCAGCGAGATTAGATGTATTTTGCAGAAACAACAACTAGTACCAGGGGCATATTTTCACTCAGGGAAATCCTCAGGTCAATGTCAACTGGTAATACCACTACTTTGGAGTGTGCCATTGCGTTAAATCAGCTTGAAACAAACCTGGCAGTTAGGTTGGAAATTAACCCATATGCTAGGCTACATGAGCACCTCAGGATTAATCCCAATTCTAGAATGGATGAACACTTTAGATTCATGCCACATTTTTAGGCATGGTCAACCCATTGGTACACATGGCAGTGGTCTCATTGTTAGACAGAGTTCTTCCATGGGTTATCTGTTAAAGTCAGATAAATTAGACTAGGGGCTGGTTTAAAGATGGGTCTACTAACGTTCTGCTACCAAGCAAAAAACTCCCAGAATTATCAAGAAGCAAAGATTCAGAAAACGTTTTGTCTGTGTCAAAAGTCTGATAGCACAAGCAAGCTATTAACTTGCTGCCCAAAAAGGAATCACCAATTAAATATCACTGCACCGGTTGGTTATCATTCAAGCATGACAAACATAACCTATGTTTCATAGTCTCACAGATGTGAGCGATAAGGTATAAATTCCTTAAAGTTGGGGTTGTTACATGGGAATCAGCAGGAAACTCCTAACCTGAAAGAATGAATGAAATGAAAGAATATTTGTATAGCGCCTGACTACCCGGAGGCCTCGTAGCGCTTTGAGGAACAGAAAACCGGCACAGACAGAATTTTCAAACTAGGAAAACCGGCCAAATAGGTGCGTTTTCAGGAGCTTACGGAAGGACGTCAAATTGCGATTCTCACGTAGGGACTGAGGAAGAGAATTCCACAATCTGGCCGCCGTATATGAAAAAGAACGGCCTCCCCATCTTGCCTTCTTGATTTTACTAATGGAAGCAAGATTTTGGGTGCTAGAGCGGAGGGGTCGTGATGGTAAATAGGGTGAAAGCAGGGAGTGGAGAATGGCAGGGCCCGTTTTCCACCAGGCCTTATGAGTTATACACATCGCCTTGAACTGTATCCTGGCGGCCATAGGTAGCCAGTGAAGCTGTTGAAGGGCTGGCCTTGCAGATGGTCTCCTGGGAATCTGCAGAAGCATCCTTGCTGCACTGTTCTGGACCACCTGCAATTTATTTATAGTGGCCAATGGAGCACCTAAGAACAGCACCTTTCCATAGTCCAGCCGAGATAGTATCAAGGCCTGGACCATTATTCTGCGTGCTTCGAATGGGAGTAGACGGAGGATTTTACGTAACATCTTTAACAGCCCATAACAGGTTGATGAAAGGACCGTGGCTTGGTGTCCGAAATTAAGGGCGTCATCCAGCCACACACCTAGGCTCTTTATGTGCGGCTTTGGTGATGGAGCGGGGCCTAAACATGAGGGCCACATGGGGACGGAGATTGAGGGGGAAGAATTGCCCAGTAGCATAATCTCCGTCTTGTCTCCGTTAAGACGGAGGTAGGAGCTCTTCATCCACCTGGCTACTGCTTCCAAGCAGGGAGCCAGCATGCAAGACGATCCCTTGTCGTGGCACAAAGATACCACTAACTGGGTGTCGTCTGCATAGCTGACGATCTTGAAGCCCAATGGATGGATGACTCCTGCCAGTGGCCTCATGTACACGTTGAAGAGTGTCGGACTGAAGGCCGAACCTTGCGGTACCCCACACTCCAGGGACAGACTAGAGGAGGCCACATCTCCCTCAAAGACTTGGAAGCGGCGGTTGCTGAGAAAGGAGGTGAACCAGACCAGTGCAGCGCCCGACACCCCGACACTCTCAAGTTGGTTGATCAAGATGGTGTGACTGACCGTGTCGAATGCTGCACTGAGGTCCAGGAGAATAATGGCGGCCCTTCCCCCTTCATCCACCAGCCTCCTTGCCTCTTCCGTTACGAACAACAGCGCGGTCTCCGTCCCATGATTTGGACGGAATCCGGTCTGTGTATCATCCAACAATCTGTTGGATTCTAAATGGTCAACCAGGATATTATTTATGTGCTTTTCCAATAGTTTGCTTAGCCATGGCAGAAGTTAGATAGGACGGTAATTCGTAAGTATGGATGGATCCAGGCTGGGTTTTTTAAGTAGTGCTTTGACCATCGCGCACTTCCACATAAGGGGAACCGCGCATGTTGCGATGGAAGAGTTTAAGACCTCTATGATGACGGGCTGAACAGATTCCATGACCGCCCTAAGATGTTTGGGCGGAGCAGAGTCCAGCGGGGATCCGGAGGAGACTTTGCTGATGACCCGACCAGGCGTTTCTGTGTCCAGAGGACGAAATTGGTCAAGCACCGAAACATAAGCTGGATTTACGACATCATAGTCCCCCTGTTCAGGCTGATTGGAAGAAAAGGTAGTATAGATGGCCCGTATTTTTCCCTGAAAGAACGCCCCCAATAGGTTACAGCGTTTGAGAGCCCCTTCCTTTGAGGGAGGTGTTTGAAGAGGGGTGATAAGGGACTTCGCTATTCGGAAGATTTCCTTAGGAGAGTTAGCTGCAGAGCTGATTTTGGTCTCATAAAAATGTGCCTGAGCCGTTTTGAGACACTGAAGCAATCAAGAATACAAAGCACTGATGAACGAGGCTTGCACAGGCTGTTTAAATTCTTGCATGATTCTATGAGCACAGAGCAAGAACAGAAGCAATAAAAAGCAAGAGCTTGTGCATTGGGGTACTGCCTGCTCAATGAATGGGCAATGAAGCATGTGCATCTAGGCCTTTCTATATTGTTTAGTTTTGTCTTGCGCCAAAAGCCTTTCAATCTTTTTCTATAGGGAGCTCCTTTAGCCTGTAAGCTCATTTAGCCTGCAAGAAGAATACGTGAAATATAGGAGGTGATCTTTATTAATTCTATTGCAGTTACATGTATTAAACAGACAATGACAAAGAAATGAACCACTTTTTGCCAGCACTGGTAAGAGTGTAAAAGACTACCATTTTGCAGTCACCCAGAAAATACTTTTAATGTCTGTCGATCTTACTTTATAGCTTTCTGCTCCTTGAATAAGCTCCTTTAAGGATGTAGACAGCTGGCTTTTCTCATTTTTCACTGACTCCAAGTCTTCTTTGAGAGCGTGAACCTATTTAAAAAAGCATAGGCAACTGATGTGAGAACAGTTATATTATGCAGTGAAAGAAAAAAGTTGACTGTAGCCTAGCTTTACCTCCTTTCTGCTGGAATCCAATTCTTTTTTTGCTTTAACAGCAACTCCTTTAAACTTATTCAACTTTTCTTCCTTCTCTTTGGATATCTTTTCCAGATTTACTATTCAAAAAGGAACAAGAAATGCACACAATTACAACACAAACAACAAGCATTTACAATGCAATAGGTCTCGCAGCATTAAAGTTTGAGTTACTGGCATTGTAAATGACAATGCTTTGCATTAATTTTTTTTTAATTTGCAATTGGTATATAAACATTGTTTGTGAATGGTTAGCTGTTGCTTATGCTAAGCAAAGTTGGCAGTAATATAGAGTGCTAGTGTTGCTTGTTATAAGCATGCTGATTTAAAGCGCTCTGATACCTGCGGGTAAAGTTTGCGCTATATAAAAGTAAAAACTAATAAATAAATAAAAGCCTACCTGTACCACGTTCGTTCTTATTCTGCGATGCCGCATATCTTTGGGTCCCTAATATCGAGCCCAGCAGCCTCGCCGGAAGTCAGGCAAAGTCGCCTGTGACGGGGGCGGGGCTGCATCCGGACCGGAAGAGAAGGCGGAGTGAAAGCGTCTTGCGACGCCAGAAGGAGAGCGGAGTCCCTCAGAATTCACCAGGTAAGTTGAAAAGGGCTGGGGGGGGGGGGGACGGGACTCGGTTCCCTCGTTGTGTGTGCGTGTGTGTGTGTGCGTGCGCGTGTGTGTGTATGCATGTGTGTGACGGCGGACTGGGGGGGGGGGGGACTCGGTTCCCTCGTTGTGCGTGTGTCCCTGTACTTATTAACTGCACCCAGCTGTGGGAAACCACCATGGCAGGAACAACGTGTTGTGGGGCAGACACAGGCAATGTAGCCACTGTCCTGTGGCTGCACCGCGGGGTAACAGTTTAGGGGCAGGAAGGAAGGCAGTTGGTAGTGCTGTGCCATAGCAGTGTAGTTCTCTGTGTATGCTGGGCATGGGGGTTGCTATTGGCTGACAAGAAGTGGTGAGGAGGTGCCGGTTCGGTGTGCCTGCTTCCTGATCTTGGGCAGGCGACAGGTAAAATGCAATAGGTCTCGCAATTGTTAAAGTTAGAACTGGTGACTTTGAAAATGACAATTTTATTTTACTTTTGCCGAGTATAAAATTTATTTTAAGAATCTGGAGTATGGATGGGGGAGAATGAGAGAGGCACTGGAGATGAATAGGGAAGAGAGACACTGAATGCAGGTGAAGTAAAACCCAAAACATGTATAATGGAGACACAAAGTGGAGCAAAACATTGGTGGGTACAATAATAATTAAAGACACACATGATAGACGAAAAGCTAAGAAGAAGGAGAAAAGAGACTGTGGAACGATATGCTAGAAGAGAGAGAAACTGCCTCTATACCAAAAAAATAGGGTGTTATGAGAGGAGAAGTAAGAGGAATAAGACAGGTGATAGAAGCTGTACACAAGTGAAATTATTTGGTAAGAGGAAATAAGGAGACTGATTGAATGAATGTGATGAGAGAATGGGCTAATAGGAAAAAGTAAATATGGAGGCGACACGGTTAGCACAGTAAGTTTGACTAAAGGTGGCAATACCATTCACGAGAGCACATGGGAGATCGCCACACATACCAGAACAACTGGATATCTTAAGGAAAGCCACCTGCAAAAGTGCCAATAAGCTGGGAAGACGCCATCTTCTAAACAAAACTTATTGCATTACAAATAAGGAAACAAAGAGCTGCGTTACTCCCTGCCCACCTCCTCTCATATAAAGGAGCCAATGCTGCCTATTCTCCTCGAAGAACGAACGGAAAAATAGATTTTTGCGAGCCACACCTTTCACTGGAGTGGGGTAAGACGGGGCTTGTAGAATGGCAAACAGAGTCTGCCCAGTTTTGTAATGCATGCAAATATAAGCAGGAACACTACAGCCGCCTGCCAGCAGCACCAATAAATACACACAGTCTGCAAAGTAAGGCACAGACTAGCAAGGAGGAGGGGGGGCACCCCACACCCATCCAAAAATAACTAGTCTACTCAATTTTTAAGACGTGGACATCTCGCTGAATGTACACAACTCACTAACCGATCCTGCCAAGCACCCCACTCAGCCATGGGGAAGAACCAGAGTCCGTACTATCATTATGGACTAGACTGCACTGGACGCTCCTACATGCACTCAACAGTCTGCTGTAGATACACTGTAGTAGGATTGCTCACTACTGAAAGGTGCAGCTGCACGAGAGAACACCCAGGGCAGCGCAGTGAAACTCCAGTGTCAAGCAGCCATGCATGGCACTTCTAACAGTCGGCAGAATAAGCCACAGAAACCAGCATTCCACCAATGGAATGCAAGGACATTAAAGATGCCAGCGAGGCTCCCATAACCAGTCCCAATGGAACAGGCGACCACTACGGATCTAAAGAGAACCCCGCTCTCAATACCCCCTGGCAGACTGGGGCGCCAGCCGTCCTCACCACTCCTAGACTTTGAGAAAATTCGACTGCCACAAATGTACACAATTCACAACTCTACCTGCGTGCTCTAGGAAGCATTAAGCAAGCATGCAAAAAGAATTAAAACTACTACTAAACTACCCACAGCTCCAACACGAGTACTTCCAAGATACCTCGGCGCTTACATCACGGAGCAGGGTGCATTCTACGGAGGCTTTCATACCTTTCTGTGGGGAAGAGGGAGGGCGCTGGGAGGAATGCGGCACTTGTTAGGCCTTTTATCATGAGAAAAGTATCCAACCTGGCATTCCGAGGCGTCGCGGTCTCACACACTTTAGCTCCGTGCAGCAAGAAGTCCCTCTGCAGCTTGTCTCTGCCTACCAGGCAGGCTGGCGATGTTCCCTCGTATCTACATTCCCTCGTGTCTACATGGGACACGGGTTCTTGTGCAAATAATAAATAAAATAAAACAAATCCTCTGCAAAGTGGCTGTAAGTTTTTTGTGTGCAATTTTTCTCACGTTGGCGGTTTAATGTGCACAGTAGGGACAGGGCAGGCATTGCCATCAACCTTGTTGGACAAGCAGTGATTAGTTTCTGTTTGCTGGGTGCATTCGGGGCTTTGGAGTTCATGTCCATGCACGCTGAGGTAATCCTCTCTCCTTTGACCTAGGTGGCGCCCAATTAAAAAAAAAAGTTAAAATGTTTTTAAACTCAGCTATACAAACTCCTTCCGCGATGTGTCCGGAAGTCAGGCAAAGTCGCCTGTGACGGGGGCGGGGCTGCATCTGCACCGGAAAAGAAGGCAGGCGGAGTGAAAGCGTCTCGGGACGCCAGAAGGAGAGCGGAGTCCCTCTACATTGAACTGGTAAGTTGAAAAGAGGGGGGGGGGGGCTCGGTGCACTCGTGTGTGTGTGTGTATGATGT
Organism: Lissotriton helveticus; assembly: GCF_964261635.1. Taxonomy (NCBI): domain Eukaryota; kingdom Metazoa; phylum Chordata; class Amphibia; order Caudata; family Salamandridae; genus Lissotriton; species Lissotriton helveticus. The sequence continues at coordinate 1,191,432,062 of NC_136069.1, forward strand.
GTACGACGGCGTGTGTGTCTGTGTGTGTATGTGCATGCATGTGTGTGGTGTTTTGAGCTTCCTAGGAGACAGCGCCTGGCCGCAGCGCTCGTTCACGTGCGCGTGGCACTTTGGAATCGCCTCCAAGGCGATGCGCGCGGCCAGGATTGTCTCCTGGGAAGCTCACATGGCAACAATAGGGGCTCGGCGGAGACGCGCTTCGCGCGGCTAGCCGAGACCTAAAAACCATAAACCTATCTGTAAAGAATCCGCCACATATGCAGAAAATACCTTATATGGAAATGAAACACTGCAATTCATTTTACTTCTTTCAACATTTATTATAAACACATCAAAATACAACACACCAACCATCTATGGAGGATGCTTCAAGACGGAAAGGCAAGTCTAGGCAATAAACGTACAATTTCCGATTCATTATGCAGTGTATAATAATAACTATTACACTGAAAAGGAATACCATATCATCCACTTATATGAAAACGTTGATAAGATAAGAGCTAAAACTGTCTAAGCAGGCTTGCTGTAAGATTAAAGGACTGTACCACAACATAGCAGTGTTGGTATATTGATACAGGCACGCACACTAACACCCTCACATAAAAAAAGGCACAGCATATCTAGCAGTTTACATGTACACACAATAGAGGTCACAATTATTTTTTACTGGACGAATATCACTTGGTATCAACTGCAAAGAAGCATCAAACTAACAGTAATAACGTTTGACAGTTTCCACAACTGCACCCATCAATATTGTAGGGAAACTGTGAGGAAAACCCAGACATAGTACTCTGCCTTCTCTCTAGGAGTCAGGTAATGTAAAAACAAAAGTATGGGTGGGTGGGTGAGTGAGTGAGTGAATGTGTCAGTGACTGTATAGGTGAGTGAGAATGTGTTAGTAGATATATGAGTGAGTAAGTAAGTAAGTGGGTATGTGTAACTGTATGGTTGAGTAAGTGGATGTATGATTGACTATGGGTGAGAGATTGGTTCTGTGAGTAGCTCTATGGGTGACTGACAGTGTATGAGTGGCAGTATGGGTGTATGAGTGGATGCATCACTGGCTGTATTAGCGAGTGGGTGGGTGGGTGTATGAGTGAGTGGATTTATGTGTAGATCTATGAATCAGTGAGTGGGTGTGTAAGTATTAGTATTGGTCTGAGATTCGGTTTGCAAATGGTTGTGTGGGTCTATGAAAGGTTCCATGGGGGTGTGATGGGTGCGTTAGTGATTTTGTGGATGATGTCACGAGTGATGTTTTCAGTCATGTCACTGACCAAGTCAAGAGTAATGTAATATGTGAGGTCCTAAGCAGTTCATTGCCGGGGTGCAAGTTACAGTTAGCTCAGCTGAATTTCACTGGCTTTGTAAGAGTGAAACCTGAGGCTAACTCGAACGTTTGTGCAACCTTTGTTTTATTTCTGTGAATTTCTACCACAGCGGGATCTCCACCACTTTGCAAAAGTGCCTCCTTGTGGGGGGATGAAGTCCCATTGGATCTTCAGGGGCCTTGGGGGCCAACTACCCCTCCGGTTACCTCCAGTAAGTCCCACACAGCCTGATTGCTGAGAGGACTTCGGAGGCTAGGCCCTCTCTCTCCGGCACTCTGCAAACGTGCCTCCTGGCGAACTACTGGTTGGGGGGAAGAAGTCCAATTTAGTCCTGAGGCCCTCAGGAGTAAAGTGGAAATTATTCCCCAACCAGCAGCACACCAGAAGGTGCGCTTGCAGAGTGGTTGAAAAAGGGGGCGGAGCCTCCAGCAAGCTGCCGAGTTTTTTTGGTATTATTTTTTTATTTTTAGGGAAGGGGGGCATGCGGACCTCTATTCCCTGGGCCGTTTTGGACTCCGAGGACCTCATCCCCCATGGCCAGTCCTTTATTAAATGGTGATGGGGCCGTGTGTGCTCCCCCTCCATGGGCCGATTTTGGCCGCAGGAATCCCATCCCCCTGTGGCCCGACCATTTATTTATTTTCAAAGTGAGGGGAGGCCAGGGGCCCTCCTCCCAGGATTATTTCGACCACGGGGACCCCATACCCCAGGGCCTGCCCCCCCTTTTTAAAATAAGGGAGGTGGACCGCGCAGCCCCCTCCCAGAACGATTTTCAGCCAGGGGACCCCATCCCCCAGGGCCCAGCTTGTAGTGTAGCATGTTTGCGGGTAGGGAAAGAGATGAAAACTCAGCTTCTAACAAGTGGAAGCATTTTGACAGCTCCTGCTTCCTGGAAGGGCAGTGTTTGCTTTTGCTTGGCGGGACCGGTCACAAAAGCAAACGGCTATCTCCCGAGGGTGGGCAGCTCAGGAGTTGAAAGGTGCCAGCCCTGGGGGTAGCAGTCACCTGGGCAATTATTGCCCCCCCCCGGTCGTATATACTGCACGGGCCAGCCCCAAGGCCGTATATTGCCCAAGAAGGGGGCTGCGCAACCCCCCCTCTTTTTAAAAAAAAGAGATCGCAATTGGCACCGGGGAGGTGGTGTCAAACATTTTAAATGTGATCTAATACAGTATTTAGATACTATACCTATAAATGGATTAAATGCAGTTAAAATAAATACTGTAAGGTGGCAGTGGAATGTTAAACATTAGGATTATGAGTAGTGCAGTGGCGGACTGTTCCTCTGCCACATCGCCAAACCCACGTGTGAACCGCCCACCGTACTATGACTTTTTTAGTCCAGTGCGGCTTGACATATGTGGGCAGAACATCTAGAAAAATAAAAACTGGAATTATCGAACATAAAAGTATGATACGCACGAAAAACAGCAACTCAAGCCAAGCTGCCCATTGGATAAACATGTGTCATACCATTCCACAACTCAGATTTACCATCTTAGAAAAAATACCAACACATACCAACAAGGATTTTCACACATTACTAGCACGTGGGAAACTTTTTGGATTAAATATCTCAGAACAATCATCCCGAAATTTCTGAATGACCATTATAAAATGATATGTTTTCTTTAGATTATTACACAAGCTTATGTGCTAGCGTATTGTTTGGCTGATTGTACATCTGTCTCTGCACCCACTGTCAATAATCTCACACCCATACACATTTCTTAAACATCTGTAACTTTTAGACAGGTACTTTGACTTTTTAACGTTACTGACTTGCTTTTATTTTTCGAGTTCATTCACACGTATTCGTCATTCAAGTCGGGCCAGCACATGTTTTATTTTGTTCAGTAAGAGCAGGCATATCCTAGACACACTTGTGATTAGTGTGTCAAAAAAGTTATGACGCGCTTGAATTCTCCTTTTCTCCTCCGGCACAGCCAGGGTATATTTAAATCGAGCTGGATGCTCTCGCGTCCTAACGTCAGCACGGGGTCACGTTATGCTGAACGTTGCACTCAGCAAACGACGGTGAGTGTAGAAGATTGCATTTGCACTTTTGCAGTATCCCTCTGGGATCAAGAGTGCCTTTAGTATTAGTATCATTCCCTTTTTTGCAGGCTTAACCGAGAAGTACACTTCACGGGTAAGAATTTGATTCTGGGTCACATGGTGTTATGAGCACGTTCGCGGGCTTTACCGTACACTTCAGCGGACTTGTGCTTTTCACATTGCTCTTACAGTTGTTATACATCGCTCGAATTTTTCAACTGTAAGATTCACATTATAAACGCGATGCGTACTTCTTGTTTATCCACGATACCTTTCCCGATTCTCATTTCAATCACACATACTTTGTCTTAGGGCTATCTTGAACCTTTAGAATCGGTAAGATTCACATTCGAAATACGATGCACACTTTTTGTTTATTCGTGAAACATCACTTGGTTTTCTTTTCTATCACACACAATTTCACTTTGGCTTTTCTGAATCCTGATGCTTGGGGGGCACGCATGCGTTCTTTTTATTGAGGTGTGGCACTTTTGATTATGTCTGAGTCACTGAGTTACGCTTTCGTTACTAGACACTCAAAGGGTGATCTCGATGAAAGTTGCACACTACATTCCACAGTGGATGCAGAAACAGATAGCTAGAACTTTATATGATGTTGTTGTTGCTTATTCTGACACCCACTTAATTTTCGTTCCGGCAGGCGGCAATTGAAGACTAAGTCAAAGAATGTGATTAAACGCTTAGGACTTTCCCCTGATGATGGGTTTCTGTCCCCGAAATGCATTGGGTTATTCCGTGATATTTTATTTATATAATTTTGGAAACATCTGTCTTTATGTTTTAAATGTACAAGGATTGTACCATCAGATTTAATGGATGTTACATTTACTGTCTGCATATTTAATTTGTTCTCGATGCAATTGTTTGAAAATTTCGAACATTTTAGATTTCTCCAGTGGTGCAGTGTGGGCCCTGGTCCTTAGTTTGCAAAAGTTAGCCTTCTGGCCTTCCTTAATGATGCACTTTGAGAAGCTCCTTTCTTATGCTTCACATGCTGTTTATCAATTGAACATCAGCATTTATCCTGGGCTCAGCAGATATCCTAGTTAATGCTATTTAATGATGGAAATTGCACTATGGGAACTGAGAACCTGGTAATTGTTCCCGATTAGCATAAAAGGTACAGCAAATACTGTTTGAATGTGATACGAACAACTGTTTTAAGTTAAATCATTTAAAAAAAGGGATTGATCTTAAAGGTTCTCTTCATCCTGCATCTGCCATCTCTGTTTGTGTTCCATTCTTTTAAAAATACAATCTTTTTTCAAGGTGCTTGCTTTAATTTGGGAGGGCAAAGCATATTGCATAACTTGAGCCAGTGGGTGCAGGTGGGGCCCACTGGCACTCATTTTTGGGGACTGGCCCTTACTTTTTCCACAATCGACTTTGATCCAGAAAAAAAACAGCGAAAAGCATAAAAGGGAGAAAAGGAGGTGGAAGCAAAAGATGGAAAAAACTGTAAAAGGAGGGAATGAAAACAAACCTGGAAGAGTGAAATAAACAGGCAGGAAGTAAGTGGCTGGTGGTGGATTAAAGAGGCATGATAGGTAATCACGACTAGGCAGCCTTGCTGCTCTACACTTAACCTCGAAGCTTTTGAGCAAAACATTTAGCCCTGGTACTGATTCTTTTACAAACTAAGCACTGGCAAAAAATGAGCACCATCTATTCTTGGGACTGGACAAGCAAAAAAAAAAATGTCTCTCTAGATTGGAAGCAGTCTCCTTTCAAAAACGTCTAGTAGTGGTGTTATCTTCATGGGCACCATTGCCTGCAGGGAAGAAGTGTTCCACAATTACACTTTTGTTTCAGTTTCGCTGCTACCAGGCATGTATTTAAAAGCACTTGAGTGTTTTAGCCTTTTGGCAATTCTTCTACAGCCCTGGTAGTATGAAAAACTTGCATTTGAAAGTGTTCAGAATAAGACACAGGAGGAGCCATCCTTACCTAGCACTGGGGATGAAATTCATGTGGGTAACTGAGAGGCCCCTAAGACATTCTTACTCTTCTGATACAACACGTGAGTGCACACCAACATACAAAGAAAAGTGTGTGTGTCTGTCTGTCTGTGATTCTCTCGCTCTCTCTCTTAGGCAGACGCATGCTACACGTGCACACAAACACATGCTAAGGGAAATGAACCTACGCAGAGAACAGATGCAGCTCTTCACTTTGGTTCTCTCTCCAAAACTTAGACATTGAGAACATCTAGAATCTTTTCGAGCTCCGCACATACTTCAAAATGCACGGTTACATTTTTTTGCACTTGTTTCAGAATACAACTCTTAATTTTTAGTGTCTTTTCTATCCTGTCCTTTCGACCGCTTACATTTCCCTAACTTCTTCGCTTGTCAAATTGTCGTGTTTTGGCAGCTCCTGAGTTAGCGTTTAGCACAGCTACACGGTCTTTTCTGTTAACTTGACCAAAACGAACGGGGGCCATTTTGAATCCCTCTGACTTCCGTTTCCTATGAACACGCTGCCTCGTGGTCAGTGTGCCCTTTCGTCCTTTCTCGATACCCATGGTCACTATTCTGCTCGGCAACAGGCTATTTTTAGTACTGGTCAAGCGCACATGCGCACTATGCATCAACTGGTCACTCTTTAGGAATGTTCACACTAACTGACCAGTGCCGTTGAACTCCTCCCACGTGCTGGCTGTGTTCCAAAAATGACCTTATATGTACCTAAAATGTGTAACTTGTAACCGCCTATCTTTTTATTGCTATTAAACTATATAAAAGAGGTCGCGCACCGATGTTCGGTGTGCTACTTCTTACATTGCCGAAGGGTGCTGTAGGAATGTACCACCACCCCATGGGGTCTTAATAAACTTGTCTTTTACCTTTTCCAGTGTCCGTGCCAACTTCTATACTAAGGCGTTCGAGAGTTTAGCAGAGTATGTAGGCCTGATTTGAACCCGACACCACAATTGGCGACCACGAAGGGACTCATCGGTGACTCGGATGCCCGAAGGAGAGGTCGTGACGAAGGTCAGGAAACTCGCCATGGACGCGTACGCTGCCACTGAGTGACCCGAGTCTTGGCACCCACGGTGTGTTTTCCCTTCCTTCCGATCTGACCTCCCAGGTGGCGCCGGTCCTCGACTGAGATTCTGATCTTGGATTGTCGTGATGTGCCGTTTTGGCTGATTTGACCACAGAACTTGGCAGTTGGACTTTGGACGGTTGAAAATATTTGGTAAGCTTTTGAGCGGTGAGGTAGTCTACTGACACTTACTGTGGCTTTTTGAAACTTTGAATTTGAATTTGTTAGCTAACGTTTTGAATCTTTGAATTTGAATTTGAATATGTGAAGTGCACCTCACATAGGCAGGCATGTAGGGATATTTCTCTGATTTATTTGATTTGAACGGTACACCGCGTTAGGTGACATTTTTGTAGTATCACATTTTCGTGGTACTTTTTGGAACATGCCTGTTTTTAGCACACTCCGTAGGATGTGCTGTTCTGAAAATGGTACCAATTATCGATTAAGTGAAAAGCAGCCGGCTCCCCCAGAGGGGACTCCAAATCGTGAAATGTATGTCAAATTCGGTATTCCACCTATAATGTATAATACATTATGGCATAAGTATACTAAGACTGATCGTGAATTACAGTGGCCGCTATATGGGTCGTTTGACCTTCGAAAGGTACAGTATGTAGAGCAGTGTTTGTTTCAGCGAAGGTCTAGACAAGATATGTTTGATTGTGTGCGTATGTGGGAGAAAGAGGTGCGTGAACGAGCGAAGCGTGAGGAAGCCTTGGCGGAGAAAGTGCAGCGGAAGGCTGCACATGACAAAGCTTTACAGCTACAGGAGAAGGAATTACAGGAAAAGAAAGTGAGGGAGAGACGAGAACGCAATTTACAGGTTAATGGTCAATTCCCTATCAGGCGTCCTTTTTATCCAGTCCTTACTAATGAAACAGATGATTTTTCATTACTAGATCGTTGTCCGCCTCCGTACGTCGTACCTACGGCTCCGAATGAGGACTCGGACGAGGATAGTGATCGAACACAGCGTACCAGGTTACATGCGGAACGAGCTGCGGAATTACGTTCATTTGCACGAAAACTAAATATTAATACTGTTACTGTTTCTGACGTTACTGAACAAATGGAACAGTGGCCTGATAAGGAACGACTGTATTTTTTAGATCATTTTGGAGATGAAGTTGTTGAGCGGTATAGAAAATATTCTCTCGAGTTAGAACCAAAGGAGATATCCAAGGATCGTGAGAATTTTCGTAAAGGTCTTTTTGTTCTTTCAGATGCGGACGACTTCTTCAAGCGTTTGATTGAACTGCGTAATGAGGCGACACGACTACGGGAGTTGGAAAAGTCGAAGAATTCGTCTACGTCCGGAGCGACGGGGATATCCAAAGAATGCCCTATCTTTGAAACAGATAAGATCGCTGCGATTAATGTTAGACCTATGCGAGAAGCTGCGCCTTTATATGTCCCTCATAAAGGGGATGGCACAGATGATGATAAAAGATCCAAAGACGCGAAAGGGTATTTTGTATATAATTGGGTTTATACGCCTTGGAATAGAGCAGATGTCATGGCGCTTAAGAATGCTTTACCTGATCCCCGTAAAAACCCTGCGGCTTTTTATGAAAATGTTGAAAGTGCAATTTCTTCATGTATCATGACGTTAGTTGATATTGATCTATTTTTCGGGTTGATATTGCCCCCTGATATGTGGAGAGCGATTCGTAGGTTTGATGACCTCACGACTCTCGGGGCCACTTGGAAAGATCTTGTTCAGGCTGATTTAGATAGAGAACCAGCATGTAAGCCGTGTCAATTAATATTAGACCTTCCAGGGGCCATACTAACAAAACTAAAGACTCTTGCTCCCGCTAAAAAGATTGATTGGACTATATTAGCCTCTTGTAAGCAGAAAGCGGATGAATCAGTTTCCGATTTTTTCTCTCGCTTCGAGGAAGCGTTCCATGATTACAGTGGTCAATTATTGACAGAAGATACTGGCAGGCATTTATTCGTTGATAAGTATGTGGCTAATCTCCTACCGGAGATTGCGAAACAATTGAAAGCGAGTGAAAGTTCATGGACCACAGCAACCCCTGCTTCTTTATTGACTATGGCTCAATATTATGAAAGACAGGAATTAGAGGCGAAAGAAAGTAGTGAAAAGAAAGCAAAGGATTTGAAGACGAAGGTAATGTTAGCCCAGGTTCAGGCTACGAGAGGAAATAACAGAGGAGGGCGAGGATCATACAGTAATGCTCCTCCCCCTCGTTCTGACATTTCTGTGAATCAATGTGCATACTGCAAACAGTTTGGGCATTGGATTGCAGACTGTCCGGTGTTTCAAGAGCAGCGTAATTTGAGGGGACGAGGAAGTGGAAGGTCTAGGAATTATTATGGAGGGTCAAGAGGAGGTTATGGCACGAATGATCGAGGAGGCTATGGTACGAATGATCGTGGAGGATATGGAGCAAGGGGTCGTGGTCAGTCTGATTATAATACGTTTGATAACCGCAATCAATATCAGATAAATGAGGGTGGTCCTGCTGAACCACGGGATGAGCATTATGCATAGGATTGCGTAGGATGGGGTGTGGAATCGGTTGAGGTACCAGTTGATCAAAGGGGTCCATACATAGAAGCACATGTTCTGGGTTCCACTGATCAATTTCTGGTCGATACAGGAGCTACTCGTAGCGCTTTGTCCAAATACTTGGTTCCAAGGGCTCCCCTGTCTGGCGAGGTAATTACAGCAATAGGGTTCGATGGAACACCTACTTCTAGCCCATTGTCTCAACCAGTTGCATTTCATGTTGATAAATTTGCTGCCCCATGTCCCTTTTTGTTGTCTCCAAATACACCAGATAATATTATTGGACTCGATATGTTAAAACACTTTCGAGCTACTATTCGCTGTGCCCCAGAAGGAGTGCGAGTTGTGTTGAATGAGAATTACCCAGACTTTGAGCGAGTGTGTTTTCTCCATGAATCTGAAGTATTGGCCTCCTTACCAAACACGTTGTGGGCCACTTCTGACACGGATGTGGGGCAGATGTTAATCCCTCCAGTACGTATTACTGTAAAGGAGGGAGTATCTCTACCACGTGTCCCACAATATAAGATTTCCAGAGAAGGAGAACTTGCTTTGATGCACATTGTGAACGATTTGATTTTGGCAGGAGTAGTTGAGGAAGTCCCCTGCAATGTTTGCAATAGCCCAATTTTACCGATTCTTAAAAGAGATACAGATGCTAAGGTTTACCGTTTCATTATTGATTTGAGGGAAATAAACAAGATAGTAGTGCCTCAGTACCCGGTGGTGTCTGACATCACCACGTTGCTTACGTTGGTTCCATCGACGGCAACTACTTTTACAGTTATCGATTTGAAGAATGCCTTCTTTTCGATCCCTGTACATCCTGACAGTCGATATCTATTCGGCTTTACATTAAATAATAAATCGTACAGATTCTGTCGAATTCCTCAAGGCTATACTGAAAGTCCTAGCATTTATAGTCAGGCATTAAAAAGACAGCTTGATTCCTTTGACTTACAAGAGGGAGTGGTTCTCATTCAATATGTAGACGATATCTTACTTGCTGCAGACACGCCAGAACAATGTGAGAAGAGTACCTTTTCTTTGCTTTCCTTCCTGGCCAAACATAATCATAAAGTTTCGAAGAAAAAGCTACAATATTGTAGACCAAAGGTGACCTACCTCGGTCATCTTTTGTCTAAGGAGGGCCGTGCATTGACACCAGATCGAATTCAAGCAATCCTAGATACTCCAGTCCCTCGCACTCAGAAGGATGTTCGCGCCTTTATAGGTTTGACGTCTTTTTGTAGGCAATGGATATTGGGTTTTTCACATATCGTTAAACCATTGTTGGCATTGTTGTCTAAAGATACACCGATTCCCATTGAATGGACGGATGAATGTCAGAATGCTTTTGAGCAATTGAGACAAGCTCTTTGTTCTGCACCAGTGTTGGGTACACCTGATTACACGAAGATCTTTACATTATATGTACACGAGAAGGATGGGTGCGCATTGTCAATGTTAGTGCAGACACACGGAGACAAACAGAGGCCTTGTGCATACTTCTCGGCGGTACTCGACCCTGTGGCTCGAGGATTGCCTGGATGTTTTCGAGCAGTTGCAGCAACAGCAGTTGCGATACGACAAAGTGAGGGAATAGTTTTGTCACACAAATTGTTGGTGCTAGTTCCCCATGCGGTAGATGCGTTACTGAATCAAACAAAAACGCAGCATCTAACCAGTGCCCGTTTGACAGGATATGAGCTAACATTGTTGGCGCCGCACATCACACTAAAGCGATGTGCGACACTAAATCCTGCTACTTTACTGCCGGATCCTGTTGCTGAGACCCAGAAGGAAGAACAACATGATTGTGTTTTTCTGACTGAGGAACAGACAAAGGGTCGTATCGATTTACAGGATACGCCATTTCCAGATGTAGATGGGGAACTGTGGGTTGATGGATCGTGTGTGAGGTTACCAGATGGTACGACTTCCGCAGCTTATGCGATCACGACACTTAAGACCGTGGTAGAAGCAGCACGAATACCCCAGAAATCGGCTCAAGCAGCTGAATTGATAGCCTTAACGAAAGCATGTGAGTTAAGTGCTGAGCTATGTGTGAACATTTACACGGATAGTCGTTACGCTTTTGGAGTAGTGCATGATTTTGGCCTACTTTGGAAGGAACGAGGATTCCTGACTTCACACGGAGTACACATCATGCATGGAGAGTTGGTACGCGATCTCCTGAATGCACTGTTATGCCCAAAGAAAGTTGCAATAGTCAAGTGTAGTGCACACAAAAAGGTGACGGACAAAATAGGGCAAGGCAATGCTTTCGCAGACCGCATTGCGAGAGAGACCGCTATGCTGCAAAATAATTTCCCCATGTATGTGGTGAAGTCACAAGCTGAGCGGTGGCATGATGCTAGAGAAGAAATACTAGATATACAGAAGTCAGCATCTGAGGCAGAACGTATGAAATGGGCCACTGAAGGAGTATTGGATGATGAGGGTTGCTGGCGTAGTAAAGATATGGAGAGATGGAAACTACCCATGGCCTATTTACAAACAATGGTGCAAATGACACACGGGCTGGCACACATTGGAGCTCTCGCAATTACTAAATTGCTTACACGAGTTTGGGAAAATGCTGACATTGCTAGCACGGCTAAGAGAGTAGTGCAGACCTGTCTGATATGTTTGCAGCACAATCCTGGACAAGGGACTCATACTCCTAAAGGAGGGTTTGTTCCACCTACTGCACCATTCGAAGTACTACAAATGGATTACATCCAGCTGGAACGCTGTAATAATCTCAAGTATGTCCTAGTAGTGGTGTGTGCCTTCAGCAAATGGATTGAGGCTTACCCTACGAAAGACAATACAGCATTGACAACAGCTAAGGTGTTACTCAAGGAGTACTTCCCGCGCTACGGTGTTTGTAAACTTATGTGGAGTGATAATGGCCCTCATTTCATTGGAAAAGTAGTGGAATACGTCCTGAAAGGATTGGGAATCAAGCAACGATTCCATGCTGTCTTTCATCCACAATCAGCAGGGTTAGTAGAACGATACAATGCAACTCTGAAGCTGAAGCTAGCAAAGATAGTGGCATCTACATCTCTGAAATGGCCGGACGCTTTGCCTCTGGCATTACTGTCCATTCGGTCAGTACCACATTCTCGATCTGGCCTCACACCCTACGAAGTGGTGTTTGGAAGGCCTATGAATATTTGGGGAGTTCCAAAACCTCGTTTGATACATGATATGCCTTGTATAATGATGAACGATTATCTGGCACGATTAACAAATGATTTGCTTTCTATCCATCAACAGGTTCGAGAGGCGCTCCCTGATAACTCCACTGGTGAGGCTCACGATCTCCGCCCTGGGGACCACGTGATGGTCAAAGTATTTGAACGATCCAGCAGTTTGGAACCGAGATGGCATGGCCCTGAGCAAGTGCTGCTGGCTACGCGAACTGCTGTGAGAGTCACTAACAAGAAGCGGTGGATACATTCAACGCACTGCCGAAGTGTCTCTCCGGATCTGGTGAGCCCTGTGGTGCTATCAGACTACAGAAAGATTTTGGATACAGAAAAGAGCCCAGCTGTCACGCCTGATGAATTGGAGGGAGCCTTCCCGGACCACGTTGTTTCTGATAAAGTGAAGTACAATCTACGCCCCAGGAAATAAGATTCCTTTTGTGTTTTTGAAACTGGTTGGTAACCGCTCTGAGGTTTGTGAAACGGAAGCCGGGAATATCAAGGGGGGGGGATCAGTTCTGCCCAGTGTAGCGACACCCGTCTTGAATCCCGGAGAACAAATCAACGGCAGCCTCGGTTCAGAACCATCGTTTTTATTTTTTCCCGCTTAGTGTTGTTTTCTTGAAGAGTATTGTTTTGTGAACTATGGCATCTCCTTCGACACGAAGAGGGAGAATTCTTGGTGTTGTTTTGTTTGTCTTGACCGTAGTGGTGATCGCAGTATTAGCTTGGACTATAGAACTGTTGTTTCCTGCACGAGAACATTTGCTGCCCACCACTCCAAGTCCATCTGAACATTTTCATTTCACTCTGCCTTTTCACGAAGAAAGACATAGGCAGACTTATTTGAATAACAGCTTTATTAAGATTTTGCATCATACTCATAACATGACCAACACGTCCAATTGTTGGGTATGTGGAATGTTGCCCGGACATCAGAAGAAGGGAGGAACACCACTCATTCCTCTCCCGTTTTCTCATAATGGTTCTTGTCATGCTTGGTACACTCTTCTTTTTACTCTGCGATGGCCAACGAAAGGTGGACTACTTTTTCGGTTGAATAAAATATGTTATAACGACAAAGACGGCTATCCACACGCTGAAGGAACTAAGTTTGAATGGGAAGAGTACCGTCCGGACAATGTTTCTACACCTCGTGTATATACGAATCAAAGACTTATAAATGTGACGAGCTCGCATATGATAACAGTCATTGATACAAAAGCAGATTTGTGTATTAGAAATAAAGGTACAATCCCTGTAGGCCGCAGTGAATGTAATATTACACTTACCTTTGATACACCAATTGGAATTGCATTTGTAGCTTCACATAACACGTATTTCATTTGTGGAAATAAGGGATACCATCGTCTACCATTGGGATGGTTGGGAACGTGTTATATAGCTTTTGTATTACCACCTGTATTTATTGCTCCTCCCATGTACCACAATGATTACGTTCTGTACCATGATCTCATACTAAACAGGGTCAAACGAACAGTAGATCTTGATGAAATAGACCAGACTGATACCACTTTACAACAATATGTAGATTTCAATTTGGGGTTATTCTCATTCGTAGGAGCTGCACTGAATAGCAGGAAGATAAGGCGGCTTACGCGTGTGGTGGAAGCAGTCGCTAACGAAACTGCCTCCGCTTTAGGGAATATTACTGAGGAATTACAAATTACCAGAATTGTGGCGCTCCAGAATCGAATGGTTCTAGATGTGATACTAGCTGATAGAGGTGGAGCATGCCGCGTCATCGGAAGTAGTTGTTGCGTGTACGTACCAGATAACTCACCTTCTGTATATGATTCGATTACAAAATTACATAAGATAGCTGCTGAGATCCACCCAGAAAATGGAACATGGACCTTTTCTGGTTGGTTCTGGACCCTGCTTAGTACTTGGGGTTGGAAATTATTAACGATTCTCTGTGTTTTTATTGGAGTACTATTTTTCCTTTGTCTATGTATTCAATGTGGCCCTACATTATGTTCTGTATGTATCACAGCCTGTATTCCGTCCAAACGAGCTATTGATAAGCAAGAGAAACTGATCAATGATGAAGTATTGAAAATAATGGCTATTAACATTGAGGATGAACATTCTGACTACGTCCACTATGAGGTAGCTTTTGCTAAACGCTAAAAGGGCCGTCTGTCGTGTTTTGGCAGCTCCTGAGTTAGCGTTTAGCACAGCTACACGGTCTTTTCTGTTAACTTGACCAAAACGAACGGGGGCCATTTTGAATCCCTCTGACTTCCGTTTCCTATGAACACGCTGCCTCGTGGTCAGTGTGCCCTTTCGTCCTTTCTCGATACCCATGGTCACTATTCTGCTCGGCAACAGGCTATTTTTAGTACTGGTCAAGCGCACATGCGCACTATGCATCAACTGGTCACTCTTTAGGAATGTTCACACTAACTGACCAGTGCCGTTGAACTCCTCCCACGTGCTGGCTGTGTTCCAAAAATGACCTTATATGTACCTAAAATGTGTAACTTGTAACCGCCTATCTTTTTATTGCTATTAAACTATATAAAAGAGGTCGCGCACCGATGTTCGGTGTGCTACTTCTTACATTGCCGAAGGGTGCTGTAGGAATGTACCACCACCCCATGGGGTCTTAATAAACTTGTCTTTTACCTTTTCCAGTGTCCGTGCCAACTTCTATACTAAGGCGTTCGAGAGTTTAGCAGAGTATGTAGGCCTGATTTGAACCCGACACCACAAAATGAGCTCCTTTTTCCCGAGTAGCTAGTCATTTATTAATTTTTTTAAACCAAATTTTGATTTTATTGTCATAAACAACACAATACCGTCCCCAATACAGCATGAATATTCGTGTCAATACGCACAGTACATGAATTGCGGAGAGATTCCACGTATAATACCACAGATTACAGTAGCAATGTACTGAATGGCCCTTCCCAGCCTCAAAAGAACATACCCCCACCCTATCTTTCCCGAACCCATGCCTCCGGTCATGCTGCCCAGTCCTCCAATATGTACAAAGCCTCACAGTCTCTGCACTGCTCGGGGAGTGAATGGTCCTAAACAGTCTTCCCGTCCAATCTGTCCACAAGTAGCGGGGACCCATTCGGGATGCCTGGCTCAGCATTCATGAGACAATCCACCAGATGCTGCCCGTCTCGGGCTCCATCGATCGTGTCACGCCCCCTCTTCACACCTTGAGAGAGCGCTCTCAATCCCTTGCCACCTAACACGGGCTTCCCTCCATTTGGCCAGCCTGGGATCCCTAGTGGCCTTTCAATGCATTGTTATTTCCCGCTCAGCGAGGATCAGAACTAGGTCCATAAACCTATTAGAAGCTTACATTTATTTTTTTTAACTTGATTTTTAGTTTTTTTTAACAAAAACATACATTCCACACATTGCATTGGATGCAAACAATAATCATAGCAGGCGGATCCGAAACCATCTCCACATAAGTATTATACAGGTGTTGCACATCAGCACAGTCAACAACATGATTAATTAGTCTGTGACCTTGCGCTCTCAATAATTATACCACATTCCCACAGTTTCGATGTTAACATAAGGCTGTCATGGCGATATATGTCATACAGGTGTTATTAGGTATCAACATTGTGTTCGTTACCACGGCTAATAAAATTTCCCTCAGTACCCTCATTCACTTTGCATTTCGGGGGGGTGTGCTTCAGCGGGCGTTTCAGCTTGACGTAGTAAGTAGGATTGTAGTGGACCCCAAATATCCTTGGGCTTAGATGTCAGGGGTTGAGTTTCTGCATTAATCCTACCTTGGTCTTGGCAATATACCATATCCTGAACCCATTTTGTTAAATTTAGGGGCACGGCCTCTCCCCCATCTACAGGCAAGACGTCTTTTGGCCATTAATAACGCTACATCCAGAAATGTCCTGCCGCTCTTCGGTGTCTGTGCGGTGTAGCCTAGTAACAATATCAGTGGGTCTTTAGGAGCCCTAGCCTCTAGCATCTGTTCGATTGCATCATGCACTTGCTCCCAATGTATCCCTACTTGAGGGCAGTCCCATGCCAGGTGTAGGAAGCCAGCTCCGGGTTGTGTACATCTTTCACAATAATCCGAATCCGCCAGGTGAAACCTATGTTTGCGCACCGGAGTGTAATAGATTCTATGTAAGAATAAATAATGTATGATTTTGAAGCGACAACTAGATGTTATTTGCCCTGGGAGTCCACAGCAATATTCCCATTGCTCATCACTTATTTTGTTGCCTAGATCTTCATTCCAATGTCTCCGTGCTGCGCTCGTCACCTCCGGGGTGTGTGTGCGAAGACTAGTATATATGTGTGATACCATGTGTGTACCATCCGTACTGGTCAATACCACATTTAGGGGCCCTACACTGTCCGGCTCTTTCGGGTAATCAGGGAGCAGAACCCTCATGCTTTCTTTCAGTCTTATATAATAAAAGACCTCCAGGGGATTGGGAACATGTTCACCCGAAAACTGTCTCGATCTCGAAATTCCCCATCAGTAAATAAGTCTCCCCATGAGGTGACACAAAGCATACAACACATCCTCTGAAATCCCACCTCCTGCAGCAGTGCGACTCGAGGGTGAGATGTGAGCGGCATATGCTTCGCATACAACACTGGCGCCTGTACTCTACGCAAAACTCTTTGCCAAGCATCCATCGTGCAAGATACCGTGGTCGGTGGAGTGTCCAGAGCATGAGCATATACAATTCCATTCAGAGGTATGGGGTGTGCAATCCAGTCTTCAGCTGCTATTTGGGGCATATATCGTGTGGGTTTAATCCAGTGAAATAAGTAATGGCCCTGAGCGCTAAGGTAGTATGCCTCAAGGTCCGGCACATCGAAGCCCCCTTTGTCATATGGTTGTGTCATGACCGCCCATTTGAGCCGTGGCTGCCACCCCCCCCCCCCCCACTAATCTAATCAGCTCCGATTTCAGAGTTATAAAGAAGAAAGCACCTGGGTAATAAAGAATGTTAAGAAAATAATATAGGAATCGGGGCAATATGATCATTTTAATGAGGGATACTCTGCCGGCCATCGACTAAGGGGGAGAGATCCATCTTGTGATAGTATCTATCAATTTAGTGATAGCTGGACCATAATTTAGTCGCAATGTCTCTTCTCTGTCTTTAGAGACCTGAATCTCCAAATATCGCATGTCAGAGTGGCACCACTCCAAGGGGAAGTCCAATGGAAACTCTATCACTGTTGGGGTTAGCGGGAAGATCTGTGACTTTCCCCAGTTAATTACGACGCCGGACAGTCTACCAAAGACCACAAATTCACATAATAGAGCATTTAATTTATTTTGAGGGTCTACAACATATAGAGTAACATCATCTGCATATAGTGATATGGAGATCTGGCGTTGGAGGTAGCGGAAAGCGCAGTCTTTATGCAACTGCCTTATGCGACATGCTAATGGTTCAATCCCTATGGTGAATAGTAGGGGAGACAAGGGACATCCTTGCCGGGTGCCCCTAGTAATCTTGATGGGCTCCGATAGGTGTCCATTTGCAGGTATTTTCGCCGTAGGCTCCGTGTACAACAATCGCACCCACGCCTGAAAAACTGGAGGAAAGCCCATTCTGCGCAGAACAGTAAAAAGATAGTTTCATTCCACAGAGTCAAACGCCTTAGAGGCCTTTAAGAATACTGCTGCTAGGGGAAACTCGGGGGCAACCGTTTGTATGAGTGAAAAGAGAGTGCTTAGATTGTGTGATGTCGCTCTCGTCTGGACAAAACCTGACTGATCAGGATGTATTAACTTAGTCATTAAAAGCGATAGCCGTCCGGCCAATCCTTTGGCCAAGATCTTGGCGTCACAGTTTATCAACGACAGTGGCCTGTAATTGTCACATTGCGTAGGATGTTTGCCCGGCTTCAGTAGGGATGTGATCACCACCTCTCGCATAGACCGGGGCAGTAGCCCCACCTCGAGGGAGTCCTCAAACACCTCCTTCAATACTGGCACCATAATGTCAATGAATTCAGCGGAAATCCCATCTAAACCTGGTGCCATTCCATTACCCAGGGACATTATGGCTTCCTTAATTTCATCCAGCTCTAACGGAGCGCTCAAAAATGTTCTGTGTACATCACTCAGCCAGCACAATGCTACCTCACCCAAAAAACCATCTAGGTCTATGTCTCCCACGAATTTCGAAGTATATAATTGCGTATAGTGTGTGTGAAGAGCATTCAATATCCGATCGTTGTCCCTGCACGCCTCACCCCCTTAGTCTATAATTTCTAGTATTATGTTAGAACCCCTGTCAGTCCCGACTACCTCTGCCAACGCTTTCTCTGGCCTTTCTCCCTCACTATATTTGCGGGCCACCCAGTATTTACCTCTGAATTTCGTTTTGCGCTGCGCCTCCTCCTCATATTCCGACAATTTATTACGGAATTGTTGGTGTGTATTCCCTCCCTCCTGACCCGCCATCTGCCTTTCCAGATCTCTCAGCTCCCCCTCTAATTTGTGTAAGGTACGTTGAATATCTCGGAGCACCCCACAGCTCTTAGCAATACACCATCCCCGGACAGTGACCTTGAAGGCCTCCCACACCGTTTTAACGCTATCCACCATGTCTTTGTTACGAGGAAACAAATCCTTTATGTCGTCCCCCAGTTCTTCTCGGAAAACCATATCTAAAAGGGCAGTTGGTTGAAGTCTCCATGTGCGCCTGGGGCGGTCGTATCCAGGGATGGCCAGTGTAACTAGCACAGGACAATGATCTGACTGAGTTCTGGCTAAATGCCTGGCCTCTGTAACCCCCAGGGCCAGATCTCTGGATAAAATACAATAATCAAGTTGTGCCCATGTGCCTGTGTAAGAGGTGAAGTGCGTACCCTCACGTCTCGTGGGATGTATGTGCCTCCAACTGTTCACCAGGCCTCCCTCTTCCACTATGCCTTGTATTGCCTCTCTCATCCTGGGATGATAGTGTATCTGACCATCCCTTCTATCTAACGTGGGTTGCACCGCTACATTGAAGTCTCCTCCCCAAATTATATGCCTCGCACCGATATCCAATATCTTCCCCATAGTAGTGTGAAAAATTCTGGGGCGTCTGTATTTGGCGCGTAGCAGTTAACAATGGCAATTGTGTCACCTCCCAGCCTCCCCCACAACATCACATATCGTCCATCCTTATCTATCCGCTGCCCAAGTAGTGTGAAGGAAACTGCATGGTGTATCAGTATGGCAGTACCCCTAGCGTATGAGGAATAATTAGAAAAAGCTCTAACTCCCGCCCATTTACTTGCAAATGAGGGATTAGTCTGAGGGGGCATATGAGTCTCCTGCAATAACACCATGTGTACCTTTTGTCGATCGAGGTAGGCCAGTACTTGTCTACACTTTCGAGCATCCCTGAGCCCCCGGATATTCCAGGAGAGTATCGTTAATGTGTTCGTGGGACGTTCACCCATCAGTTTGATATATTTTGCGTGCAACATGCATTCTCAATGTCCGAAATGGCCTCCCTATCCACCAGCCTCCATCCCTGCTCAATAAGTTTCCTTGTACATCCAGCTCCAACAGCTCAATTAGCAATAGCATCCTCCCTCCCCCACCCACTCTGAAGTTCCCCCAACTCGCTAACAGTTCCCTCCCCCACCCAACTCCCCCGTCAATATCTTTAACCAACAGCAAGCATTCTCTTCCAAACAATTCCAAAACAAACACCCCATCCCTCCCCTCACACTTTAACACCAATGGTTCATTTCCCCCTTCCCTGCCCATCCCCCTCCCACTGAAGCAACCCCAATTTGCCAGATATTCTTGCCCACCTTCCATCCATCCCTCCCACCAACAACAGCAACTCCTTCCCAATGTCATAGTCCAACAGAGGGGTACACCCGTAGGGGAACAACATTAGAGAGTCACACAGCCACCGTCCCTCCTCAGGCCCCGGATTCTGTACGACCACTGGGCCCGATCTGAGGAGGGGCAGTGGTGCCCGGAATACGTTACCACTGAATCTTCATATTTGTCTTTATCTTGTGCACCATGAAGCGTCCCCAGTCACTCAACGCCTCAGGGTGGTACCACCAGCACAGACTCTGGCTATAGGTAAAGGTTCCAACTATAATGCGTAAAAAAGTCAAGCGACCGCATCCTCCGCTGGCAAGTCGTTACGCTGCGCCGGGCCTTGACCATTCGCCCCTCGTTGCGTCCGCTTCCATTGTCGGAGATAGTCCTCTACATGTTGTGGGTTGGTAAAAAATCGTTGTTTGCCTTGGTGCGTCACGCGGAGTCTTGCGGGATAAAGTAGCGCATAATCGATCTGCGCTGCTCGTAGTTTCTTTTTTACCTCTATATATTTGCGGCGCTCCTCTTGCACTAGCGGAGTGAAGTCCGGGAAAATCGAGAACGTCACGCCGTCATAATTTAGATTTTGCTTTGCGCGCGCAGCACGCAGGGCTGCATCTCGGTCACGATAATTCAGCAGTCTTGCTATTATGGGTCTTGGTGGCTGTCCAGGTTTCGGTTGAGGGCCCAGTGATCTGTGCGCCCGTTCTACGATGAATTGTGCAGAGAAGGCGTCCGCCCCAATGGCAGTCAGGAGAAGTTTTTCAATATAGTCCTCCATACGCCCTGTGTTTGTGGACTCCGGAATGTTGGTCACGCGAATGTTATTGCGCCTACTACGGGCTTCTAAATCTTCATTTTTCGCCGCTATTACCCGTAGCAGGTTGTCCATCCTTGTCAGTTGGGACGTATGACTGGCAGTGTCATCATCAATGTCCGAGATGCGTCATTCAGCCTCTTTTAGCCGTTCCTCGTGCTGATCCACTTTGTGCACTATTGCGTCCATTCTGGAGGACATCCTATCCACCTTATCCACCACAGTGGCGAATCCTTGCAGCATTTCCTGCAGGAATTTGGCGCATATCTAGATCCGCAGATGACGCTCCGCCGCTCGCCGTAGCCGCACCACGCGATGTAGTAGGGGCCGCGTCTTGTTTGGGTCCTCTTTTGGGCATCTCGAAGGTGATCTTCGACTGGCAAGTGTCCAGTTTCTCCATATTGTCCAGTATCAGGAGTGAGCACAAGTCTACGTTTGGTTTTTATAGGCCAGTTGTCAGGCCTGTCCTGGCGTCAGTATGGTGGGAACATTCCTCTTAACCGCCCTCTTGTAGTTAGCGGTCTCCCGCTGTCTGTACCGCTATGCTCCAATAACAGGGCTGCCCACTCCCGCCCTATATATTCAATTTGCAACTCCAAGTGTGCAATGGGCCACCCACGCCAGTGCTTCAGTGTATGATATATGTGCCGCTTAGGCCGCGCCCGCTGCCATATTCGTCCTGTCTCTGTCCACTGCCTCCAATTTGGCGCTGCGGGCTATGTTTAAACTTGACACGGAGTTTTGCACCTGGTTGCACGCGTGAGGCGATGTAGGCCCCTTTTCAAAGCGAGTGCAAGTGTGTGGGGTACCACTGTCAGTCTCACCGCGCCATTCCTGATCTGCTGCTCTTCACCCCTAGGACCATCCGGTGAGACCACAGTGGTGAGGCCCAAATTCGTCGCGGAGTATGCAGTGCTATAGTCTAGCCCTGTGACGCTATCCGACGCTGCAGCTTGCTGTGTGGGCCCTACGATCCGACCACAGCCTACGCCTTCCATCTCTGTTTGTCCCCGGTAGCCAGGAGTTCCAGGCACTGGCCGCCACCTCAATGTCCACTCTTTCCTCAGTCTTCTCCTATGCGAGCCATCTACATGTAGACCGCCTGTAGCGCGTCCGCATACACTGCTCTCACCAGTGTAGGGCTGCCGTGTTTTGGCTCACCGTTGTCCGCTTCCAGCCGCCCGGGCCTACCACCCTCGTGGCAAGCCGCGGACTCGCCTACCGCCGGACGCCGCTCGCCGCTCTTCCTTGGCTCCAGCGCCTCTCCCGGGGAAATCTATCGCATATCAGTTCTCAGGCTGTGGGCATCAGATGGGGACCAGATTTTCACCGAGGCCGGGGATAAAGGTCCTTCAGGTGCATGCCTCATTACGTCCAGCTGGCTGCCTATTTAGCAAGGATAATTGTAGGATATATGCTCCGGGCTGCGGGAGCCTCAACAGATGGCGGCCATTCCGCTTGTGCGCCCTCTAGCGCCCTAGAAGCTTACATTTAGTTGGGCGAGGGACCACCCCCGAGCAAACAGGTTATAGGTGTGCAAGGAATCATCCGTTGGGTAACCTCATTAAGACAGTCCATAACTTCTTCCTAAAGCCCAGTTAGGGAGAGGCAGGCCCACACCATATGAAACATTTTTGCTCCAAGTTCACCACATCTGGGACAGGTCACCTTGGCCGTGCTATAGAACCTATTGACTTTGCCAGGCCGGAGATAAGCTCTGTGCAATTTCTGAGTACCTAGCATGAGCATGTCTCCGCCACTTTGTTTCTCTTTTTTTTTCCAGGTAGCTTTTCACAACCCCACAATGTAGATGTTACCACTTACAGAACCAACATCACTGCCTTCAGCTCAGTCACCACCGTCAGCACGGACACCTTTACTGGAAGGCTCTGCTGAATAACTGCTTTGACCCGAATATATACGACTAGGTGTGCTATATACTTTCTTACAACAACCACTGCTGCAGCCTGTCGGCACCACAGGGTTTATGTAATAAATGTAAATTAGGGGAACATAAACTCTGCTACCACTTCCATCCCTGTCACAATTAGGCCTGGGCGGTGAACTCCGCTCCGTTTGCAGAGATTGCGGAGTTCTCTGCATTCCGCGGAGCTCGCAGAGTGCAGAAAACTCCGCTTCGCATAGTGCAGCTGAGTTTTTCTCCGCTCACGATCGCGAAAGGTAAGTTCACCATCACGAACAGTAAGTTCGTGAGCGCGAACGGTAAGTTTGTGAGCGCGAACGGTAAGTTTGTGAGCGCGAACGGTAAGTTTGTGAGCGCGAGCTGCCGCTCTGGTAGAATTTCTCCCCGATCAACAGGAATACCAGCGCAAACTGCAGTTCGCACTGCACTTCGCCACTCGCGGAACTTTGCAGAGTTTTTTGTAACTTCGCAGAGTTTTGCGCTACGCCTAGGCCTGGTCACAATGTCCTCCACTGTCCCCACTAAACATAGAAAGGGAAAAGTGTTGTGTGTGTTATGTATGAAGTAAGATGGCAACTGGAGAAGGAGCTCTTCCGTGAGCTCCCAGGGCCTGGTATCGCAATCTGCGCATATCCCCTTACTGGACATGCCATTCATCATCAAATTTGGGCGATAATGAAAGGCAAAGAACAGGCATGGTAGGAGAAGATCCCTAAAGTGCTCAAGCAACATAAACACCCTTAAAACAACCAGGAGAAATCATCCACCTTTTTAAGAATCACAGACCACAGAAATCAAGACTACATATCTCACCTATAGTTGCATGGAGATGATCTTTGATGAGGCGAGGGAAACGTAGAAAAAATAAAATGAAATAAAGCGAAGCCTATAAGAGCGACGAGAGCTGGAAAGGATATGAAGCGAGACAAGTCAAGCTTGGCTGACTGACCAATGCTGATGAAAACTTTACAATGATCACCCACGGTCCTGACTGCAGCGCTGACCACGATAAAAACAACTACACTTCAGCCAGCCAAGCTGCAGTAAGTGGCAACTCTCAGTCACATTCAGAGTGTGCTCTCTCCTATATCGCTGCCCAATCACACTGAGGAGATTGAGGTGTGCAATCCTCTCCATAGCACTCAGCCAACTGAATCTCCTCCATTTGGGCCTGTCTTCCCAATGCTATTTGGTTGGGGAACGTGTAGGTTGCCAGTCTCTCTAACCACGTAATTCCTAATCAGCGGAGAGATCACTCCTGTACGGGGTTTAGGGGCGCGGCATAACACAGAGCAGTACTGAGGAAGACCCACACAGGCTAATTTTAGCAGCAGCATGCAGGGCACAGAAGAAGAATGTAGAGAAGTCAGGGCTGAAACATGAATTCGCCCAGGACCTCGAGTGCTGCACAAGGAGCACCCCATTCCTCTCCTCTTACTGCCCTCAGCCATTTTCTCATAGCCTCTGCCTTTTGGTAGCGGCATCTCACAATTAAAAGAGGAATCTTCCTTTGACGACATGAGCATGAAAATGGATTACTCTTTGTAGAAAAGTAAATTACAATAGGACTATCTACAGCATAGAGGTGGAGACCACTGTTTTTATTGGTAGGGGAACAGAAGGGGTGTCTTCTGGAGATCTCAACACGGTCGTCTAGGGGCATAAATATCAAAAGTGGGCTACATTACGATGCTCTCAAGGGATAAAAAAAATAATCAAAGGAAGACTCTAAACAATTCATTGCGAGGCAAGGGCTTAACCAGATTATGAAAGTAAACCATCCCTACAGTAGACCCTCCTGGTAATAGTTATTTTCCAGATAACCGAGAAGGAGGGCAAGTAAGTAGACTGAATCTAGGTTAGAGTGGTAATTTTCAGCTGAAAGGAATGGAGACAAATGTACTAAGAAGATGTCAGGGTAGATGCCTAATGAACAGCAAGAGCAAAGAAAGCACCCTCCTCTCTCTGCCCTGAACAGAACTATGCATGAAGTCTACAAATCGAATGGAATGTGGGTTATTATTGATCTTACTGTAGAATTACATAGAGACACAATAAGTAGTCCCACCATTAATAGGGGACAGTAGAAGTGCAGGGCGGATCCTATTTGAGGTTTTTGATCTCTCTGTGGAAAAGTGCGTTTATTGTCTTGCCATTCACTCAGCCATTTTTTCCACCTTTTTGTGCTGTGTCCTTGTAACGGACTTTCCCTCTGTATCACAAAGACTCTGGAGCTCAAACCTTTGACCTGTTGCATTCCTGCACGGACACTCTGTTCATGCTTTGGCCTGACACTGATTGACCAGCCCATGCTACATGGAGTTTCCCAGATGTTTATCGTCCTCACCGTTACCTGTGCTTATCAGATTAACCTTTGTTTGACATGTAATCATGCTATGCCCTGCAGTGCCATCTAAATCAGATTAACCTCTGTGAACTATGTAATTATAATGTTTTGCCCATATCCTGCTAAAACCCCAAAGGCTGCTCACCTGCTGACACTCCAGATTTTTAGGAATGTAATTGATGCAACTCCCCTACATGCCTGGGGCAGGATAGAGGGTATATAAGGTGCAGAACCAAAGCACTAAGGCAGGCTGCCTCATTCAGTTGCTAAGGCTTCTGTGTGACGTAGTCTCACTCATTTGAGGTTAATAAAGATGTTCTTTTATATTTCAGCTTCTGTGCCAAATTCTTCTTTGTAAGGTTTAAAAGGACTAAGTATCAGTGGGACCCCTGAGAAGGTTTCTATTTTCTACAAATGGCGCTCCAACATGGACCTCATCAGAGAAGTGGCTATCTGAGGGAGTGATCTTGTCAGGAGACAGAAATCTACTGTGGAGGACAGGACAGGCCTCTACTAAGGAGGTACTCTGTGCACGGAGATTCTGGGGATTCTCTGTCTCTGCAGCCCAGTATATTTCTGATCTTCCTGATTTTGATCCTCCACATGATGTCACCCCTGACTGAGAACCTTTTTGGCATGAGTATTCTAAAAAAGACCGTTAGGTCATTTAGAACATGGCTGTTAGAATTTGGACAACCATTTGTTTGGTAAGAGTCGTTCAGCGGCACTTGCTGTTGGTTTTGATGCCTTTGTTTGGTAAGGTAGTTTAGTAACACTTACTGTGGCTTTGGAATTTTGGAATTTGTGTTGGCCAACTTTAGATTTGTATGGGATAGATATGTAAATTGCAATTTATGTAGGCAGGTAATGAGGAGATTTTTCTCTATTTTGAATGTTTGAACGGTGCAACGTACGAAGAGTACCTTAAGCGCTACTTTGATTATATTATTTGCATATTCTGCAATATTTTTGGCATGCCTGTTTCAAGCACACATCGGAGAATGTATCCCTTTTTGGCGGTATAGTCCGATATGAATTGAATTAGCCGGCTCCCCTGAGGGAATAGCTAGATAGGTTTAGGTATAAAAACATATTTCGTCCTTGGTGATTCTGTATCCCCATGGAATTAAAATATGACAAAAATACAAACAAGGATCCTTTTCTGCGCACGTTTATAAATGGAGATATGCAGAGCGATTTTTTTGGTGTTCTGCCAGACAAAGCTAGTGAATTGAGTGTATTTTGGCTTCTTGGAAATAAAGCAGTCTGTTTGGTTATTTTTGCAGTCTTTTGGAATACTATTGAGAAGCGCTTCTTGTAAATATGACTTACAACTAGTATTTACAAATGGTTTGGTTTAATTACAGTCTGTGGACTGTCCTTTGTTTCTGTCCTAAGTGTTGATCTGTGGGTTAAATGTGTGTTTAAATGTCT
This sequence comes from Lissotriton helveticus, assembly GCF_964261635.1. Taxonomy (NCBI): domain Eukaryota; kingdom Metazoa; phylum Chordata; class Amphibia; order Caudata; family Salamandridae; genus Lissotriton; species Lissotriton helveticus. The sequence continues at coordinate 1,191,458,633 of NC_136069.1, forward strand.
ATGTGGTTTGTGGTTTTCCCATTAGTGCAACTTCTGTAAGTAAATAGCGATTGCGCTATTTATGAAATAATGGCTATTAAACGCGCTGTATTGTGTGTCCTGAGTGTTTGACCCCTTTCTGTATATGTCTGAAATGAGCTCAATCTGTGTTTGTGGATTTTCTTGTTGTTTTCAGTCTGTTATGCAAAATGTCTTTTAATTAATATTAAATAGAAATTAAATAAAAATCCAGAAATGAACCATATGATATGCTAAATAATTATATGTTACTATTTAATTTATAGAGTATGCAACTATGCACATGTACAAACTGCTGATGCTTAAAAGATAAAATTCGAATTCACATTCAATAGGAATAAAAAAAAAATGGCCTCAAAAACGAAACTGTGTGTATTGCAATAAATAAACTAACAGCATTTTTCTTAGATACATTGTATTAGATATTAACAGGTAAACACATCTGAATAAATTGGATGTTGTTTGAGGAACTAAACATATTATAGAACATGCCTTTTCTTAAAGCCTTTTTTTTTTATATAAGCACATTCTTGGTTCTGATGCTAAAAAAAAAATTGTCCTTTTAAAAAGTGGCGCAAAAATTTGTCATGTTTCAAGTTAGGCTTCTGTGCTTAGGCTTATGAATGAATGTGTCTAAATATGATAGGCAAGAGATGCAGCTTGCTTTTCATGTGGAATTATCAAAAATGATTGTTTTTTTATTTTTATTAATTATGAAAAGTTATAAAGAAAATAAGTGCTTTTAAATTCGTTTTTTAAATATTTGTAAAGCTTAATACTCATACTGTGACCTCCTAGTATTCAAACTAAATTTAAGTTGTGTTGTACTGCATAATGAGGACATTTGCATGTGAACTATCACTCTGCGCAGGCGTAAAAAACTCATTTTTAGAAAGGTATATATGATTATTTTCAATTTCTAACTCCTGGGCTACGTAATGAACATTCTGATAATGAATATTATGCAAAAAAATTATAGGATATTCAATTTTAAGTACCCCAAATATAAAAGTAGAAATTGGGTAAAATGCACTATTTAAACAGCATTCTTTCCATTTAGAGTAGCTTTTAAAGTGCCTTAGGCTTCAGTAAATGCATACATTTAGGTATAAAACAAATAGCTGACCTTTATATTGCTGCAAAAGTATACTGCACACTGTTTATAATTGAAAATATGTATACAAAAAAAAACAGCAGAAGTTATTAAACTGACAAACAGGGGAATGGGTCAGTTTTCTGCTTTAACTGTGACTTTCAATTAGGGAAAGCTGCATTCGCACACAAAAACGGACTGGGAAGAGTTAAAAGTCAGTTCTATATTTAGAAGCCTAGCATGGCTCCCAGAGCAAGGTCTGCTTTGACATTTTGACCTCTCAAACTTTTTGAAAGAAGACAGGGGAGAGAAGGAGAAGTTTTTTGGCAAAAGCAGGCACTTTATGTACTTATATGATAGAAAACTATATAATGGTATATGTGAACTTTGATTAACAGGTAGCTTAAAATTGTATACAGCACTAATGCTTTTAGTCTGAGGATTACTGTACAAAAGCTGAAGCAATGAAATTTAGTTTGACTTCATGTGCCCTCATGTGTCACTTGTACATTTGCTAAAAGGGATTGGGGTTTGGGTATTCGTGTGTTTTTTTAGTTCTCTCAAAAGTGCTATGTACCTCCTATAACTTTGTTTATGGCCAATTGCTACAAATAGGGGTTGATAGTGTTGACAGAAGTGAAACCTGTTTCAGGTTTCCAACTGTCAAAATAGGGGGAAGGAAACTAGCTCCCCTCTACAAATTAAGGCCAGGTAATATGCATGTTGCTCTCTCTTTTTCTCAATTTTGTTTTAGCCTGTCTAAGCTGTCTGTGAAACTGCAGGTTCCCTGTGCATAAAGTGCATGACACCTGATGGCTTTGCATGTTTTTTGTCTTCTATGCATATTTTTTGTTTTTTCCTTTTTATGCTTTTACTTTTAATGTTATTACAAGCTCCTCTACAATGCATCTTACTCAACACCCGTTCGGTCCACAGACACGCCATTGACCTCTGGAATCTACTAGACACCATCTCTCCGGACGTCGCCTTCCTTACAGAAACATGGACATCACCATTGCCATCCCGGAAGACTATAAGATCACACGCAAGGACCGTACCGGACACACAGGAGGAGGAATCGCTATCGTCCATAAAAAATCAATCCACATCTCAACCAGCTCTGACGTCAACCTCGCCAACTCTGAACACCTTCACTTCCAGATCCACATCGACCCCAAGACCACACTCAGAGGCACCCTCCTTTACAGACCACCAGGACCCCGCTCAAAATTCAGTGAAGACATCACGGACTTCATCACCCCACACGCGCTCCCCTCCAAAGATTACATCCTTCTGGGAGACCTCAACTTTCACCTTGAAAAGAACAACGACCGCAACACCACCACCCTCTTGGACAACCTCGCCAACCTCGGACTTAAACAACTGGTCACCTCCCCCACCCACATCGCAGGTCACACACTCGACCCCATCCTCACCTCCAGCAATCATGTATCCTTCAGCCACACTACGGATCTCCTCTGGACTGACCACAGCTGCGTTCACTTCACCTACAACAAGCCGAAACCCACCAACCACCTCCAACCAACTCTGCAAAGAAACTGGAACAAAGTCACCATCGACCAGATCTCCTCATCGCTCCTTCTAAACACCCCAGCCCACTCTTCTAACCCAGACCAAGCCGCCGCCAACCTCACCCTATGGTTATCCAACACCGCCGACATCCTAGCACCACTGAAAAAACGTCAAAGCAAACCTGGCAGCAAGAAGGCCTCATGGTTCAACGAGGATCTTAAGAAGTCCAAGAAACTCTGCCGCTCCCTTGAAAAGACCTGGAAAAAAGACCCAACCACTAGCACCAAGGACGCCTTCAAAAACGCCACCCGCACACACCACCAACTAATCCGAAAGGCCAAGAAAACAGCACTCAAGGATCGACTAGACAACAACGCCCACAACAGCAAGGAACTCTTCAACATCGTCAAGGAATTTACCAACCCCTCGGCCAACTCCAACGACATCACCCCTTCTCAAGCCCTCTGCGACTCCCTGGCTTTATTCTTCCACAACAAAATTGCAGACATCCACAACAGCTTCGACAACGAACCCGGAGACCAACCCACCCAACCATATGATGAACATACTCCCCCCCTTGAACACTCTTAACGACTGGAACCCAATCTCCACTGAGGACACCATCCGCCTGATGAACTCTATCCACTCAGGATCTCCCACAGACCCATGTCCTCACCACATCTTCAACAAAGCAGACTCCGTCATAGCACCGCACCTCCGAGACGTCATCAACTGCTCCTTCAACTCCGGCACCTTCCCGGAAAGCTGGAAACACGCTGAACTCACCGCCCTTCTGAAAAAACCCACAGCGGACCCCACCGAACTCAAAAATTATCGCCCCATATCGCTCCTTCCTTTCCCAGCCAAAGTCATCGAGAAAGCTGTCAACAACCAACTCTCCGCTTACCTAGAAGCCAACAAATCCCTCGACTCCTCACAATCTGGCTTCCGAGCAAAACACAGCACTGAGACCGCCCTCATCGCAGCAACAGATGACATTCGAACTCTACTGGACAATGAGACACAGTCGCCCTCATCCTCCTCGACCTCTCTGCAGCCTTCGACACAGTATGCCACAGCACCCTTTTACAACGCCTCAGAAACATCGGAATACAAGGAAAAGCACTTGAATGGATCACCTCGTTCCTCACCGGAAGAACCCAGAGAGTCCGCCTTCCACCATTCAAGTCCGAGGCCACCGAAGTCATCTGTGGCGTACCACAAGGATCCTCACTCAGTCCCACCCTCTTCAACGTATACATGAGCCCCCTTGCGGCCATCGCTCGCCAACACAACCTCAACATCATCTCCTACGCGGATGACACTCAACTGATCCTTTCTCTCACCAAGGACCCCAGCACCGCCAAAACCAACCTACACGAAGGAATGAAAGAAGTTGCTGAATGGATGAAACAAAGCCGTCTGAAACTGAACTCAGATAAAACAGAAGTCCTCATCTTAGGCACATCCCCCTCTGCGTGGGACGACTCTTGGTGGCCGGAAGCCCTTGGAAAAGCTCCCATCCCGACAGACCACGCACGGAACCTAGGCGTTATCCTGGATTCTTCACTCTCAATGAACAGACAAGTCAACGCCGTATCCTCATCCTGCTTCAACATTCTTCGCATGCTCAAAAAAACATTTCGCTGGATCCCCACCGAAACCAGAAAAACAGTCACCCATGCTCTGGTCACGAGCCGACTGGACTACGGTAACACCCTCTACGCAGGCACTACCGCTAAACTCCAGATGAAACTCCAACGAATCCAAAACGCCTCAGCCAGGATCATATTAGACATCCCGCGTAACGAACACATCTCTGGCCACCTGAAAGACCTCCACTGGCTACCCGTCAATAAGAGGATCACTTTCCGACTGCTAACCCACGCACACAAATCACTCTACGACATCGGACCAGAATGCCTCAACTCACGACTGTCCTTCTACACCCCCTCCCGCCAACTACATTCTTCCAGCCAAGCCCTCGCCTCTGTACCCCGCATCAACAAGACCACCATGGGAGGCAGATCCTTCTCATACCTGGCAGCTAAAACATGGAACTCACTCCCCACCTACCTTCGCCTTACCCAGAACCACCTAGCATTTAGAAAGCAACTTAAAACGTGGATATTTGACAAGTAATCCTCCTCTCCCCCCTAAGCGCCTTGAGACCCTCTGGGTATGTAGTGCGCTATATAAATTATCTGACTTGACTTGACTCTGTGTTGTGAGGGGATGGTCATGACGATGCCCATCGCTACGCAATAGTTGGTTGGACTTGTTCTGGTTACTAAATTTCACAGATATGATATTTCATGCTGTAAACATGACAGACAACACTTCACCAGTGTATGTCTATTTGGCTATAATGGTATTGAAGAAAAGCAAAAGAGATATACAGGATTAAAAGTGTGTCACCTGCAGTTAGCTATGTTACTGCCCCTTCCCTTAAGGAACGGGCAGCCCTTGATTAAATGTTCCCTGATTGGACCCTAAGGAGGAACTATAATTCTGCGGCTCTTGCTAAAGGTTACCTAAATTTTTCTCATGATATCGCACTAGTTAATCCTGTTCAGCTTCCTAGGTAGTGTATGATTTTGTTCCTTAAAGGAAACCAAGTTTCATTTTCCACGGGGAAGGAACTGCAACAGTAGCCGAGATTACAGTATATGGTGTAGCGGCCGGTGGTAGATTTAAAATTTGTGTACTACTTTGGTCTTTTGTGTATCACCCGTACTCTTGGTGTTGTGTCACATGCCGGACTATCACCCAAGTAATTTCTTGTTCTTCCTATAGATTTTTCTTTTTGCCGCTTCTCCCCTGATCGATGTTGCATTGTGCCTAGTTATTGGGGATTTTAACTGTGTCCTAGTCCCATTCCCTTTCCCGTATTTCTTTCACCATTCAGCCCTTTTATTATTGTTGGTGTATTGTTCAAGTTCACACTCCCAGACTGCAGTGATGTACCAAGGACCCCCATATTATGTATAATTCCCTTTTGTATGACCAGACTAGTTTTCAAGAATTTTCTTTAGGCCCACTTCGATGTTTTCCAGTCTGACTGTCAGGGTAGAGATGGACTGGTTAACTGACTCAATGCTGTAGTAAGACAAGTTTTCCACCTCAATAGGAGATACCTTACGTTTATTTTTTTTAACATGACAAATTTTCAATGCCTATTTTAATTTATTTTTTTACCCTTTTGTTCCTGCTGTTTCGATTTTCTGTGGAATCAGATGTGTTCTAATCATGGAAATGCCAGGACTCTCTAGTTCTTGTCTTCCACATTTGATCATTAGCCTGTGTATTGCATAGTGCACCTGATGCACAATTATTAAAGGGCGGTATCTACATGTCCATGATAATCTGTATCATGCGTTTTCCTTTTTGAGGTGTTCTAGATAAGGAATGTAGGAACACACAGATGTAATAATTCAAAAGATGTTTACCCCATTAGACAATGCCACTATGTGTGAGGACACGCATTTAGATAGAATTCCCTTGTAGCTACCTACCCTTAGATGGCAGAGGATATGCTCTCACATTGAAGTTAGTGAGGATAATGAAGGGTATCCAATTGAAGAGACTAGAAGTACTGCCTTTGCCTTTGTAGCCTATGAGAGGGACAGTGCATTCTAGATCAGAGTAATCCCATGGCGTATGGACACTCCCTCGCAGATTGCAGGCCACCTTCTTGCAGTCACATAGTTAAATACAATGAATTGTTTTTGCGTTAATTTGAAGAAAATAACTCACATTTCCTACATCACTAGGTTCTGCGGGATCTTCCAGAGTAAAAGGAAGAGTCATAAAACCCTGCAGAACCGTGATAGAGAGGAGTCCTAACTCCCATCAGTGACCGCTACAAATGAGGGGTGGGCGTCTTGGACCTACAGTCCCAGCACCCAGAAAGTAGCAAGGCTGGACAGCGATCGCCAGCGAGTCATCAATGACATCTCCAAAGCATTGTGCTTGCTCCATCAAACGGCGTTGGACATCAGAGAAGAAGGAGGAGCTGGTTCCCTGTTTGCCATAGAACAAGAGTTTCAGTGCAAAATGAGTGAAAGAAAAGGATCCCTGTTGTTGACGGCAGGGCTGGTTTGAGGCTTCAATTTTCTACCGGTCATGTGCTAGTAACCTCTGACAGCGAGCGGTCCCTTGAGCCCCTTGGCCTAAGTTTAAGCCACCATCTTCCTTTCCTTTGTTCCAACAGAAGGGCAGTGCACCGGAGGATCTGAGATTGGCAAAAGGTACTACACCTGTGATACCTATGTTGAAAGGAAAATTAGAATGAAAGAGCAGCCCGAGTGTCCTCTGACACTGAATAACAAGTGTTGGAGCCTGAGAGTGTTGCTGAACGTGAAAGTCTATTGCTCTTTCCTGATTAACAGTACTTGGGTCTGCACGATATGATCAGCGCCCACGACCAACGAAGAGCACGATATCTGTAGTGCCTGCCGCAGAGGAGAGACACTGGTGCCCTGCCGTGAGACATTGAGACTTTCGAGTGAGTTGTGAGTGTTTGCCAGGAGGGCACTCCAACAGATACTAAGAAGCACTATTTTCCTGGAAAGGCCTGGATCGAGAGGCCCAACACGGAAGAAAACAATGGATGCACGATAGAAGCCTACCAAAGAGGCTTAGAACGGACTTTGGGCACAGTTGCACAAGCGTGATGAACATTGTAATTTACTGAAAATGGTTTCGCTTATGGCGAAAGGAGGGTCTGTGGAAAAGTGCGTTTATTGTCTTGCCATTCACTCAGCCATTTTTCCACCATTTTGTGCTGTGTCCTTGTAACTGACTTTCTCTCTGTATCACGAACACTCTGGAGCTCAAACTTTTGACCTGTTGCATTCCTGCACAGACACTCTGTTCATGCTTTGGCCTGACACTGATTGACCAGCCCATGCTACATGGAGTTTCCCAGATGTTTATCGTCCTCACCGTTACCTGTGCTTATCAGATTAACCTTTGTTTGACATGTAATCATGCTATGCCCTGCAGTGCCATCTAAATCAGATTAACCTCTGTGAACTATGTAATTATAATGTTTTGCCCATATCCTGCTAAAACCCCAAAGGCTACTCACCTGCTGACCCTCCAGATTTTCCATTTGTTTAGGAATATAATTGATGCAACTCCCTTACATGCCTGGGGCAGGATAGTGGGTATATAAGGTGCAGAACCAAAGCACTAAGGCAGACTGCCTCATTCAGTTGCTAAGGCTTCTGTGTGACGTAGTCTCACTCATTTGAGGTTAATAAAGATGTTCTTTTATATTTCAGCTTCTGTGCCAAATTCTTCTTTGTAAGGTTTAAAAGGACTAAGTATCAGTGGGACCCCTGAGAAGGTTTCTATTTTCTACATCTCTATATCTCATCTTTATGCCCCCTCAAACGCATCTCCCACCCATAAACCTGTAATTGTGCACGGAAATTTGATTTTGATTTGTATTCCCTCCTGCTTATCTAACGCTTGGATATTTGAAGTACTACTTCATGTGTCTTTTCTGGATCTTATTAGTCTTTGCCACACCTTTTTAAACTTTTGTTTATCAACGTATGACTATTTAACATTTTTATGTGTGATTACAGCTACGTACAATATTTCTATGTACTTTTATGGCCTATTGTTTTTAGACCGAATAAAGTTATATTGAATTGAATTGAGATAGTCTCACCAGACCTCAAACTCCCATCATGCCAGGACCGGTATCCACCACAACTGATAGTAGATTATCAAAAACTGAACACAAGATCTCCCTGAAACACTCATCTAAGATATATATTACAGTACAAATGAAAGAATTGTGACAATTGATCGTCTTTTCTTTAGCCACTGTACGATGGAAAGAAACACTATACACATGCCTTTTAACAAGGCAACCGAAATATCCCATGGCCTCAAACTCGCAATCCCTCCCTCCCCCTTCTTCAATAATGAGGCAACAATCTCCATCGACAAAAATAGCAATGTTCTAATACAGGATTCAGACAAGAGCCTAGAAATCTTAGGTGGACTATTCCACCTGTTAAGAACACTAGTTCAGAAGCACATCAGAACTTGCTCAATGCTCAGCGACATCATGCACAGCTCCACGGGGGCCCGGACTCCCCGTGCCATCTTTGACAAATCCATAGAGGCTTGACTCATTGCAACAACACCGCACCTAATCCACCCAACCCAACTCATCCACAGGAACACTTCACACTAAATCTATGATCATCCAAATCAGCCCGTCTCTACCGAACATCAGCGAACCAACCCAAGCTTCCATCCCCCCACCATGGGCAGGGCTGAACAAAGATTCTTCATTCCTTCTCCTCAGAGACAGCGACCCAACCAAAAGCCCTCAGCCATGCCTTAAAGAAGAACTTAATCAATCTGAAGCTTTTTCACTTGTAAGCACACATCCATATGGGATTTCCACACGAAGCCATGCATCCCCTCAAGCCGTAGGGGAGTGGCGGGCCCACACTAAGCAATGCATCCCCTCAAGCCATAGGGGAATGGCAGTCCGATTACTGATAACCCTCAAAAAAGACTGCAGCCCTTACCCCACCACTCAGAAGACCCATAGCCTTAGGAACCTCCCATTTTGAATGGGAGTCACACATTCTCCTTATACAGAGTATCCCTATGACGAAACCAGGAACTGAACACCCCCCACCACATTTGCAGACCAACAAGTGGAGAAGTGTGGCTCACTGGTTAGAGGAGGCAGACCTGGAAGCAGAGGTAAGCCCGGGACCAGGGTTCAATTCCCGGCTCGGCGGGGTCTTGAGTCCTAAAAGTCCATGGACTCGACAATTCTCGCTCCGGTGCCTAATCGATTCATGGGTTCACACTCTGCGACTCTGGGCAATAGATTGCTTAATCTCCACAACGGCCCCTCGCGGCGGGATGCCTGGCTTTCACCTTGCGGATACCCTGCCGGGGTATCTCACAGGGGAATACCAGGACGGGTTCCCTAAGCAAGCGCTTAGAAACCAGTGGTGATTTGCGCTATACAAATCCATGTACATTTACATTTACATTTACAACAGCATGCCCAGATAAGGCTCCCTATGAGATAGAGCTGAACTGCTTGCCCATAAACACTACTCCATCACAGGCTCACTTTAACCACCTTGAGCACAAAGTCGACAAACCGAGCACAGAGTTGAAAGTCATCCTAACTAACCTGAACATGGTCTTACTCACATTACATGAGACATAGACACACTTGCAAAATATGATTATACCTATACTAGACCAACAACTTCCCATTCCACCATGGACATTGACCTCAGCACCACCAGTCGATCCAAGAGAACTCCAATTCAGCTATCTGTGATCGAGATTGAAGCCCTACTCGAATCCTAAAAGGAGAACCTGCTGACCAACGCATTTCCATCTAATAACATACAGACTACCAAGAACAACATCACAAGAAAACCACAGCTGAAAAGGCAGGGCATGCACCCAAATAACTTGTTTTTAATCCCACTAATCTTGGATCTGGCAAGTGTACCCGCCCCCAATGACTGGCCTAAAATGCATGCTGCACAACTGCAGATCAGCTGCCAAACATGCCACGGACATAGCAGAAGCAATTATATCACAATATATAAACATAGCACTACTGACTGAAACATGGTTAAATCACTCCTCTACCCCACTCATGGATATCCTAGTCCCAACAAACTGTACCATAAAAAGGCTTGATCGCCCGCTAAGAAACAGCAGTGAGGTTGCAGTGATCTATTGGAACTCCCTTCATATTCTTACCTTCCCAGTGGTTAACCTACCCTGACATGAATGGATGAGAATCAAACTTCTTACAGCAAACTGGTCACTAGCAAAATTACAACTATGTTCCAGCCACTAGGGGATAACAAAGCCTTTCTAGAGCAACTATTGGAAACAAGCACAGTTCACTCCATGCAACACCCTAACCCCATGTTTCTAGGTGACATCAGCCTCCACTGCAAACAATGAAGATGTAGTAGGGCCTACCCTAAAAATCGTCTGCACTGATCGAAACCTAGGGCAAGGATGCACAGAACAGAGGACCTCCAAAGTGCCCACTCTGGATCTCATAATATCTAAGGACGGCGTCCTGTGCATCAAATACAACATCTTGATACAATGGTCTGATCCCCACCAGATCATATTCTACCTTACAGCATCCATAAAAAAAAATGTAAAGGTCAAGGAGTCAAACCCAAACAATGGATAAGCGACACTAGAAACCTAAACAGAGATGATCTACCTGTACTGTGCAGAGAAACCTCATGCTGCCACATGAGGTAAGTGACAGGAAAAAACAAACTAATCACTACAACCGGACAATGCGAGAAGTAATGGATGTGGTAGCCCCAGTTCGCCTAAAAAAATACAAATTGTCCCACCCCTGAAACAACCAGAGCATTAATGATTAAAGGAGAAAACTCAGATTAACAGAGAGGCTATGGAGATGAGAACCTTCCACAACACATCTGAAACAACTATGGAGGAGAAGAAACAACTACAAGAAGATAATAAGGAAAGCTAAAACATCCTACTTCAGATTGTAACTCAATAATTAAAAAAAAACGACCAGGTAATCTCTTCGAAGTCATTACAAAAAGAAGAACGGTTGACTATAAGCTTCTTTTACTTATGATTGTCGTCTCTTACTTTGATAATAACATCTTATTAGGATAACTTAAGGATTACCAGCATTTTTAATATAAGAGTTTGCTTTAACCGCTTGACAGGATAGAAGCGGGCAATTTTCTGTTTGGTTTTTCCATGTCACTCTGTATTGTATTTTGGATTGCAATAGAGTTATGCACATATTAAAACACTTTGGGAGACATCATTTCTCCTGGATATTGCCAAACATGTTTAAAGAGCTTCGATATTTGAATTTTGGACTTTTTCTGTGTTTTTTTTTTAGATTAGTCATATTAGACTGGAAACTTAGTATCACTACTGATTTTTTCTGCAATCTACCCCCGGCTTTTTTCTTTCAAGGCCTATTATAGCCTGGGGTACACTTACCCTATAGTTCTACACAGCCTGACATGGAACTTTGACCGCTTGGTATTTCATCCCTTTTACACTTCATGTAAGAAGTTTCACTAAGGTGTTAGTTTAATAGAGTTGCTGCAGTCAAACCTTTTGCTAGTTATAATCCATTCTACTTGGACTCTCCGTTAGTTTCTAGACCTTCAATTTACATCGACGCGACTGTGCCGTCCGACAAAGCCTTTATTCATTTATCCTGGTTATAGTGGGTGGCGTCTCACGGACTATTCGGGACTGCAAGTCATTGTAGGTCAGTATGCTGCTACAAATACTTCAATACTATGCACTATATACCTTTCCATATTAGTTAAGTAGAGTCATACTGGCTTTTCTTTTCCTTTATTATTTTTATTAGGCTCCATCAGAAGCCTAGTTTATGCCTGTTATCTATTGATATTCTGCTTGCGCTGATTATCTGTCGAGCGAGCCATAAATATTCAAGACCAGGACTAATTCTTCAAATCTAATAAGGTCAGTTATGTCTACTTGTGTTCAACTTATTAAGTCATTTTCGAATTTATTATGCAGGTCAACAGGCTTTTTCAAATTACCGGTATAACCATTTTCACCATCAGTCTAGTTACTCACCTCTTTTGTTTTTGTAAACCTGGCCCATACGGATCACTCGATCTTCAACAATTATTGTCTTGATTTTATATACCTTGGTTACATTGACCACTGGAATCTTAATATTAATTTTTGTTCATTATTATAGTCAAATTACTTGGGACGCCAGATATATTATACTGCAGAGAAGGTTTGGATAGCACCTGGCCACGCACCAAGTTGGTGTTATTACTCAATTTTGAGGTGAGATTACAATAATTTTTTCAACTTTTATATTATGCTTCCCTGTCTGGTAGTGCCTGCCTTACCCGCCTTTTATCCCTTGAAAAAGAGATAGAGGGAACACGATGTTCAGATACTGACCCTGTCACACACATATTTGGGTTTTTGCTTTGTTCTCTCTTTATTCTCTTATGTCCTGAGTAGTTATGATTTTTTGATAAAGCTATCAATTCGGATTGAAAAGAGAATAGAATGTATAGAATGTGATTGCATAAATTATTTTCTTATTGCTCATAATATGTTGTCTTATGTTTTTTCTCTTTCTGTTATAGTCTAGTGGTGATCAAATTTTTCCAAATTGTATTGATTTGTTTGTTGGGCTTTTGATATTTTACCTCAAAGAACCTCCTTTTAAATAAAAAGAATTATGTTGTCCTAGGAACTTGAAAACACATTTTTCTTTATGAGCGGATGTCCGATGTGTATATCTCTTTCTTCTTTAATGTCATTCATGATAAAACCATATAGCAATGTTTTCCTATTCATTAGCTACAGTTGCATAAACATGAGTTTGCCAAAATCATGAAACATTTTATGATTTTTTGACACATTGGAATTTGCTTTCCCTCTTTGTAACACTGGTGTCGTTTTCTATGTTATATGCAATTGTCTATTATATTGTGCTTTGTGATTGTTTATGTGTATTTATATATGTATTTATTGGCTGTTTTGACAAATACTCTGAAGACAAACTTGGTCCTCATATTTATCCTTCTTCTTTGTGCATAGTTGTTTATGTAGATATCAATGTTGTGATTAGGATATTACGTTTTTATGTTCTTTTTTATTTCTCCTTTTTCGATTCCTCTCTTCTTATGTATTCTTGTCTCGCGTGATATTAATATTTGGTTTCTGTATCATTTCAGCCCTGATAATGTTCTCTGATGGAGAACGAAACGCGTTGGCTGGATTTTAAAGCTCTTTTTTTTTATATTGAATTTACAATAAAAAGACACTCAAGTAAAAACAACTTGCTAGCTATTGGACTTTGTTTTTTCTGCGCACGCCTACCCAATTGTAATATATTTGAAGTCTTCAAACAGACCAGCTCCAATAATACCACAACCAGTAGCAACTCTTCTATAGCAAATGTAAACCATTTGCAAATGTTTTTCAAGAGAAAATAGGAAAAAGTGAAAAGTCACACTATCAACTCAACAATGAGTCACGATAGTGACTCAAATTCGCAACTCCTGCATTAAAAGCTTGCACTTATCAAACAGCCAATCCAAAATGACCAAAAAGTAATGCCATGTGGTGCCAATTCAAAGCATTTAGGGAGTACAAGATCCTATAGGTCAGAGCAATGATGAAACCAACATCGCATTTCAATGATCCCATCCCATCGACAATCACAAAGGATCTCAGAGTCTTTTAGGTGCGAACACCACCAAAACAGCTCTGAAATACGCTTCTAAACCGAGTCACGTTACTAAATATCAGGTCATCTATAAAAAGGAAGAACAATGCCCAATGTAATTCATTTTGTTGTCTACCCTATAAGCTGTTTGAACTGAACTGTGATTTGTGCTTGCAAATAATTCAACTACATGTTCTATCTTTAATGAAGAGGTTGCCTTCTGCATTTCGGTGCATTTCGCACAGTAGGTATCAAACACTTAACCTCCGTGCACCCATTCTGATGCCTGTATGTACGTATGGACTTGTACTCTACATACATGCACTAATTTCCATGTAGCATTCTCAGCATGTACCTATGTGCTTGTACTACAATAAAGCCCAACATAGCTGCTTGATCACTGCATGGTGGTCCTTGGTCATGGATCCAAAGGTACGTTGGAGGATTTAAACTTGGTGCGAAATTCTAAGAGTTACTTCAATAACAAAAGTCCAAACTACTAAATAGATGCAAGGCAGCTACAACTATTTATGAGAAAAATGACACATAACTAAAAACCAAATGAGAAAACACTGTTAATTTAGAATTTGGCAGCCGTGTTGCCAAATGTAAACTTGTTCACTGCAAAGATGGACATTCCTCCCCCTTAGCACCTCAACAGGCACCACTTCAAGGAGCAAACGTAACCATGGATGAAGGATCGCAATGTCATGCCTCCATGGCAGACTAGCCTATACTAATGTTATTCCTGAAGATAGACCACTAAAGGAAAGTCCATCTTCCGAAATAATACAGATGATGACCTCTGATATACTAGCAAGTTTACTCCTTTCTCCCTGTGTGTGTATGTGGGACCTCCCAGGAGTTTTTCCACCCTAGACCACCAAGGCTCACATTGCAGTAACAGACAGAAATAATGCTGGTGGAAATGGTGACCAAAGAGTTGTCTTTAAGTGAGTGCGCCTTCAGATGCAATTTCCACAGTGGTTTACTCTATCCAAAGGGTATTTCCAAGGGTGGAGCTTGTGGTGAGTCTGCTATCTGACATACCACATTGCTAGGCACGCTAAACAAGGTGTGGAACTAAAGAGGAGGAAGGAAAGTGCACCATTCTTTTGTCCATTTACTGACATCCTCTATATGAGGCCCTTTAAGTTTAAGTCCACAAATGACTACTTATGATTGGAGATGGTAATACTTCACAATTAATATGCACCAAATAACATACTGCTCTCCTAGAAAAGTTGATAAATGCATATTCTCTCACACACCTCTACTTGGAACAGTTCTGGTAACATGAAGCAACAGAGTCAAAATCTTGAAAAGAATAAAAAAATCGGGCTTGGCTTACAATCTAGTTAATCATATTGCAAAACCATGAACCCAAATGGATAGATTACCTATTTTCAGTTGTAGCTCGGTTATTACAGACAGCTGATTACTTTCTACTGCCAGTGGTTTATCCACAGAATCCTAAGGTTAAAAAAATAGAATAGCATCAACCAACTAGTAAGGTAGAATGAAAGGACACAATATGAATTTGAAAGCAATGCAAATTAAACCCACCTTTATGAACATGCATTCTGGGCTCGAATTGCACAGGTCAGACTCTTTTTGTTCTGGCAAGTCTTCCATATTTTTTTGTACTGCTTCAATAGACTGCTCTTGCTGGTCTTTTACTTGACTTTCATGGCATGCTACCTTTTTTGTAAACTCCTCAATACGAGCTAATAGATCAAGGTTTTCTAGTTTGGACTTCTCATTTGCACTCTTCATGTCAAGAAGATCTCCCTTCACAGATTCTTTTTCGGACACTGTAGCTTCCAATTTAGCCTTCAAAAGCTCATGTTCATTTGCGTAGTCCTCAATTAAAGACTTCAGCTCTGCAACATGGGCCTCCTTTTCTTCCTGAAGTCGCTCCAAGTCTTGTTGGAGGAGAAGGCACCTCTCGTTACTTTGGAAAACAGTCTGACTTTCTTTTTTCAGTCTAGCAATAGACTCATGTACAGCTTCAAGAATAGCTATGATGTCCTTATTTTCCTCTGGTGGCATGCTATCCATTTGCACCAGTAAGTCACTGAGGCGAGACACTATAAGTAATTTCTGCTGTTGCTCGTTTTCAAATAATGTGCTTACCTGCTCTTTTTCCGTAACAGCCAACTGCAGTTTGTCTTGCAGATCCTCAATTTGTGGCCCAGCTGTCATTGAATCTTCTCTTTCTGCTGCAAACCTCTTAATATCGCAAGACATTGTTGCTTTCTCTTCTAGAAGTTGTTCTACTTTTAGTTGAAGAGCCTGCACCTCAGATGCAAACTTTTCCTCAGTAAACAATTTTTGATGCTGTTCTTTTTCATATAATTTGCTTAGATGATCTTTTTCAACTGCAATCAATTGTAATTTATTTTGAAGATTCACACATTCTTCTTTATTGCTCAAAAAATAGTCTCTTTCTGACACGAGGTTCTCAATATCTTTGGTCAGTTTCTCCTTTTCTTGACTCAAATGTTCAAC
Source organism: Lissotriton helveticus (assembly GCF_964261635.1). NCBI lineage: Eukaryota > Metazoa > Chordata > Amphibia > Caudata > Salamandridae > Lissotriton > Lissotriton helveticus. The sequence goes on from NC_136069.1 coordinate 1,191,475,054, forward strand.
TTCAATATGAAGAGCTTGCACCTCAGTCAATAGCTTTTTCTCATTAAATAATTTCTGCCGCTGATCCCTTTCAAATACATTGCTTAGCCTTTCCTTTTCTTCACACAAATTTTCAACATCAATACAAAGCGCTTGCACCTCAGACAATATCTTTTCATCATTAAGCATCTTCTTCTGCTGATCTCTTTGTAATTCATTGTTTTCTTCATTTCCCAATTGCAGTTTATTATTCAAATTTTCAATGTGCTCCTTAACTGCCAAAGGACCATCTCTTTCAGACATGAACCTCTCAAAATCCCTTGATATTGCTTTCTTTTCCTCAATCAGCCTACCTACATCATCCTGAAGAGCTTGTATCTTAGACAGCAGCTTTTCTTCATCAAGTAATTTTTGCTGCTGGCCTTTTGCATACAAGGTGCTCAGTTCTTCTTTCTCTGCACTAACGAGCTGTAGTTTATTTAGTAATGTCTCAATCTGTTCCCTTAATGCCAAATCATCGCCTCTTTCAAATATTAATCCATCTATATCTCTTCGCATTGTGCTTTTTTCTTCATTAAGTTTTCCTACTTCCATATTTAGAAACTGGACATCAGAAACCAGATTGTCCCTCTCTTGCCTAACAGCTACAAATTCATTCTCAATTTCTGCTAATTGTTTTACATTTTGGTCCTTTTCTATTTCAGCTTCTTTTAGTTTTTCCACCCATTCCTCGCATTGTAACTTTAATTGATTATTATTTCGGGTAAGGGCTTCTGTATTCTGTTGCAGTTCTAAAACACATGCCTGTTCCCTTGTACAGATATCTTGGAGTTTAGAAAGTTCTTCACGGGAAGCTTCCAAAGAAGTAAGTAGATCAATATTTTTTAACCCAAGATTGTTGAGTCTTTCTTCAAGCTCTTTTAGCAATTCATCCTTCTGCTGTAAGGAAATGACAATTTCCTCATTTCTTGCCTGAAAGCCACTTAAACTTTGATTGATCTCTTCATAGTCAGCGTGCTTGGCAGATAACGATTCAATTTCTGCTTTAAGACTATTTACAGTTTCAAGAAGAGCATCTTTTTCATTGTAAGCAGTTCTGAGTTTTTGTTGCAGTTCCTGGAGATCTGTTGCCTGCTGCTCCTTCAGGGATTTAAATTCTCGACTGATCTTTCCTGCAGATTCCCCTAACTCATTCTGCAGTGTGACAAGAGTTTCTTTTAAGCTTTCATAGTTAAACACTGCATCTTCTTTCTCATGTAAAATTTGTTCACATTGTTCCTTGAGGACCTTAATTTCAAAAATCAATGATGCCTTTTCTTGTTCTGAATTGGACATTAACTTCTCCTTTAAATCCCAAATCTCTTTTTTATGCTGCTCTCTCAAAGCAAGAACTTCTTGATTGTGACTCTGTATCATCACTTCATACTTTTCATTTGCGCTATGAAGCTGAAACTGTAATGTTTCTATTAAACAACCACAGTCTTCCTTAGCAAGCTGTAGCTCATTGATTTTAAATTCTAAATCCTCCCGCTCATGAAAAAACTCATCTTTTAAGTGCTTGATATCCAGCTCAAGCTTTAATTTAACATTATTTGTGTATGTGAGTTCATCTCTTAAGATGCTAAGCTGAGATTTGTTTTCCTTTAAGACATTGTCCAAATGTTCCACATTTTCCTTTGCTTCGGTCTCCAAAGATGACACTGTTGGTACTTCTGTATTTTCTTTGAAGTTATTTTTATTTTCGCCTATCCCAGCTCTGAGGAGAATGATTTCCTGTTCATACTTAACATTATTTTCGGCCAACATTTCCTGAATACTTTTCTCTTTTGACAGAAACTGCTCCGTTATATCGTGTAGAAGTTTATTTACTTTTATTTTTTCTTGTTCATACTCTTTTCCGTGTGTTTCAAGCTGATATACTATGTTGGATACTTCTTCCTGATGGGCAGACCTCAGTTTAAGAAACTCATTTCTAAGATCAGCAATAGCTACCTGGTGATGCTCTTGTCCTTTACTTTCTAGATTTTGATCTTTGGTAGCAGCTTCCAGTTGTTTATTCAAATGTAAAATCTGTGCCTCGTAAGTGGGTCTCATTTGCTGAAGCTCTTTCTCCAGTCTTTTTATACTATCTTGCTGATTACTATGCAGTGCCATCTTCTCTTCAAGTTCTAATTGTTGTTCAGCCGACTCTTGCAGTTTTTGTTGGAGCATGCACACCTCGTCCCTGTGGCTGGATCTCAACATTTCAAGTTCATTTTTGTGACTTTCAATTTCCTTATGGCGGTCTGCACTTGATTTTTCCCATTTGTCCTGGAGTTCGACAGTCTTCTTTGCAGCTTCCTAGAGAAAAGCATACATAGTATCAGTGACAATAAATTATAGATTACAAATGATAACAGAAGAGAATATTAAAACAGCTTTAAACTGTGTGTTGGTTTTTAACTACCTAGATTTGCCAAGAGTAACTTAAAATAGTTTTACATTTGTACAAATAAACTGACTTTTTGGGGGATTCCTTCCTTTCTTGAGCTTTCTAATGGTTTTAAATGTGAATTATGTCCTACTAGACACCTATTAAATTTAGTTTTCTCTTCAATGGTCAATGATATCAATAGTCTAAAGCTGCATAATGTTACAGTATGACTAAGTAATACCAAGCAATACATTTCAGTTGTGAAATGTAGTTGATTGATTGTCTATAGCAGTGTTTCCCAAACTGTAGGTCATGAGCCAATTTTAGGTGGGCCGTGAAAGACCAAGCAATAAATGAAGTTGCCTTCAAATTCTGTATTTATCTTGTGACTTTTGCTGTACTTGAATGACAGGTCAAATGTCAGTCTATGTCTTCTGACAAATTGTGTGTACTTTTTTTAAACTCATAGATTTATGTTTAAAAGCTGCTCTCACTTTTCATTGAGAGAAAGAAAAGTAAGTGAATTAAGTGACATTCTTCCTTGGGTACAGATAGTGTGAAAGAAACTATGGCTGTAGGATGACCTTTTTTGTAACACACAACAAATCGTAACTATCAGTAAATGAACTGTACACATTCAGCTGTTTGGAAAGCAAAAAGTAAGCACATTTTTTGTAAGACTGACGTGTGATGGAAGCAAATATTTTAATAGGATCAAACAAAATCAAGGAACATTTACTTTGTGATGCGCAAAGGATATATTTTCTCTGAAACCAGATTTCCACACATTATCATTTGTGTGCAAATTTAATGACCATGTCAATGGGAAATGGGCTGTCTGTAAATGACAAAGCTCTATTTACATAAAAAACAACAACAAAGGAATCACGCCTCGCCCATTACAGCTTTGTGGGTTGAGAACGTTTGTCATGGTAAAAAGTAGGTCGTGGTTCTAAAAAGTTTGTTAACCACTGGTCTAGAGTGTAAGTCACAATATATTTTTTGTAACAAAATTGTAAAATAAAGAAAATACGCACCCGTTTAAATAAATGAGCTTATATTTATTTGTTAGAAATGTGTTTAAAACATTAACCAGGACCGTGAAGAGTGTTAGGAGCCATGTACAACAGACATAAAATGTAAGATCACTCTCAAATTGGGTAGAAAAAACCCAGAAGATTTGCAAAAATGCAGGACCCAAGTTTCAAAAATAAACTGGCTCTTCAATTATTTTGATTTATTTACTCATTTAGTTTTATGCAGCTTAAACATGGTCTGTTTTCACTACAGAGCTTTTAAAATAAAGAAGATGAAACATATTAGGTGAGGTAAGGTAACCACAATCAGATTGATTAAAACATTAACATCAAAATCTAGGTATGTTTGTATCATATTAGCTACAGGAAGATCCTTGACACGGTACAATTATAACATTGTGATAGATCATGTATAGATAACTGCACTATGACCCAAGTAGATTAGCTTGTTGGGTTTGTGAAGCTGAGAGTCTTGTTTATCTTTTACTGTAGTTATCGAGTAAAAAGGCATAAATATTTAGCAGCTAATGGATCAATACAAATCAAGACAAACAGTGTAAGACATGTTGGCACACAATAGATAAAGCACTAAGAAACAGATGTAGAGCGGTCATTATGATTTGCCTTACTGTACAGGAACAATACATTTAAGTGTGTTGGGGATAGACAGCGTTTAGGGCAGTTTTAAGTCTGTTAAGTGCTTGACTAGCTTTCCATAGAGGAAGCACAGATGGCAAATTTAGTGGAAGCGAGTCTGCTATATAATCCACAGTTCTTAGATATGTTAGCCATTCCAACCATGAAAGGCATGAGATGTTATAGAAATATTTAGGATTGATTTCATAGCTACAGCTAGCATCAAGTTCATTACATGTAAAAATGTTTCCTTTAGGTTTGATGAATGAGATAGGAAATTCATCCTAGGGTTATTGTCTTATAGGTTTATGGAAAATGGAATTCATAAAACATCTTGGTTAGTGATTTGAATCTCATCACAAAAGGGTTTTAGAAAAGGACAGTCTAACAGGATATGTTTACAGTCCTCTATATCCTTGTTGCTGTTTGGGGTTAGCAAATGAACGAGGATCATCTTTGCTTCCCAAATCATTAACATGGTATATACAGTCTTATCCGCTCTGCCCATCTGTTTTGCTTGCCTTCTATTTTAATCTGTTTGCCTGACCACAGTGATGCCCAAATGAGCTTTGTCATTTTGTTTTTATCTTTAATGTACACTCGTTCTAAGGTCTCCTTAGTGAATTTCAGGGTACTTTTGGAGTGTGGAGTATTCAATTTATGAATGGTTAGGATTGAGGATAAGGGTATTGCTTCCCATGGAGATTTTTCCACTTCAAGCCATATTAGTAGGTAAGAGATTATTATGTACCCAGAGAGAACCATGGTATAATAAAATTCAGGTGGTTGAAGCCCTCCTGGGTCCTTGTAAGGTTTCAACTTTTTGAGGGGGATTCGTGGCTTTTTACATTTCCAAATAAAAGACCTGATTAACTAATTGATCTTCCTAAGGAAGACTTTGGATAATCGAATGAGAAGCATGCTGATTAAATTACTTATCATCAAGGTTCATTTAAATAACATTGAATTTCAGCTAGGCACCCAAACATAAGATAAAGACGGACGAATGTCCCCCACGTTACAAGGATCCCATTTACTTATAGAGGTCTCTATTGCTTTGATGAAACTGAATATACATCCATATTATTCCATCTTCTGAGGTGGTACAGCCCGCACACCACCAATGGGCAGCCATAGTAACGTTCAGATATCTGTGTCACCCCATGCCAATAAGTTCTGATTGCGCCCAGGGTTATCGCCAAACTCCCCCCCCCCCCCCCCCGGATGAAATGAAATTAAATGAAAGCAAATTTATAACGCGCAGAACTCAGCCCAATGGGCATCAAGGCGCCTAACCAGAATATTTGCAAGTCCAGAGAACTAGTTAGTGGTAGGCTTTCTTGAAGTACCATGTTTTAAGGGCCTTTTTAAAGAGGGGCAGTGAGGATAAAGATTTAAGCTCCAAGGGAAGTGCGTTCCAGAGACAAGGGGCAACAGAAGAGAAAGCTCTTCCTCCCCATCTGGTCTTCTTGGTCCGACGAGTTACCAAGAGATGCTGTTGTGATGAGCGTAAACTTCTGCTGGGAACATATCCAGAAAGAAGTGATCCCAACCCATCAGAAGTTCCTGCTTTCAGAGCCCTATATGCTAGACAGATGACTTTGAAAGAGATACGATGCTCTACAGGAAGCCAGTGAAGACTCTTTCTAGCCAGAGTTGCAGAGGAAGAGCGGGGAATGTCTAGTACAAATCTTGCTGCCGCATTTTGTACTATTTGAAGACGCTGGATCAATCCCTTATTGACCTCTGCGTACAGTGAGTTGCAATAGTCTAGTCTAGAACCGACCAACGCAACCACTGTCTGTATCCTAGCTTCCGGGGAGAGGTAATGAACTATTCTTCGAAGAATTTTAATAACTCCCCAACAGGTGGCCACCGTTCTATTAACCTGCTGGGTCATTGCCAGCGAGGTATCAAAGATGACCCCAAGATTTCTAGCTGAATGTGAGGGGACAGGGCAAGTTCCCAAGGATGGCGGCCACCATTCATTTGACCATACATCCTGGTCCTTTCCAAAGATTAGCACCTCAGTTTTTTCACCGTTCAGCCGCAGGGAGTTGAATACCATCCAGTCAGCAACTGACTGCATACAAGTCCTGAAGCTGGACGCTGAGGTGCTAACCGAATGGGCCAATGACACCATGATCTGAGTGTCGTCTGCGTATGACACTACTTCCATTCCCTGCGCTTTTACTAATCTTGCTAGTGGGGCCACGTATATGTTAAATAGGGTCGGACTTAGGGCCGACCCCTGTGGAACCCCGCATTGTAGGGATTTAGCAGGGGAGAGGTATTCTCCTAATTTGACCCTCTGTTCTCTATGATCTAGAAATGAGGACAGAAGGCTCAACGCTGAACCCTCTACTCCCATCTCCCGCAGCCGAGATGTTAAGGTCGAGGGAGTTAGGGTATCGAATGCTGCAGTCAGATCGAGTAAGACTAGCAGCGTTGTCTGTCCCTGGTCCACTTTCATTCTGATGTTATCTGTTACAATAGTAAGTGCGGACTCTGTGCTGTGAAATTTCCTGAACCCATGCTGGGTCTGATCTAAAAATCCAGACGGGGGCAGGAAGTAAGGAGATGGGCCTGAAGTTCTTCAGGATTGTAGGGTCAAGGGAGGGCTTTTTAAGAAGTGGCTTGATAATCGCTTTCTTCCAAACTGAGGGAAAGACCCCCTGTGATAGAGCACCATTCATCATCTCCAATAAGGGAGGGAGTAGTGTGTCCCTACAATCTTTTAGCACTTTGAGGGGACAGGGGTCCAAAGATGAGGAGGATTTGGTCCTGTTCAACAAAGTGTTAAGGTTGTCTAATGTGATCGGTGGGAAGTTGGAGAGAGTCTTAGTGGGATCTTTGGACCAAGCTTCTAAATTTGTAAGGGCCAGGATCGAGTTGGGCTCAAGTGATTTTTGCTGTGTTTCCAAGTTAACGGCGATCTCCTCGATTTTAGCATAGACAAAAGTTGAGATCTTATCACAGAGCTCCTGTGATCCTATTACTGGGTCTGGAATTTGTAGAGAGCAGAGGGAATCTACTACCTTAAACAACTCCCTTGATGAGGTTAGAGAGGTTGTAATCTCAGAAAATAATTCTTGTTTTGTTTTAATGACCGTAGTCTTGTATTCCGCTAACAATCGTTTATAGATCTCTCTAGCCATGGTATCCCATGTTTTCCTCCACTTTCTCTCCTGCCTCCTACATCCCTGTCTCATCAGCCTGAGTGTTTCAATGAACCAGGGGGCGGAGGGTCTACGCCTTGCTGAGTATCGACGGGTAACTGGTGCTAGGGTATCTACTGCTCCAGTAATAGAGTTATCTAGTTTTTGTGCTGCCTGCTCAGCATCTAATGGCAGGGAGATAGAGCTAATGAGAGGGGCCAGGGCTTCGTTAGTGATATTTTTATAGTTCCTTTTGCCCTCTCCCTGAGCCTGTCCCTTCCTCGGGGTATCTACATGAGAAAGGGTCAATTCTATTGGCACTGCCAGGTGGTCTGTCCAAACCAGCGGTTCGGGGATACCCGTCTTAACCCTAGGGTCGTTGGAGAATATGCCATCCAGTGTGTGGCCTGCCCGGTGAGTTGAGCCTTTCACTAATTGAACAAAGCCACACGCCACCAAGGACCGAGTGTCTTTGGAAGTAAGATCATTTAGGTGAAAATTTAGGTCCCCTAAAATAGTAAAATGGGGTCTGCCCGCATATGGCTCCATGAATCTGAGCAGGTCACTGCTAAAGTTTGATCTAGGTCCAGGGGGCCTGTATACCAGAAGGCCTACGAAAGAAGCTGATGGAGATGAGGAGATGAAATAGTGTAGTGCCTGGACGGGGTCAGATGGTGCCGACAGAGCATTAATACGGCAGGTAAGATGAGACTGATAAAGAATCGCCAGTCCTCCACCCCTACGCTTAGTTCTGTCGAATCTGTGTAGTGCATAACCTTCTGGGATTGCCATTAAAAGGTCATGACCTGAAGTCTCTGTGGCCCAGGTTTCTGTGACAAAGACCCATGCAGGCTTTCTGCATGTCACAAAGACATGGAAAGCTAAATTATTTTTAATAACGGACCTAGCATTGATCAGGTATCCTTTCTCTACACGAGAACTATTAGACTGGGAGCAGATATTATGAGGGGGATAGGTAGTCAAGGGGGTGTTATCAAAGTTACCGGTGTACAAAGGAAGCATGAGCTGTAGTTCCTCTGGTGTAAGCTTATGTTGGCATGTGGCGTCCGTAGGTTTCATGTCCAACATTTCCTGCAGAGTATAAGCGAGTACTATCTGTGAAGATAGCTCAGGGGCCCCCGAGCGCAGCCCGCCCTGCAGCCCGTCCTCAGCGCGGACGGGCGCAGGGGCGCAGACGGGCGCAGACGGGCTTGCCTTCGGCGCGCCGTCGGCGCGGACGGGGTGGCCTGTCATTTTTATCCATCTTGAGGGGAGGGGGAGGAGGGTGGGAGCTGTACATGCTCCCTAGGATCCACAAAAACACTAAGTGGTACCAGTTCCTCAGAAAGACAGAAAAAGGGAGAGGGGGTGCTCTACAACCCTTTTTGGTTGTGAGTTGATGGAAAATACTCAGATCTACGAGTGCATTCAATACATGACTATCTCCCAGAAGCTCTTTAAGATCACATGACCAGGTTACACATATACCAGAGGAGCGAAAACGCCGTGTTTGAGGCATCAAAAGAAGGAAGCGTATCTCCTGAGTTGATGCAGCTGGAATAAAGGCACCGAGGATAGGTAACTGAAAGGAAAATGTGAAAAAACTAAGGAATGTAGGTGCCAACAGCATGCAATGTTTAAAGACCTAGAAGGATAGGGCACATAGCAGCAGCAGTACCTTGAAACTATAAATGCAAAAACTCACAAATAAGCGAACGGTGCATGAGTAAACAAAAAGTACTTAAAAGCAACCGCAATCTTTTAAACTGACATACATTTCTCTTTGCTTAGTTCCCACAGTTTATGTAACAATCACGCGCGCACGTGCGCCACAGCGAGACATCGGTTTTGAATTATAGCGCACGGGTCTGGGCATGATAATTCAAAACAGATGGTGCCTGTGCGGGTAACTGCAAGCAATAGGCCGTGGGCGGAGCAAAGGCGGGACATGTACCCTCCTTTGCCCAATTGCGTGCTGTCTTTCTTAGAAAGACGCACGCAAAGGCCAATAGGCTGTCAGCCCAAAAAAAAAAACACACCCACAAGCGTGTGAAAAGTTGCGGTGAGCTCCAAGAGGCCATTTTCCTATTGCAGCGCATGCACGCTGCTATAGGCCCGACCTAAAAATGGGCACCCTTGCCTAGTACCTTTCTTGATAGTGATTCTTTTATCTATTACACCACTAACGATGGGTTGTGCCTACACACCTCTATATATTATGCCTTCCCTACTGGCAAACTGGGATGGAGCACACGTTCAACTAATAGTCCTTGTATAAATGCAGTTCATCAGTTTGAAAGCCTCCTGAGTGTCTAAGAAGAAGACTACCTCTTGTTCTTGGTCTCTTGCGAAAAAAAAGTGTTAAGAAAATGGGTTTGTGCCCTTATTGTCGCTCAGGTATGCAACCTGTCTGATCTGGAACCACCATACTGTCTATCACATATGCCAAACAAATGGGCATTATTTTCATGAAAATGTTAAAGACTGTATTCAGATGTGTGATGGACAATAAGCAGCGCAATTTATTAGGTCTTTTAGGGGTTTAAGGAATATGCAGAGGTCGTCTTTTTGAAGGTTTAAGGTCCATGCCTCCATTTTCAAATGTGATTAAAAAGCATTAGCATGTGGGGAATGGCTGTTGCACTATAATTTTTATATATGTTACTATAAAAACCATATGGCCATGGAGCCTCTTCTACAAGAAGCTCCTTAATTATGCTTCCACTTTCTTGACTTTCTAGTAGCACTAATGCAGGGATGCTCCATACTAAAGATGGTAATAGAAAGCCATAAAACAAATCTTTTACTAACACTAATGACACGTTTCTGCAATCTGAGTACAATTCAATATAATACATGATTAAATGCTAAGGCTATGCTACCCTTCGCATAAAGTTTATTATGATTCTCATCATCTTCCATACATCAAACAGTAGCAGAATAAACACTTCAGCGTTCAAAGCTGAAACCGGTGATGCAAGACCTGCATAATGGCATCCAGAACACCCATTTGAAACGAAAGAAAAACAAAATGAGACATTCAGTCCACTTACCAAGCAGAGTTTTTAAGATCCAGCTTCCATTTTTTTTTAAAGAACTAACATGCCCCTTGAGACTAAGCATCATATGAAACGTTCCACTGCAAAGAATCTTCAAATAAAATATTTAATTGAAGGTCATTATAGAGCCTGCTACCCCCCCCCCCCCAAACCCCCCCCCCCACCCCAGCCTCCTTCCTCCAGGTCTAGTTATGTTGAATGGCACTCAATGGAAGAGGGATATGGAGAGATGAAAGGGCAGTGCTGATATTTCTTCAGAAACAAAAGGTTCTGATATCTTTTAATGACCACACTTTGTGGGACTGCTCCATTGGACCAATCAGACTACATACATGGGTGGGCTCATTTTGTTCTAGTTTCAACATCTTCACACTTGTTTTTAATGAAATGTATCCAATTATTTTGACATTTCAAGGTATTATGTACAACCCTCAACTGTCTATGCAGCACACAGATTTTATTTACAATAATGTCAACCTTTTCATGTAAGAGATCAAGATGACTGTTGTGTTTTGACTGCGTAAATGTAATCTTCGTCAGTTTAATATGGCTCTCAGTAATATCGAGGCAGATGACTCTACGAGGCCCGGCTTTGATCCAAGTTTTTCTCTCTGAATTCTCACTCCATTTCCTTGCCTAAAGTTATTGGCTGAAACCTGACCATTATCAAAACTTGAATTTTGTAATTCACTTGTCGCTATGAAGTCTGTGGATTGATATAATGGAAGAAGAATAGTCTTTCAGTTGTGGTTTTGTTGTTGATTTATACCTATCCAAGTGCTGATTTCTTTCACTCTGGCATGCTGAAGAGCTGTCTTTGCTCAAGCAAGCAGGTTTTCCTTTTCTAAGTTAGCTTGTCATGATGTCCTATGAATTGGACAGAAAGTAGTGGTAGGCTACTCAGATATAGATTTTGTTTTGGAAGATTTTTTTTTCAATATTCGAGAGCAATGCTTTTTTGGGGTAGCACAGGGATCAGAGAAATTACCAGATCTTTAAAACTTGAGTTTGAGCTGTCCTTTCCATTTGAGCTCAATAGGCCATTATGTCCACCCAATTAAGGAGTCATGAACCACCAGCATCTTTTCTAGTTTTCCTTCGCCTTTTGTAGTAGAGAACTGTGTGAGTGGCTCTGCTTGGGGCAGGATCTTGTGTTTGATGCTTTTCTTGATCCTTTCTCAATTACAAAAGGGCTGTCAGGCGACTTGTATATTGCCCTCCCTCTAAGGAGTTTTCATGTCAACCAAATTTTCATTTTTGTAATCCTTCCTGTGTCTAACTCTCTAAAGTCTGGTGCCCCATTTCTATTCTGAACAACTGGCTCGGAGACCATTTCTCCTTGGGTAAAGCTTTTTTAGACTATTCTCTTATAATAAACTAGTTTATATTTTCATCTCACTGTCTACTATTCATTGATGGTGATGCCTCATCCCCTCTTCCGTTTTCCTTGGTCTGAAGAACGCTCTATGCCGCTTTCAGCAGAAGAGACTCCAGCATTCTCATTTTTACTTTTAAAACCGTCCTTTTTCTTATTAATCGACTGGGAGTAATGATAGGTTTTATACTCTGGCTTTTACCTCAAAAATATCCATTGATCTTATGGTGCTCTGTTTTCTTCTCCCCAACTTTCTCCATCCTGATTCTCAACATCTATGCACCTCTTGAATAGAAGAGATTTTAACGTTATAAACCCTGGTACTTTAGTAAATATTTATTTGCTGATGAGCGGATGGTCAACAAAGATAGTAATACCAGTGAATATGTTCGATAATTTATTAAAAGTTCTCAGTAATTCAGAAAACTGGGAAAATTACTACTTGTTCCCAGCTCAAATTCAGACTATCCGAGCACACAGGGACATTAGCTTAATTAGTAAGACCTTGGTTTTTATTTATTCACAATACCTAAACAATATATAATATGTGTGAGAAAGTGCCATCTTTCTTGTACTGGTATGCCCCCACTTATTTCTGAACTGCGGATGTACTTTGACTGAGTGTGCCCTGGGTTCCTGCCAACCAGGTACCCAGGGCCTGTGTTCCTTCCCTAAAAACTGTGTTGATACTAAAACCCAATTGGTATCTCTGACCCCCTATCAGCCTCTAGTAAATGGTACCCCAGGTACCCAGGGCATGGTGACCAGAGAAGACCCCTGAGGACTGCAGCACTTATTGTGCCACCCTCAGGGGCCCTGTACCCCGACACCCACACACTGCCTTTGCAGGCTGAGTGTCTAAGTACAAAACTAAACAAAGCGTCGACATGGCACACATCCCTGTGTACCATGCCCACGGAACCCACTGCCCTGGCATACTTCAGTCACCTCTCTAGCTGGGTGCCCAATGCCAGATGTGTGGGCACAGGTGCATGAGCCCTGTGCCCCTACAGTACCCAGGGCCATTCCTGGGCACTTTAAGTGCAGTGATGCCATTAAGAGTATATGGTGCTGGAGGTTGTCATTACGAACTCCACAGCACCATAATGGCTACACTGAAGACTGACAAGTTTGGTACCAAACTTCTCAGCACATTAAACCCGCACTGATGCCAGTGTGGGATTTAATGTAAAATGCACCAGAGGTCATCTTAGAGATGCCCCTTGAAAACCTAACCTACAATCCACGTCTGGGCTGTGTGGCTGCAGAGGCTGCCACACAGCAGACATGTTGCTGGACACCTGGGTGGAGAGCCCCCCGCTCTCCTGGGCCTGGAACAATGCACATCCTGGGCGAGGTGCTAGGTCTCCTCCCCCAGGATGGGCAGGGGGACGCTTCAAACGCATGCCGCCTCTGTGAGCTTCTCCAGACCATTTGCTGTACCCAGCAACTGGCCCCCACCAGTTCTGACCCCCACTCTGGCGGGAAGACTGGCGGGAAAAACTACGTCAGGAAGGGGGGTGTGCCAGCCTGTGCCAACCCAACCCCTCAGGTGGGAGAAGACTAGGTGAAGCATGACCCCGGGTCCGGCCACCTTGAAGATGGGGTGCCCTGCCCAATCACAGCAAGGCTCCTGCCCCCCTCCCACAGGAGAGGAGCAGGCTAGGGGGTGTACCCACCCCAGGACAGGGACCTATTGGTCCCTGCCCTCGCCCTACCTGTAACGCCCCTAACTTCAGTATTTAGGGGCTCCCTGAACCTTCCTTCCTCAGATTCCGAAAAGAAAAGAAGAAAGAAGACTAAGAGGCAGAGGATCCGCCGTGCAGCTGCTAACAGGACGACAACAACTGACTTGGCCCCGGCCCTACAGGCCTGTCGATCCTGGAACCTGCTCCTGCCTAAAGCCCGGCGACTCCTGTGGACAGCAATCTTGGGACACCCAGAGGACCTGCCTGCCTTGACCCTCTTAAAGCCTGGGACTCCCATCAGCAGAGGCCCTGCTGCAACAACCCCCCTGGTGCCAGCCAGGAAGCTCCGGCCCAGCCCACTCTGCACCCGCCGAGCCCGGCACGTACCCGAGTGATCCAAGACCAAGAGGACGTTCCACCAGCGACTGGGACTCAAAGTCCAGTGCCCAAAGTCCCTCCTCGACGAACCAGACGACGCCTGCAGACTCAGAACCAGGCCCCCCCCCCAAACTCGACCAGCTGAGGGTAAGCTTTTCCGACACCCAAAGACACCCCTGCACCCGGTGCCCTACAGCCCCCGGTGCCTCCCTTTGGGGTACCTACCTGTGCTCCAAGATCCCAACTCACCTCTCGATGTGCTGGTCACCCCTGGAGAGTCTCCGCCCCGAGCCTGCAGCCTTTGTTCCCTTTTTACCTTTTCCATTGGATAACATTGAGCGCCCGACGGCTCAAAAGCACCCGACGGCTCAAAAGCACCCTGCACCCAGCCGCCCGAATACCGCTGGCTGTGCCACCTTTGTCCTATCCTGCTTCCCCCTTTGTCCTAAGCAGGTGACCAGGAGCCCAGCTCCCACAGCTGTGTGGCCTGCTAGCCAGCAGCCACCAACCGGAGGCCCCCTGTCCCCCATTTGATAACATTGGGCCTAACTACCTCTGCACCCGGCCGCCCCTGCGCCGCTGAGGGTGAACCAACTGTACCTACCTGACACTGGGGGACCCCCGAGTCTATGCCCAGAACCACAACTTCACCAGTCGAGTACTCACCAGGAAACCGGTAACTCACTTACCTGCCATTGAATAACATTGACTGGTTTGACTCGAAAAATCTTCTGTCTACTTTTGAAAATGTTAAATGTTCATATAAAATCATCCGAATTCCGAAATACTCACCTGTGATCAGGAGAGGAGCCAGTACTGTACCCTGTAGCCCAGTACTGAACCGCAAACGTAATCCCTAGCGGGTTTAATAGTAACTTGTATTTTCTCCATAGGAATCCATGGTCTGCTTTTCTATGAAATTTCTGGTCTACTTTTGAAACCTAGAAATATTCTTTAAAAATCATACAAAATACTGAAACGTAATTACATACCTGTTTTAAGTTGAGACCCCAGTGCTGGCCCCAGGAGCCCAGTATTGGATTACAAAGATCGTACTTTACCTGCAACCTTAATTTTCTCCCATTGGATAACATTGCCAGATTTCTGTTGAAAAGTGTGAACTTTTAAAATAGCTTTTTATTCCTGAAAAATCACTTCAATACCTAAAACGTTTTTGCTAAACTGTTTTCAGCTTAGACCCCAGGACTGAACCTAGGAGGCAGTCCTGGAATTACCAAAGTAATCTACAAAGTAATCAACTGTGTTTATATAAGGAAATCCATTGAGCTCCATGCTAAATTGTGTGTAGAATTGTGTTGGCTACTGCAACCCCTGTACCTATTGTATTTACAAAGTTTATTGCCTTTCTGCAAAGTTCTCATCGGAGACCTCTCATATTGAGAACAGTATATTTTGATACCTGTTGGTTCTAGAAATAAAACAACTATATCTTTTGATATAAAAACAATTGGCCTGGAGTTCAGTCTTTGAGTGTGTGAAACTTTTGCTGACTGAGTGTGTACAACAAATGCTTTACACTGTCCTCTGGTACTGCCTTACTGCTCGACCAAGCTACCACTTTAGAGAGTAAGGTCACACCTGGTTTTAACCTCTGTTATACCTCTGGGGTTTGTGCACTCTATACACACTGTACCTTATTCTGGTCCAGTATATATAGAGCCACTTTCTCACATTGCTGGATCAGCGGTGGGATACTAACTTGCATTTGTCTTGACTACTTGGTTACCATCTGATCACACGACAGAACTCCTAAATTGCCTTAGAATTCTGAGATTGGTTTTTCCAAAATACTAAAAGTCTGATAGGGCCTTGCTTAAGTCCC